>NC_080475.1:7797917-8142917 GCF_030265055.1 Doryrhamphus excisus | reverse complement strand
AAAGAGGAAAAGGAGTGGCAGCCATTATTTGTAACAGCAGATGAAAACAGCCAACTGGTGGTACTTTATTTTGAGCGGGACGTCCCTCCCCGAGGAGGCTCTGTCATTGGCCAGGCATCGACTTTTTCCACCAATCAGAAGCTGGTCCGTCTTGTTTCATTTGTATTTATTGATTCCATGAACAAAGGTCACAGCTGTTTCGCTACATTTGCATAAACTGAAAAAAAAAATACTTTTTGTAGCAAAATGTGACGCAGTTAGTGTTTTTTTTATTTATTTGTGTGTATTTTATGAATATTACCAAAAAAAAAAGAATATATATGAGCATTTGAAAGTAAAGCCTTTGTGTTTCCATCAACATGAACCCATCAGCCGTTTATTGCCAGATGTGTTTCATGGCGTTCCCGCGTATGTCTAAGCAGCGGCGCTCTGCCGTGAGTGGCTGCACTGTTCCCGCCGTGAAGAGCATCTTTGTCCCGTTTCTGCCTGCTTAATCGCTCCTTTGATGGGCAGGCAGCAGCCGCCCATAATGCTCACATTGTCACATGGTGGACGAACCTTCTGCCCCCGAAACAGCCTTAATTTGTGACCATGGTCTCCGAGTGGGCAACATTCCTCAACATGACAGCGAAGTTACTCGCTCATGGATGAACGTGAGGAACGTCGTGGAGGAACCACGCAGACCTTTTCAATGGACGTTTGATCATTCCGCTCACATTCCCGTGTACGCCGCCTCTTGTTCATATTGACAAGTATGGCCGCCAATGGACTCACTCAACTCCACCTCAAGATTTTTAAATTGGATATTTTGGGTGGAGGGCTGCACGGTGGTCGAGTGGTTAGCGTGCAGACCTCACAGCTAGGACACCGGGGTTCAATTCCACCCTCCGCCATCTCTGTGTGGAGTTTGCATGTTCTCCGGGTACTCCGGTTTCCTCCCACATTCCAAAAACATGCTAGGTTAATTAGCCACTCCAAATTGTCCATAGGTATGAATGTGAGTGTGAATGGTTGTTTGTCTACTATATGTGCCCTGGGATTGGCTGGCCACCAGTCCAATGTGGACCCCACCTCTCGTCCGAAGACAGCTAAGATAGGCTCCAGCACCCCTCGCGATCCCAAGCCAATCACAGTGCCTCAGGGCTCTGCACTAGGCCCCCTCTCATTCATTATGTAGATCAACAAGCTAGGTGTTAATGTACTAATGCTAATTTATATTTCTATGCTGATGATGCAATTATTTCCTGCTGTGGATTGTCTGAGCTGTTGATCATGTGTTTGGGGTTGGGCATTGTGTAAAGTTGAATTTCGATTCTCGATTGCAGGGTAATAAAAGTCTTCATGGTTTAAAGGAAGGTGTTCTTTTTTTATTAAAAATGGCTGAAATCCTGTGAAAAAAATGCTAAAACCTAGAATGAAAATAAATTCCTAGCTGTGAGGTCTACGCGCTAACCACTCGACCACCGTGCAGCCCCCCCAATTCCACAAAGATTCAGTAAAAGGAAATTGTAAGTGACCTTCCACCACCAGAGGGCACCATTTAAATTTGAATGGGAAGATTCTCATAGAAAATATATCATGATATTTTGAAAAGCCTGAATAGGTAGGAAAGTCTTCCCGAAAAAAAAAATTAAAAAATAAAAATAAAAAAGGAAAGTCTTCCCGAGTGAGCGGAACATTTGGATATGAAATAGAGGAGTAATTAGCAGACAAAATATGAGTTAGAACAAGAATAGATGAAAATAGCCAACTATAATAACTATATATAACTATAATAACATTTGTGACAATAAGTAGTTCTAACTGCAGGATGAAAGCTGCAGGCCGTGTCGTCATCCGCTGTCTGAGTGGCAGGGGAGCCAATTACCTGCCGCCAATCATCCCGGGACTACTGATGCGGTGCTGTTTGGACTACTCTTTGCCAGGTGGTCTTTGGTTCCTCGCCTGACTCCTTCCTCCCTATACGTTGGAGTCTACCTTGTTGTCCTTTCTGGTCCGTTTGTGGATCCTATTGTTCGTATGTTGTGATGATTGGCAGCTGGAGTTGGGAAGCTCAGACCAGCAGAGGCGGGGCTGTCAGGCGCACCTGCAGCCAATCAGGGCCATGACCTTCTTAAAGGGCACCAATGATGCTTATTTTTGGGCCCTTTGTTTGAGTTGTGGTCTGTATTTTGGTCCTGGTTGTGGTCCTATATTTTTGATTGACACTTTTTTTACTTTATTAAACATTTTTTCACTCCCATTGTGTACTTTTCTGCATCACTGTAATATTTAATTTCATGATTTGATGTGGCGTGATGTTTAAAGTGCTGCTGAAAAAGGGAGTCAGCCCATACAGCAGATTGCAGGACACATTGACAGATGAAATAGACATCATCATATATTCCAGGTGAACTGTTCCAATGATATGTAGTGTGTGTATTAAATATATATTATTAATTAATTTTGTTCAAAACTTTGCCCTCCATTGCCATAGAAATTAAAAACTAAACTCAAAGTTCTTGTCGTCCAGCAGGAGGAGACAGAGCCTGAAGATGGGAGCTGCTGATTCCTTCTCAAATTCTCAGGTTAAAACTCAATTTTCATTTAGAAAATTATTTATTTTTTATTAGATTTATTTATAGTATATTATTCTAAGGCCAAATTAAAAAAAAAAAAAGTCTTCCTGAGATGGATCCAATACTTACACTTCCATGTTTTTATTGTGTTCTAAATGAAGTAATCCCATACCAAGTATGCTCATCACAGCATCGTCCCCGGTGGCCCCTTCTCAGGCAAGCCGGGGGGGGGGGTGACTGCTGTGGCCTTTTGCGGCTATGGCTCCCTTTCCAGATTGATGAATTGATTGTGGGGCTGCTGCCAGTGTGTCTGTGCCCTGGGCGAAGGCGTCCCGGTTACGGGTGGGAATCCCAGCTATGGCATCTGCCCCGGGGGCTACTATTGTAGCCGTCCTGCAGGGGGCCGCAGAGCCGCTAGCCCTGGGAGCGGCTCTGCCTCACATACTGCTGTCACACCCCTGGAGACACCTCTGATGAGACCAAGTGGCTCTAAGCGGTGGAGCTGGTCCACGGGGAGACTTTATGGTTGTGCCAAACTAGTCTCTTAATGACAGCTGAGCAAGGCCACAAGGACACATCCATCTCACTTTCAAGGTTCCTTCCTTCTCTGGAGGCACAAAGTCAGTACTGTAGTTGCACTACTGCGATGGAATATTTCACCTAACATGTTTTTGGAATGTACAGCGTTGGTTTCAACCAACAAGGAGTCATAAATAGGATATAGGATTCATTTTATTACAGAACTTGTACAGTATTAACATGCCTTTTCAAGCATTCCCTCGCCTCCTTTTCTGAAAACAATGCAATTCCAACATTCTCAAAGACGGATGCCAGGTTAACAAACAAACATTTAACTACTTCATCTGTTGGAAAATCAATATTTGTACAACTGTAATGTGTTATTTTGTGCATCGGAGTACCACAGGTAATAGAGAGAACAGGATGTTCAAGCAACAATTGCATTGTGGGATATGTAGGATCCAATGCAGTCGGCTTGAAAAGCACACATTCAAAAACACAAAGACTTCTCTCCCTCATGGATGGCTACGCTGGTTGATAGCAACATGTGGCCTGCAGTACGTCCGTGGGCCCTCATAAGGGCCCTCATAAGATCACCAGTTGGTGTATTAGCATGCAGGATGAGGTGAGGGCTCGATGGGAGTCAACCCATCAGTATAAACTTTAAATGTTGGACTTAAGCAGGATAAATAAAAGTAAACTATGTCTGGAATTAAATTAAAAACTATTTCTATTGTAAAAAAAAATCTAAATAGACACTTTGAACAAAACAAAATATGTCCTATACATCATTCAGTACAACATGGCTTTTAACAAATAATAAATATGTGACCTTTGCAAGTTGATAGTACTCTGATATAAGCGGGTTACCGCTTTACTATGATGACATTTCTTTACAGTACGGACGGGAAAGTACAGCTAAGTAATACCACTCTGCAACCACGTTTAGACCTTGAACACATCATATACATGTAGACTTGATCAAGATCTTAAGACCAGTTGAAAAAAGACTAGATTAAACAATTTGCACATTAAGACCTTAGTCAGGTTTGAAGTAGAGCTACAATATGCAAAAGCAATGGGGGGGGCGGGGGGGGGGGAGAGAGACAAAAAAAAACATTCAGAAATGACCTTCTGCGGGAAAAAGGTTTAAAAAAAAAAAACAATTTGACCTTTGACCACGGAGCATCAAACATGGGACATTGAAAGGTGGAAAAAAGTTTCATTCTCTGATGAGAAAAAATGTAACCTTGGCGGTCCAGATGGCTTCCAATGTTACGGCATGACAAGGAGATCCCACCTGAGATGTTTTCCCAGGGAGTGTCCATTATGATCAGGGGTGCTTTTTCATTCAGTGGAATACCGGAGCTTCTGTTGGTGCAAGGTCGTCAAACGGCGACAGGTTATGGGCAGATGTTCTTCACGGGGTATAGCATCACTCTTTTGGACCATCCCACGTTCCCCTGGTTTAAATCCCATAGAGAATATTTGGGAATGCATGGTAAGGGAAGTTTATAAAAATGGTCATCACTTCCTTGGTGAAGCCATCTTCACCACTTGGAGCAACGTTCCTAATGGCCTCCTGGAAACACTCATCAAGCATGCCCAGATGCCTTTGTTAAAGTAATTAACAAGAACGTTAGAGCTACTCCTTACTGGGTGGTACTGAGAATTTGTAGTAATTTTTGGAGTGATAAGCTAAGACTTTTGATGAGCGGACAAACATCCTATTTCACTTCAATTGTTCTTTTCAATAAATTCATTTTTCAATGTGTTTTTTGTCTTAAGCCCCCTTCAATATTTTGCGTATTGCAGCTCTACTTAAAACCTCATTAAGATCCAAATGTGCATCTATTTTTCAACTGGTCTTAAGATTTAGATGAGGTCTGTATTCCTTTACAGTAACTTTATATCATAAACATGGTTCATCCCCATAATTATGTATCCAGTGTATAGAATGGAAGGTACTTAGGTCACATGATTAAAAATTGTCCCCGTAGATCCAAACAAAGCAATAAATAATGCAGTAAAAGAATATGAGAGGTTTTTGAGGGGAGGAGGTGGGGGGGGGGGGCACTGAGTCAACTGCAAGGAGCCTTCAGCGCTTCCTCTCCACGTATGCATCCATAAGAAGTACAACCTGGGGGCTCTTTCACTTTTTGTTCTTCAGCTGATTGGCCAGCCAGTCCAAGCCCTCGTAGAGGCCGTCCCCGCTGGTGGCACAGGTGGCTTGGATGTACCAGTGGCGATGACGCAAGGAGTGCAGGCCCAGTTTGTCGGTGATCTCTGCCGCGTTCATGGCATTGGGCAGGTCCTGAGGAAAAATGGCCGCATTTCCTTGGCTGATGTAAGAATGGAAATAAACAGAAGACACACAAAACGATACCTGCTTGTTGGCAAAGACAAGAAGAACGGCGTCCCGCAGCTCATCCTCAGCCAGCATCCTCATGAGTTCCTCGCGGGCTTCATTCACACGCTCACGGTCATTGCTGTCCACCACAAAAATCAGACCTGCGGAGACCAGCGAACCGCTGTCTTGGTTAACACGATGCTAAGGGATACAGCGGAACGTTTAATGTACACAAAAAATATTTCCCATAGAAAGTCATGAAAATCCAATCATCTGTTCCAGGGTCAAACTGTCACCATATGAACAGGAACCTTCTTAACGCTGATGACATTGTAAACATACATTGTTCACTGAAATGTCCTGTACGCCACTGAATTATTCATATACTGCAAATACACGATGATATTTTCACCTTAATTACTTTAATAATAAACGACAAAGATGTATTGCAAAGGTCAGTTGTATTATGGACACGTGTAACCCAAGTGAAATTTGTAATATAATTTATTTATATATATATTTTTTTTATATTTAATAATACCCTTTCATATAATTATAAGCGCATATATATATATATATATGAAGTATAAATAGAATGTTTAATATACTCAGTAATAACACTCAGTAACAGGTGATTAAAATCATGTGGTTTTGACTCCATTTTTTTTTTTTAATCCTAACTGTCACACAATTGTAAAAAGAAGTTAACCCATATGAAATAGTAAAACGTTATGCATGACTTCAAAATAAACAAATATGCACATTAGCACCCAATAAGGTCACCCGTTCTACATAAGAAAAATAAATCCATAATAAAATTCAGGGGTCGCCACATCATGCCCGATCCTATCCATCCTGGTCACTCCCAATGAGCTTGCCGTCTAGTCATGTAAATGAATATCAGATTTCACTGAACCACAGAACTAAACGCTCATCATTCATTTCCACTAGTGGCTAATACTTATGTCTATAATACTTATGTCAATATTCAAATGTACATCAGATATGATCTGATTCCATCCAACATGGCCTACTCTGGCTCACCCTGAGTGTTTTGGAAGTAGTGCCTCCACAAGGGCCGAATCTTGTCCTGGCCGCCTACATCCCACACGGTGAAGCTGATGTTCTTGTATTCCACTGTCTCAACGTTGAAACCTGAAGAAGGAGAAACGATGAGGTTGGATTCCGCACTGAGCGTCGTTGTTGTCCGTGCGACTCACCAATGGTGGGGATGGTGGTGACGATCTCTCCCAGCTTCAGCTTATAAAGAATGGTGGTTTTCCCCGCGGCGTCCAGCCCCACCATGAGGATCCTCATCTCCTTTTTGCCTATCAGGCTCTTCAGCAGGTTTCCAAAGATGTTGCCCATGACGACCGACTGCGGAGTTCTCGACTGCAACAAAACTGTTAAAAAAAAACATTTCACCACACACGGCTGCAACTGTGGACCACATTTTAGTACGGCTAGACGGCGCGGGAAAATAAGTGCTTGTGATACGGCGGCTCTTCAAACGCTAGGGATATTATTACCTCGTTACGCCGGAAGCTCATCACACCTTGGAAGGCCACCATGATGCATATGCTTCATGGAGATGAGATTTCATGTGCATGAATGCACGAATGCAGGCAAGAGTAGGATGCTGTCTTTTTTTTTTTTTTGCAACGGATCTTCTGCCAAAGTTATATCATTAGCTAATATAGCTATTTAAACATTTTACTAAACTAGTATTACTACTACTACTAATACTGATGTAATGGAAGCATTTGAGCAGCCAGCAATTCAACATCAGCACTAAAGACTACTGCCATTGTGGCAGGTAAGAAAGGTATTTTAAACACATTAAGTAGCATCATAATGCTAATTATACTATGCTTCATTACAGCACTGCTGCATTCATTTTGCTGCAGTACATGACACCGGGTGTACCTAATGAACTGTCTAGTGATGTAGCAACTGTTCTGTTGACAGAAGAAGACGAAGAAGTCGACAATAGGATCTTTATTACCTAATTAAATAATAACATAAGGTGATAAAAATTGTGCCGGTTTTTGAAATGAGAAAAAAAAAGCACAACCCCGCGTTATGTCGGCTAAAAGCCTCGTTGTCACGACTAGCTTGCTAGCGTCGATTAACGGTCGCGTATTTAGCAAAAGAAAGAAGAAAAATAAAAAGCTAACGTCTTTCGTCCGTCCCGACCGAGACGCGGCTGTTAACGGCAGGAATAACTCCCGTGGTTCGGCTCCGTTATCATTTCATTCACACTTACCCGTCAACGGACCGCCAGGCGACCAGCTTGATGCGGGAGAGACGCTGGGGTTGAAGTCTCGCGAGGACACAGGCGCAGAATCTCGTGATATTTTGGTTAAAAAGTACAAATAAATCAACTCCTCCACTGCACTAGAGCTACAATTACAATTAAAGTGTTCCTTTATGAAGTAACGCACCAACACTACATATTAACCTGGCTTTGACTGCTTTCATTGCGTCCTTATTTGAATGCAGCAGCATTGGGAAACTAATTAAAGGCTTGAATAATTAACACAGGAATCGTCTTAATGAATAAGTAAAGTGCTGACTGTAACAGGACGCTTGTGTTACCCCTCCCATCTTTTGTACTTCTATTACAAGTTTTTCCAGAGCCCCCAAAAGATATATAGTACATATATAGTACTATGATAACTGTACATATGTACAAAACACAATGACTACCTTCAGTTATACAAGCCTGGAAAGGATTAATTAATCACTTATAACTAGAAAACACAAAGTCTTAAAGGGGAACTGCACTTTTTTGGAATGTTACCCATCATTCTAAATCCTTATGTGAAACATGAACACATTTATTTCCATTTTTTGGTGCATTCTAGTACGAGAAAACAAGTTTAGCTTGTTTAGCTTCAGCTAGCTAGCAGCGGGCGTTACCTGTTTTAATGCTAAAGCTCTCACAAAAAACCTAATAAAAAACAGCAACATTGCCCTATTGACATAACTGACTTGTATATTAACCAAGCTAAGGTGATATTATTATTGTAACAGCTAATATGAAAAAACATTTTTGTCTCACAGACCAACACGACACCTCGCTAGCATCATTGACAGACGAAAGAGTGGATACCTAGCCCTCCATTTCGCTACAAAGACTCAACAAGATGTCCGTTTGCCATCAGCGTTGTTTTTTTTTAGCTGAGGACTGGATCTCACGTATTGTGTCGGAAGACACGGCTATCCCAAGGAGATCCGACATCGGAAGTGTTGTCGCTGCTGTTAACAGAACTAGCATAAGTACGTGTAGCAATGCTCCTCGAAAAGAAGTGTTTGAAATCATCAAAATACGCCAAGATACTGCAACTATTACATGTTATCATCAGTGTACGTGTTAATTAAGTTAAGTGCAGTTCACAATAATGTTGAACATGATCACATATTTTTTTTCCCCTTTTCTGTGTTAAGTTAATTTGAGCTAGCTTACAATGCTGTCATTGGGAAACACATATTTTGACTATGAAGCCCTCTAAAAAGAAACGTTGCATATACATGCTGTGATCATGCATTAACAAATACACTGATTAGAACATGTAATACTTACAGTATTTTGATGATTTGAAACATTACTGAAACGTCTTGACTTCACATACTGCTGGAAAAAAAACAGCATAGACCAGCTACCAGCATAGACCAGCACTCGCGCTGGTCTAACTAAAAGAGAGAACCTTATCTCTCGTATGGGTGGCTTTACATACTTCACGTATGTCTAACACCTTAGTGCCATCTAGGGGCGTGGAAGTGCAAGAACATGACAACTACTTTAGCTTAAACAATCCCATTGTTGACATGCTACACCATGGTGTTCCTTTAAGTGGAAGACGACTGACAGCATCAGCGTTAGCATGTTTTCCTTGTCGGTACAAGATAACATATTCATATGTTCTTAACAGTTGTCCCCCGGGTAGTGACGCCGGGAAACGTAAAACTCGGGTTAATGGCATCCATACCCAAAATACATAATCAGATTTTTCTCCAAATCCGCACTTTGAAAACGTGAAAAACTTTTGTTTCAGTACCAAATATCTGCAGGCTGGCGTGGACGATAGGGGTTGAATAGTGGAAAAAGGACTTTATTGATGAGATACAGGACCTTGGTATACCAAGGAAGCAAGCTGGTAATTATTAATGGTGGTTTTAGAGGTCTTGCAGGCCTTGCAGTCCGGAGAACCGGGTATGAATCCTGTGTGTGTATACGTTTTGTCCGTATATTTTGGTCTGGATGTGATTCGCTGACGACCAATCCAAGGTGTAGTCCACCTCTCACCCAAAGTCAGCCTGGATAGGTTCCGGTTCACCAAAGTGGTTTACCTTAGAAAATGGATGAAAACCGAGTCCAATTTGAATTCACTCATTCATATACAAGCCTTTCAAGAGCCAATCCCAGTGGGTTCCGTGACACTTGATGTGGATTGATAAATGCTAAACCGGTTTATCAATCCAGCGGCGGAAGGCAGAGGAACAAAGCGGCGAGCAGATGTTTGCAGCTGCAAACCAGGCAAGCACGGATGGTTTTCTGTGAACTGAGATTTTTGGCAAGGGTTACGGGGGGGGGGGGGGGGGTTACGGCGAGCCGGGGCGGCGGCGAAGGTGGGTTGGAGAGTTATGACTTAAAGGAAGCTTCCCTCTGATGTGTCTGCCAGCACGCACCCCAGCAAACACAATCACAAGTCTGGTTGGTTCTGCTAGCTGAACTAATGAGGGCCCGCATGTCCAGGGCAGGTGCTTTGATGTTCCGGGTAGCTGCTTCCTTGTGTTTTCCCTGCCGCTCGCCTTCCCGGGCCTTGTCCCCACATTAAAAACGAAAGGGAAGTTGAGAAGCAGATGTTTGGAGGCTTGTATTGGTACATCGTCATCCCTTCCCGGTGCCCCCATTTGTCCTTTCGTCCCACGCTATAACACGAATCCATGTCTCGATAAAACGCCCGACTTTATACATACAGTATAATCATCATGTCAATCATAGCGGCTCACTTTTATCCCTCCCAACTTTTCTCTGCTTGCCTCTCTTTCATTTCAAGCCGTCTGTTTGTAATTACCGAGCCACTGCTGGTGCTGCTATGAATGAACGTGTTCGAGTCCGCAGCCTGCACCTGACTCCGTCCGACACATGGGAGAAGCAGGAACAGGAAATTCCCTGTTTTTAGCGGCTCAGGATGAAGAAATCCAAAGCAGATATCCCGGCCCTTATCATTCCGTGCCGGTCGCAGTCTCTGTTCCCTTCACCGAGCCGTCCATTCCGGCAGCGGCTCGCTCATTCCTCGGAAGTCAAGAGATATTTACCCAAGTCTGTACAAACAATACTTAATTGCCGTTAAATCCAGTGGCTGCAGAGGTTTCCCGTGCAGACGACCAAGATATTAAGAAAGACGCGGCTTTAATGTCAAGCCAGTGGTGACATTAGCATTTCCTGGCATGCATGACAATCCCAAAGATTGGGATGGCGGACATCGCACATGTGCCTTTTGTCGTACTTGTTCAGTCTATGCATGTTCCATCGAGTTAGAGCATCTCAGCAGCACGTTTCAGTCGGTTTAGGAATTCTGAGCAGATGATCTGTGATGCAGGAAAGTTTCCCTGCTTTCCTGACGCGTTTCTTCAGTAATAAAAGTCATCCTTTAAGGAAACAATATCCTGTGGCCAATAAAAGCCCCTCTCACAGCATGAAGGGGCTATAAAAACTCTTGCCTCCAAAATCTGTGCTGCATTGAGCGTTACTACTAAAACGGGACCAAAAGTGGACGAGCGTCGATGTCTTAGCAAAGAGTCGCACGTATGAGCATCGTTATCACAGGAAATCTCTTTCATAAAGTCGTTGCTCGTTTATGGATTTTATTTAAAACGGACACTATGTGGAATCATACCACCCATGGATAAAGTCAACAAATCCATTATTACTTACATTAACGTGTAACTTATATTTGTAAAAAAAAGTCCCAGACTGAGCCCCTCAGCCAACATCGACCCAGTAATAACCAAAAATATATTTATTTACAAATATACATAGACACTGGTAGGGAAAGTCATGGATTATTGGGATCGGTATCGGCAGCATAAGACTTATTAGTATTACATGTCAGTCAATGACAACACAACTGACCAAAATATGCAGTTTTTACATGAAAACTTTAATTACTAAGGGATAAAAATATGGAAAAGATGGGTTGCTTCCTCTGGTAAAACATAACTGGGATTTCATTGAGCTCTGTCGGTCTATCAAGTTATACAGCCAGTTATACAGCCAGTTATACAGCCAGTTATATAGCCAGTTATACAGCCGGTTATACAGCCAGTTCTCAAACTTTGGGACCCCAGCAAACCATAGTGGGAGGCATTATCCACAAATGGCAAACCTTCCCAAGAGTGACTGGCCAACCAAAATTACCTCAAGAGCACAACGACAATTCTTCCAAGAGGTCACAAAAGACCCCACAACGGTGCCTCAGTTATGGCTGAGTTCCAAAAAGAAAACTATCGCTAAATAAAAATAACATTATGGCTCGTCTCAAAACATGTTGATGTTTCCCGAGACCTTTGGGGAAATACTCTGTGGTCTGACAGTAAAAGTTGTTCAATATTTCATACCAGCAGTAAAATATGGTGGTGGCAGTGCGATGGTCTGGGGCTGTTTTGCTGCTCCAGGACCAGGAGGAATTCTACCAAAAATCACGAAAGTAGTGAAAAATGTCCGGTCATCTGTTGGTGACCTCAAGCTGAAACCAACTTAGGTTCTGCAGCACTACAATGATCCAAAACACACCAGCAAGTCCACCTCCGAATGGCTGAAGAACAACCAAATGAAGATTTAGAAGTGGTCCGGTCAAAGTCCTGATCTGAACCCGATTGACATGTTGTCGTGTGACCTTAAAAAGGGGGTCCACGCTTGAAAACCCTCCAGTGGGGCTGAATGACAACAATTCTGCAAAGATGATGAGCCAAAATTCCTGAAAGTCTTGATTGCGGTTTCTGCTGCTAAGGTTGGTCCAAGCACTTATTAAGTTTAGGGGGGGGCTCTGTCATACAGGGCCATGGAGGTTGGATTTTTTTCTCCCTTAATAATAATAGGTTTCATGAAAAACTGCATTTTGTGTTCAGTTGTGTTGTCATTGGCTAATATTTAAATTAATTTGATGATCGGACAATTTTGACAGTTCTGTGTTTGCGACCAATCAAAACATCGACATTTTGACGTCAGCCTCGTCTTCAACCTTTGACACTAAAAGCAGCAACAAAAGACAAGAAACAAACATCCCACATCTCTACATCCGAAGTCCCAAATATGTGAGGAAAGCCGTTCAGGACAAGCGGCGTGACCTACTTGCACACGCTGACCCATTCCGAGACGCGACATTCCTCACACAGCACGTAGCAGCACCAGTGGAACCTGCAGTTGCAGCGTTGGCTGCGCGTTTCCTTCATGATGTTGTGTCCTCGGCCACAGCACAGCGAGCCGCAGCCGTCCGTGCCGTGGCTTGTTTTGTTGCAGATCCGTCCCTGCGTGCCCGGAGAGTCCAAGGACTCGTCACGCTCACAAAAGTCAGGGGACTTTTCGAAGTAGACCAACTCTCTGGATACGCTTTGACGACGACCGCCGGTCAGTTGGTCCATTCTCCTGCGGTCGCCGTTCCTTTTTCGGGTATTGAAGACCCCGTTGTTTTTGTTCTGGGAGTTGACCAAGATGGCTGACAGGAATTTTTTCTTGAGGATCGAACCTACGAGCCGAAACTCTGGTAAAACGTGCCAACAGGTCTTGAACTGGCAGCTCCCTGACGTGCCGTGACACTTGCATCTTCTTTTCACGTTGTCGGCCACGATCTGTGTGAGGAAAGATGGCGGAACGTCAGACATGCCGGGGTGTCCCTTGGGAATGATGGATACGAGATTCCTGCCCGTATTACAGCTGTCACTCTACATTGAAGACTCTAAGATATGGAAAATACTAAAAATAGTAATGTACTAAAAATAGCAAAAAGAATAGAAAAGAGGCTGTTCCCACTAAACTGGAATTCTGTCTTGATAGTCCGAATCATTCCAAGATTGATTGACTGATTCAAATGTGACTTCCATGCAACGTAAGGTTGAAAACGTACCTGTCGTCCCACTCGGTTGTTATGTATCCTCATCCGAGCGTGGATGTCTCTGGAAGCTGCCTGCAAGTCCAGCCACTCCCGGGCAAAACGTTCCCCAAAACGGAAGTCATGACGGCAGCCCCCCCACTCCCACGTCTCCTGCACGGAGGTCAGCTCATCCTGAAAAGGCTTGAGCAGTGCAGCGTGTCGGCCGGAGTGAAGGTCGGTGGGCAGATTGGTCTGAGGACCTGAGCTCAGCAAACCCACGTTCATCTCCAGGACATCTTTCCGTAGCGTCTGCATCTGCATCTCCATCTGCATCTCCATCTGCATCTGCGTGAGCTTCAGCCGGAGCTTGTCGTCATCCTGGCGACGCTTCTTGCCCTCGCAGCTGCACCCCCGCAGCTTGCCCACGCTGCAGGCCGAACTCACCGAGTGGGCCACGCCCGCCGACAGCAACGCCATGGAGAAGGCGCTCTCGCGGAAACCTTGTGGAGCAAATCCACACGGTGAGATACTGCTCGTTGATGCAGGCACAAATATGCAAAACAATTATATCATAATTTTCACTTTCTTATGTCATAATTTCGACTTTTGTATCTCATAACTTTGACTTTTTATCTCATAATCATAAATATGTCTTTTTATCTCATAATTTGGACTTTTTATCTTATAATTATGATATTTTATTTCATAATAATGTCTTTTTATCTCATAATTTTGACTTTTTGTCTCATAATTTTGACTTTTTATCTCACAATTTTGACTTTTTGTCTCATAATTTGGACTTTTATCTAATAATTTGGACTTTTTATCTCATAATTATGACCTTTTATCTAACAATTATGATCTTTTTTTCATAATTATGTCTTTTTATCTCATAATTTTGACTTTTTGTCTCATAATTTTGACTTTTTATCTCACAATTTTGATTTTTGTCTCATAATTTTGACTTTTATCTAATAATTTGGACTTTTTATCTCATAATTATGACCTTTTATCTAACAATTATGATCTTTTTTTCATAATTATGTCTTTTTATCTCATAATTTTGACTTTTTGTCTCATAATTTTGACTTTTTATCTCATAATTTTGACTTTTTGTCTCATAATTTTGACTTTTATCTAATAATTTGGACTTTTAATCTCATAATTATGACCTTTTATCTAATAATTATGATCTTTTTTCATAATTATGTCTTTTTATCTCATAATTTTGACTTTTTATCTCATAATTTTGACTTTTTGTCTCATAATTTTGACTTTGTGTCTCATAATTTTGACTTGTAACTCATAATTTAGACTTTTTGTCTCATAATTTTGACTTTTATGTAATAATTTTGACTTTTTATCTCATAATTTCGACTTTTTGTCTAATAATGTTGACTATTTATCTCATAATTATGACCTTTTATCTCATAATTATGATCTTTTTGTCTCATAATTTCGACTTTTTATCTCATAATTATGACTTTCTTATCTTACAATTTTAACCTTTTATCTAATAATTATGACCTTTTATCTCATAACCATGACTTCCCATTGGAATAAGTCCTATATTCCAGTGGAGGGAACGTGCTTCCAACCGAATGGTCCAGGAAGCCTAAAGTTCTTCCCTCACCCCGGTTGAGGATGTCGCTGTAGTGCAGCAGCCTGCCGAGGGTCTCCAGGGTGGAGCAGTTCCACCGCTGGTCCCGGAGCTGATGCCGGCACTCGTGGACGGCCAGCTGGATGCCCTGCAGGGCCGAGGCCGTCACGTCGGGTCTCCGTGCGCACATCCTCATCTGACGCTTGCTGAGGCCCGACAGCCGCAGGCACACCGAGTTGGGGCTCGACACCGGATCTCCTGCCGCCTTCAGGCTGAGGATGTCATTACACATCACCCTGGAGGAGGACGACCAGAACTTATTATTAGAGATCGCTGCTAAACAATAAGTAGAGTATAACATCTTTTATATTTATTTACTTTTGTTTTATTTGTGTGCTTTCAATTATCTATTGAAATATCTCTCTTGAAGTGGATGAATGGATAGATAGATATAAAAATGAAATGATAATCAAAAAGTACAATCTTCATAGAGGAACTTTGTCTTATAGCTGACGATTTTAACCCAAATCCTACATTTAATCTCAATAACACCACAACAATAATCTGATCATAATGTGTCAAGTGTACTTACGTCAACGCAGGTACAAACAACAACGCTGTCGCCAGAATCGGGCATCTTTCCAAGCGGAATGTGTTTGATAATTCCATTTCCTGTCGCGTCGTGACATTAAAACGCCAGTAAAGACGTCCCGTCTTTTATCCGGAAGATGACGACTTTTGGATCGGTGCGCCGCCAAAGGAGCGGAGAGCGAAGACAAGAGAGCGAGAGGAGCAGCGTCGAGCACACAGGAGGAGGAGAAGGGAGGGAGCTAAAGAGGAGGCCCCGCAGGCAGCTGTTTGCTAAATATTAGCTGATATTAAAGCTGGACTGGCAAAGCGTGTGGTTATTATGTCATAACGATGCTCTGGAACAGCAACAAAAATAAAATACTATTAAAATAAAGTTTTGAAATGAATGAAAGTCTGGTCAATTTACACTTTGGGCCTTGAACGCAACACTTTACAGTAGTTTACAGTTACTATGAAAATTGGTGCTATTTATATTAGCTAAAGGACACAAATGAGTATAGAAAATACAAATACTGTCAACATACACGACTGTACTATGTGTTTGTGTATTGTTGCTAACTGTGATGTCACAGATAGCACTAGCCTGCTTCCACACCAGAGGCCAGGGATCAGGATTTCAGCAATCTTCTCACAGCACAATACTATAGAAATCCATCCATCCATCTATCCATCCATCCATCCATCCATCCATCTAGCCATCCATCCATTCATTCATCCACCCATCTATCCATCCATCCATCCATCCATCCATTCATCCATCCATTCCATCCATTCATCCATTCCATTCCATTCCATTCATCCATCCATCTATCCATCCATCCATCCATCCATCCATCCATCCATCCATCCATCCATCCATCCATCCATCCATTCATTCATTCATCCATCCATCTATCCATCCATCCATCCATCTAGCCATCCATCCATCCATCCATCTAGCCATCCATCCATTCATTCATCCATCCATCTATCCATCCATTCATCCATCCATCCATCCATTCCATCCATTCCATTCCATTCATCCATCTATCCATCCACCCATCCATCCATCCATCCATCCATTCATTCATTCATTCATCCATCTATCCATCCATCCATCCATCCATCCATCCATTCATTCATCCATCCATCCATTCTTCCATCCATCCATTCATCCATTCCATTCCATTCATCCATCCATTCATCCATTCCATTCCATTCCATTCATCCATCCATTCATCCATTCCATTCCATTCATCCATCCATCCATCCATCCATTCCATTCCATTCATCCATCCATCCATCCATCCATCCATTCCATTCCATTCCATTCCATTCCATTCCATTCATCTTCTACCCTTATCCTCACATGGGTCCCGGGAATGCTGGAGCCTATCCCAGTGAGAGGCGGGTACACCCTGGACTGGTCCCCATAGAAAGGGATATAGCTTGGATAGAGTTGAATATTTAGGAATCTCCAACATGTCTTATACATTTTATATGAATAAAAGGTGAATAAAAAGTTAATAAAACTGAAATATGATATTTTATAACCAACAACGTGCTTGTGGGTGTTCTGCCCAGAACAGTTTTAAGCGTTCTCGTTTATGTTCCCCTTTCTGTGAGATCGTGCGCCCGTGCGTAAAAGTCTGACTCCACTTTTACGCACAAGACCCGCTTGTCGAACAGCAGAATGTTGCTAATAATGATCAATGACGTCATGGAACAGCCCGGAAAAGGATGATGCGAGTACACTTTGTTCGCCAAACAGCGAAGAGTCATTGATGGATGTGAGAGGACAGGGAGGGGGGGACAAGGGGGGGGACAGGGGAGGGGGTTAGATGCCACTGTACGAGAGGGAGGCAGCAGCAGGCAGGCGGCTCCTCACAGACAATACACCCCCTACGCACCCCCCCGCCCCCCCCAACCACCACCACCACCATCAGAGACAACTTCACTTTGTCATTCCAAAGTCTTTATTCCAGTGAATGGGAATAATATCATCCAATGGCATCAGGGATTCATTCAAATCCGACTCGATTCACTTGAAATGTTGCATCTATTCGAATTAATCAACACGAAACTAGAACAATATAGAAAGATATGAATGTACACTTTCATATAAAATGACGTTACCCCCCCCCCCCCCACCCCATACCCCCCCAACACGACCAGCATAGTCATACCAATTGATCTAATCTCCTTCCATCCCTAAGCCGCAGCAATGAAAAGTGCATTAGCATTCTGCCTTGGTGTGTATATCTAAGTGGCTTAAAAAGTGATTTGAAGTTGATTTGTATATAAAAGGCTCCCCCCCTTTATCCGGATTGGCGCTAATCTGCTCGGTGTCGCATGACTGCACCAGGAAACCCATTGGCGCACCTTGGTATAGCGCGGCAGCGTAAATGTCGGCTGGCTGTCATTAAAGCCTCTTTACAAAAGCCCACTTCCTTTTCTTTTACTGTCATCGCCGCAGCTCGAATATGGAAGTATGCAAATCGGCGCATAAGCGTCACGCACGCACACGCACACTAAGAACACGCACAAGTTCCTGCGAGGCAAGAAATGTTTGAAATGTCTTCTTATCCTCTCCTCTTGCGGCATTTAATCCCTACATAAAAAGTATCGGTGCATCGGTACGGTAACGGTTAGCGAGTTGGCGCATCCGTGGCTCATATTGCGCCACTGCGGAATCACCATCACCACATCAACTCCTCCGCTGCTAAAACTGCGTGCATGGGAGACCAGATGGGAAAACATTCCAACATGGATTTGGATGGTGACAACGAGATTCCACCAAAAAATGGCGCAATATAGCACACGGATTCCACCCCCCCCCCCCCCGCTTTTCTGCACAGTTGTGTTTCCTTATTCATTGTGCGCCCTATGAAGAGCATTAACTATCCCTCCCTCCAATCCTATTGAAAAGCCTCCGAGGAAGAGAGAAAAAAAGACAGAGGGAGATGTGAGCAGCAAATCCCTTTTTTATTCCCCTTGTAGCTCTCAATAAGACAAGAATGTGTTGCCTATCTGCTGTCACCACGGAGGGGATCAAGTCTGCGGGACCGTCCCACGCGTTCCACGCACCGTGCAGAGCATCACTCAAAGGGACACAGTGAGGAGCGCTGCAGCATCCTCACACGCGTGGACTCCTCCACAGCCTGAGAACATCCATTCCAGTCGAGTCGGGGGAAGTGGTGAGTACACGGGATGCTCGCACCTCGCTAAAAGACGTCGTGGGTGAGATTTAGTTGTAAAATCCACGTCGCTGCTTTATGGATGCGTGTTTCTGCAACGCTTCAGTCGAATTAAACATGGAAAACTCTTTTTCAGTGAGGGGGACCGAGGTCGAGATGAGGAGTTTGGATCTTCTGCTGGGAGTGAAAGCATGCATCCTCCTGCTGTGGTCGCTGTCTGGGACAGGGGCGGTCAACAGCAGCGGCCGCTGGTGGTGAGTGTTTGCCCCCCTTCAGCTCAGACGGGAAAACGGTGGCTTGGGCAGGGGAGGACCCCCGGAAACTGGTTTTATTGCAGGTTATGGATATTAATATGCTAGTTTGGGCACTGCTCGGGAAGTTTTGTTCAGTGTAAAAAAAGTTTCTAAAGATATCTATTTCAACTGTTTGATTAATTGCCATTAGTGTGCATGAATTGACACTGTAGATCATTTTTGCAAAAAAAATGTATTTCAAAATTTTAATTTGAAAATTGAAATTTTGAAAAAAAAAATTTTTTTCCTTTGAACAATTTGTGTCAGGCTCATCAAACATTTTCTTCAAGTGAAGAATTATATAAGATTATATAAGAGTTATATACCGTAAAAAAAACGTATTTGTTGACATAAGGGACACGGAACAATGAACAACTTCCTGAGCTCTGCTGATATGACGAGGCGTTCAAGCACACTGCGTAACTCTCAGTGTTAGGCTTTCAGACACCAATGCAATCGCATGGTTTTTCATTTTTTTCACATACTATGAGAATTTGAATACTTTGGGAACCGATGTAGAATCCCAAAGTGACCCGGGCCTCATTCCATTTTTCTGCATGGAGTCCTTGGATGATTGGAAAAACATTGGATTGTCCAAAAAAAAAAAAACTCGGGGTCATGATTAATTTGATTTAATATTGATTAATATTTTGTTATTTCTATAGAAAAACTAAAGCAACTGTAAGTCGGACTCCTGGTTTCTTTGCTCCACAGGGGCCTCGTCAACGTGGCCTCCTCATCCAACCTTCTCACCAATTCCAAGAATGTGCAGTTGGTCCTGGACCCGAGCCTGGCCCTGCTGAGTCGTCGCCAGCGTCGGCTGATCCGGCAGAATCCGGGCATCTTGCACGCCATCACCGCTGGACTGCACACGGCCATAAAGGAGTGCAAGTGGCAGTTCCGCAACCGCCGTTGGAACTGCCCCACCACGCTCAGCCCGGCGATATTTGGCAAAATTGTCAACCGGGGTGAGTCGCTGTCGTTTCTCCATCTTGGGCCCAACTTGGTGAAATGTTCTGAATCTCCGATCCAACCTTTGTGTGCGGAATGGTCTGTGATTCCTTCAGGTTGCAGGGAGACCGCCTTCGTGTTCGCCATCACCAGCGCAGGCGTGACCCATGCGGTGGCTCGCTTCTGCTCGGAAGGTGCCATCGAATCCTGCACGTGCGATTACCGCCGCAGAGGTTCAGGGGGGCTGGACTGGCACTGGGGAGGCTGCAGTGACAACGTGGACTTCGGCAGGATGTTCAGCCGTGAGTTTGTGGACTCCAGCGAGAGAGGACGAGATCTGCGCTATCTGACCAACGTGCACAACAACGAGGCGGGGAGGATGGTACGCAACGCCGGTTTACGGTACTTGAATACTGGTTTTGGTGATAGTGACCGGAGTCTCCTCTCTCTGCAGACCGTGTCCACGGAGATGCGGCAGGAGTGCAAGTGTCACGGCATGTCGGGATCCTGCACCGTCCGCACTTGCTGGATGCGTCTCCCGAACTTCCGCACCGTCGGAGACTTCCTCAAGGACCGCTTCGACGGAGCATCCCGTGTTGTTTACGCCAACAAGGGCAGCAACCGTGCCTCGCACCGAGCGTATCCTCGCCACCTGGAACCTGAAAACCCGGCTCATAAACCCCCTTCCGCTATGGACCTGGTCTACTTTGAAAAATCCCCAAACTTCTGCTCCAAAACCGGCACTTTGGGTACTTCGGGTCGAACATGTAACAGCTCCTCCCCGGGCCTGGATGGATGTGAACTACTCTGCTGCGGACGGGGGTTTCAGACCCGGGCCGAGAGCGTCACGGAGCGGTGCAACTGCACATTCCACTGGTGCTGTCACGTCAGCTGCCTGAACTGCACCAGTACTCGAACGTTACATCAGTGTCTATGATTACGCCGCAGGTGGGGATTATTTAGTATGAAAATCAGGACTTCTTAGAAATGAAATAGTTGGCAAGGAGAATCCCAAACATACAGGAAGTGCTGGCAAATCGGGAAGCTTTGAGGAAGCTACACTGACAGGGACCCGCCCAAAGTCAATCAATGAAAAACTGCACAAATATCCAACCAGGGTTTGATGAGGCATCGACATCGTTAATGCTGGAGGTAGCAGATAGCCGGGTAGTCGAGTAGATCATCTCTATTACTGGACATGAAGGTTTACACTACAAAACTTGGATTTATGTCAATCAAATCTTGTGTGATGTGGTTGCAGCCCGGATTTAAATTTCCCTACCACATTTTGGCTTTTCTTCAGATTCCAGATTTTCCCGATCCTACCCCTCAACCACAATCGGCTCCTTTGACCAGATGCTAAATGTCAGCCGCTGCCGCCGCCCAGAAAAACAAAAAAACGAGCAACTCTTGGATTTGAATGTATTATCCTTACGCTAACTAGATTGGAATTAGCTCATACTGGATAATCTCAATCATAATCTCAGCAAATTCCATAAATGTCTGAGGTATTCCAAGCCAATGAAAGACCCATCATGATCACACCGCATCAGCTAAGAGAACCAAAATTCTGTAAATATCAAAATGTATGAATATATTTATAATGTCATTGCTTGAATTACCGAAGAGTACGAATCTGGCATTTCTGTCAAGTCAATATTTAAATGTTTGAAGTACTTCAGCTGACATAAAACTCTTAAAAGGAAAGGGAGAACACCACTTGTGTTTTTTTGCCATGCACTGAATACACACCTTTTTTTTTTATCAGTGTAAATATGAAAATATTTATTTTCCAGGGTTTTTATACTGCTATAGCAACAAGTAAGAGGCGATGATGTTTAGGGGATAAAAATGTCGTAGGTGCTACTTTTATTTGTGTTGTATGATAGAACAATAAAGTTTATATTTTCAATGAGTTTGTGTTTTTCCTTTTCCCAGCCAGCCAAGTGAACATAGAATTCCGTCCCTGGGTGTCCTTAATGCTTGTGTGCTTAATCCTATTAAGAGCAGCACCAAAGCTCCCAAAACATCCATGCATCCGTGCTCTCCAGCTTATACCCATCCTCGTTTACAATGATGTCATACAGCAGCACACCATCCAATGTTTGCTTCCTTTTACAGTATTCCATAGTATGAACACCGCAACTTCCAGACCGGGGCAACGCCATGAACCACGGGATGCTGCATAGCGTTTTAGCGTCATAGCCAGGGTCACTATAGAGGCGCCGTCCACAGAGCGGATGAGTGGGATGCGTCTCTAGAGGTGACATTTAAGGTCAAATAGTGGGTGATTCCATTTCATTGCAGAAATATGAAGTCAAAAATTCAAATCTGAAGGTTATTTTAAGAAAAGGACCCAGGCATACGTATGAGAGGTGGGACTCTAGGAGGGGTGGGAGACGACAGGAGGAGGGGGGGGGGGGGGTGATGCCTGTGGGATTGCTGAGGAGTCACTGATAATTAGCTCAATTAGTGACAAAGGCAGTGTAATAAATACCGACTTAGTGTCTGGGTCCCTGCTGGCCTCTCATGGCGCAGCCTGCGCCGGGGCCCCGGCCTGATGGACAATTCATTAAACTGACAAAATACCCCACCGTCCAGGCGTGACGCAGCGAGTTAGCACCCTACAGGCCCGTCTCATTGTTCTAATTGTCTGGGCCGGAGTCACTTTGTGGCCGCCTCCCACTTCATCCACCCCGCCTTCACACTCCAAGCCTCACAGAAGCCGCGGCGTTAATGCCCCACCTTACTGTTTAAGGAGGTGATCGGCAGGTTGGGAAAAAAAAAAGGCAGTAAGAGCTCCTAGGGGTGGGGCGGTGGCGGCGGGGGTAGGCGACGGGATTAGCGAATGGAGGTTGCCTGGGAGTGCTGGGAGCAGCTCCGATCGGAATGTCGGAGAGATGAGTCCAGAAGCTGGGATGCAGGACAAAGAGAGAGTTAATAAGGAAAGATTGAAGGGGTTGGCGACAATGGGCCGCCACCCGAGTCGAGATGAAATTGCTTCCGAGGATTATTGGGAGCAAGTGTGAGGCTTTGTGTGTGTGTGTGTGTGTGTGTGTGTTTGTGCTGCCGTGTGTGTACAGGGGCAGGGGGAGTGCCGGATTGATGGCTGCCCCTCTGGTTGGGGAGCAGGGGACCAGCGGAGGCTAACCGGCTGTTCCCACAGTCTATTCTGCCGCGGCCACCTTTGACACATGGGCCTGCCAGGCGGCGAGCAGGCAGCCGTGGTGAGAAGGCCGCCGTCCAAAACAACTGTCGCTAGACGACCGAGCGAGCCGAGACTCGGGAAGTGACGGGAACAACAAAAACTAGATTTCAATATACATATGAAAATATCACTTCCCTGTAATACGGTCCCGTCAAGACTTGACTGTCCGGGAGAATCATTCCCGAGCAACTCTTCCAGAGTAACACAATGACTGTGGCCTCCTAACATCTCCATTACTTTGTTCTCCAGCGACCTGCCACAGGCGACCAAACAGGAGGGTGAGCGTCGTCACCCAATGCAACATGGCCAGGGGTCAATCTGGTCCAGATGATAACATATGTAGCATATTGCGCTATTTGTGTTATTTTGTATAAACAGTGCTTATTCAGTGGCATCACAGTAAAAAAAAAGTATAAGTATTTCCTTACCGCATGGACGTTCAGATCAGGGCGGCCATTGTTGAGCCCTTTGTGATTAAGGGCTGTATAAATAAAGTTGACCTAGCTTGACAATTCATGACATAAATTTGATCTGACAGTAACTATGCCAATATTGAGTATTTGTACTGGTGACTATGAGGAGTACAGCACTGGCCATTACAAAAAAACATAATACACACTTTCATCAAATTTGTATTTATATTGCACTCATAAATAATAAAACGATGTACTAGTTTCGTTTTTTAAAAGGTGAATTGGTTAGTAACTGTTCTTCTTCTCTCCAGAGATGCACCACCTGCCCGACACTCCCCTCCTGTGGCGAAACAGTGCCACTACATCCACATACATTATATTCCACCAATTCAACTGCCTAACTTTGTCTTCCAATCAGAAATGTGTGGGCGTGGCTTTTCTTATCCTTACACTCTCTCCTCAAAATGTAATGCCGTCCCGACAATATGGCAACTTTAGCCCCCAATTCCTCATTTGTTGTATCTCAGAAGGCTGCACAGTGGACAAGTGGTTACACACAGCTAGGAGACCGACTTTGATTCCCCCCTCGGCCATATCTGTGTGGATTTTGCATGCGTGGGTTTCCTCCCGCATTCCAAGAACATGCTAGGTCAATTGGCCACTCCAAATTGGACCCCGCCTCTCGCCCAAAGGCAGCTGGGTAATGTAGTGTATGGCACAGAGAGCAGTCATGTTTCCGGCAACGCTCCAGCCATCGTCTGATAGAACAATAATAATAATAATACATTTTATTTAAAAGCGCCTTTCAGGACACCCAAGGTCGCTGTACAGGAGATAAAAAACACCAATATAAAATACAAGATAAAAGACAACAAACAATAAATAAGAGCATACAGCTAGAAGAACAGCTAGTTAGCTAGCAGTGCAGTAGCTAGTTCACTTTAGTTAGCTAGTTTCTCGTTTGATTTGGCATGAGAACACCAACACAGTTAATATTCAGAAACCAGGAATCATTTTATCAATAAAGTGAACTTTATTAACAGTAAAAAGTTTCCAGAATAACGAGGGCGAAGCATTTGTAAGGGCAGAAACATCTCGGAAAGCAACAGGACTTTTGGAAATAATGAGGCAGTTAAACAAGTTGAACTTTGAGGTAAAGTGTTTTGTCGTGTTATACATCACTCACAAAATATCATATCACATGAAAAGATCACACAAGGAGACACAAATCCGTGCCTCGTTTCTCACGTCTTCACTTCACATTTTGAAAAATAGTTTCACAATTTTAGGTAGAAGCCGAGTGGTGACAAGCACACATGCTGTGTTCCACTCACACCCGCGTCTCTTTATTTCACAAACCAAGTGCAGTTTTGTTTAGTTTTTTTTTGTTGTCAAACCATCTCAAGTACATTCTACAAGGAAAAGAAGCAGCAAACCCACAATAACAAACTGAGAATACTGAGTTTGGTCTCATTCATGTTCCCAAAATCAAGACTAACGGAAAAGTCACTGTACTGTAGCAATAAGGTATTTGGGTGCCATAAAGAAGCAGGAGGTAACATATCTTGTGAGGAATATGCTGGATAAGATTTGGAATATAGCTGATTAAATACACCACGGTTGAAACAAGCAACATTAAATATTCACTGGAAACCAACCGACTTGATTTCTAAACAATGACCTTGTTTCTGACGAAGCTTCTCGTAAGCTAAAATATCAAATCGTCAGTCAGTGCAGCAACTTCAGTGAGACGGCGAGCGCACCGCCGCCGTGGGAATCTGAGAAAGGCGCACTATTACAAATTAAATGGCCGACCTTTGTGAGTAGACAGCAGCGGTTTCAGTGCAGCGGAACAATCACAACAAAGTAAACGCCATCGAGTCTTAGGTGAAGACTTTTCATATATAAAGCAGATATTCTACAGGTGCAATCCTGTGAAGGTCAAAGAAACCCGGGCCTTCGTGGTCAGGGTTTTTGTTGGACACCTCACGGCTCATGGTCTGATCTGCACCAGTATTCTAAGGCTCGCTTTCAAATCCAGAATTTAACGCAAGAGAAAAGCTACTTCCGCTTTCACGGTTTCGCTTCGTTTCACAGAATCCCCACGATATCAGCGGGTCAGGCTCCGTGGACGCTTGCAAATATCCTCTTTTGGGATTTCACATGCTGTAAACAAGATATAGTTAAGGCAGTCCTTTCAAGCTTTTATCCTCGGACAGAAGCCCCCCCCCCAAAAAAAAAAAACTCTCTCAGTGCATATGGAGCTTACCAAGGAATCTCATAGTGCATGGGTTTTCTTAGCAGGTTTGAAAAAGATCACCATCCTCAAGCTAGCCTGTGTGACAGTTTAGTTCAGGGGTCTCAAACTCAATTTACTTGGGGGCCACTTGGGGGAGCTAGGGTCTGGGCGAGACTGGGCCGCATCAAGTTTTCCAAAAAAACAAAAACGCATTTATTAAAAACAGAAAAATGAACAAACTTTGCTTTGGTTTCGATTTTCTACAAGAAAAGCTCTGATAAAACATTCCACTGTTCTCAAATATCTTCATTTTTCTGCACAAAATAAGATGAAAAATAAATAAACACATCAAGAATAAAGAAAATCAATCAATCAGTAATAAATAAATATAATAATAATAATAAAAACTTAAGAAAGCACATATAGTTGGTGGGTAGACAAATTATTTTTTTCCGATTAAAATGAACAAAGCATTATTAGAGCCCTGTAGACATGACAAAACACGACTATAGTCACATTTATACTATTTTTATTTACAACATATTGCGCAACTGCAGGGTCTTGAGACACATGCTAACTCGCAAACTAGAGAGCTAGCGACCTAAACGGTAGCCTTCAAGTTATTTCCTTTCAACTTAAATAGCCAAAAACTTACCACTTCCACACGGATCGGGAGGATAACTATTAACAGTTATTTAACCTTTAACATGAACATTAATTAAAAACGTAATAATTTTTTCTGGGTACATGATACCATACAGCATCCATATCAAACTTGCGCGGGCCGCACTAGCATTAAACTTTCATATCAAGGCGGGGGCCTCAAACTAGTGTCCTGCGGGCCACATTTGGCAGAAACCAACTAAACTGTCACACAGGCTAGCTTGAGGATCGTGACATTTACTGATTTTTCACCCGCTGCTGCTCCTCCCCATAAGTCCTCCAGTGCCCCCCAGAGGTTCTCCCAGAGGGGGGGTGGGGGGGGGGGGGTGAAAAAATGTTAAAATAGTGCATCCTAAGGACGCCAAATGCAATTGTTCAAATGTAAACACGTTGCTTTGTTTTCTACCTGTGCACACCAGCTCTCCATGAAGCAACTAGGAAAAGATGGCTGGTCCAAATTCATCAGCACCCGTTCCCACGCTTTTTTTTTTTTTTTTTTTACTTTGGGGGAATCCCCCAGGAAGGCACTTTTGAAGCAAAATCACATTTTGCCAGATGATTTAAACAAGAGAGTGCAATCAATTGCCGTCAAGAAGTTTGAATTGTCCAATTCTGACTTTTAAACCGGGGATTCTGGTGCAGAACAAACATGAGCCCACGACGCTTTGAGCAAAACAGTCACGCCCCCCCGCCTCACCCCTACCTGCTCCATCAGGCCACCTGGTGCTCCCCTCTGCTGATGTGCGAGGAGAACTCGTAGCGGTCCCGGCTCCGGTGGCCGCAGATGTTGCACTCAAAGGGCTGGTGGAAGCCGTGGCAGCCCATGTGGATGGTGAACATGACGTGATCCAGGAAAAGGATGTGGCAGTGGTGGCAGTGGAAGGAGCGGAGGTGCTGGCCATCCCGATCCAGCACCCGCACCGTTTCCCTGCACGGGAACGGCGAGCCGGATCTCCTTTTCACCGGGACGGGGGGAGCGGGACACACCCTGCCCCACTCCGGGTCCATCTCTTTGGCCTGGCTGGGGCTGGAGGCGGGAAGGCTGTGGGACAGTCCCAGGGTTGGGTAGGGGAGGTGCTGGTTGTGGTTGGAGGTACTTATTTGCACTGGAGCCCTTGTGCTGTGGTCTTCGGCTGTGCTCTCTGTGTCTGTGGAGTCGGGACATCCGTTGGGTGAGTGGGTGTGGCCGTGGACTGAGGAGTGACCTTCACACCCTTCACCTGCGTCTTGACCCGACTGGCCGAGAGGCACCGTTGTGAGTCTGCTCGGGACTCCTTGAGGAGGTACGTTGCTGTGGATGGAGCTCATGACTGTGCGCAGCTCGGACAAGAAGGCGGGATGGAGCTGAGAGAGCGTAGGGTTCTCCTCTTGGAGTTGCTTCCCGCTCGATCCGGTGCACTCGGCAGCTGGCTGGGGGGTCAAATGCTCCCCTTCCCTCTCTGACCCAGAGGACAGATCGTAAGGTGCCTCGGGCAGGTCCAGACGTATGTGCTTGTCAGCTGGGAAAAAGACACCAGTGATGGTCTGATGGTCTGGCCTCACACGTCTTCAACCGAGCACCTTCATCGTGGTTCGGATGGATGGACGTACAATGTACAGCTAGGTCCAGAAGTCGGAATTGGTGGCCGATTCCGCTAAAAACTCTAAAGTTACAGCGTGTATTTTGTAGACGCGCATTGAATGTTTTGAAATAAATCAAGTCCATCTGATTCATGGAGTCTAATTTTGGGATCGGTGGTTATTAATATTAGGGCTCGGGTTGTTAGGGTTGGAGGTGTCATCATTTTAGGGGTCTGGTATCATTGTCTGAATAACGTTTTGCAATTTTTTGTGCCGTGGTTCGGGAAAATGAGCTAACACAAATTAGGATACTTTACTCTGTCACAGAGTTGCACTTGTTAAGTATTACAATTACAACTGTAATTGTACTGTAAATACTATAGTATATGTAGTAACTTATATTATATAACGTATAGTAACTTCTGTATATTATGATGCCCTTTTTGTTGTGCATGGCGTATTTAACTTTACTGCTTAAATAGATGGATGGATGGGTGGATCGATAGATAAGATAGATCCTGTATAATAACATAGACAAAAGAAGATAAATAATAATAAATAATAATAATAATAATGTGGAGAATAAATAGATGACATCAAATATGAACAACAATGTACAGCGTAAAAATAATAAATAATAATAATTTAAAAAAACTTACCAAGAAACTTTTGTGGCGTCGACCTCTTGCGTTTGGTGATGCTAACAGCTAATCTATCTACAAAGTGCTGCTTGTCCTCGGATGGCTCGAGTGCAGGTTTAGTCATTGACTCGATATTTAGTGACTTGACACCTACAAAAAAGGTGGCAGTTCAAGGCTAATTGATAATATTTGTCGGAACAACGTGTGTCACGTTACCCTGCTGTACTGCCTGGGTGTTGATGACCCCCTGCTGGTCCGGGCTCTTTAGGAAAGCGTGGCAGCGCTCCTGGTGGTCCTCCAGTGTGCTCTGCTGTTTGTAGCTGCGACTGCAGTAGCTGCACTTGAAAGGTTTTCCCCCTAGTGGTGAAGATACTGCAATTGAAAGACAAATAAAGTACTTTTTTAAATGAATTCTAAAAAACTAAGGTAACTGAATATTGAGAATGCATAATAAAATAAAGCGCATGTTACGTCATTCAATTACGTAGGCTATTCTTGACTAATAATCATGACTAATAATTGCCTCAAATTCACAGTTTGGCTTTACAGTATTTAGGTCAACGATAATAATAATTTCCTCTGAGCTTTTCTACTAAAATCTTTTCTCGATCACTTACTGTTAGCACATACAGTATTATGAATATCATCACATCAGCTGCCCTATAAAAAGATACTGATATCAATATTTGTGGATGTGGTCTGCAATGGAATAGATTTGCTTTTTCACTTCTTAATCGAGTTAAAACAAGGTAACCAAAATATTAGGCAGCTCTCTGTATGATGCAATGTAATTCCAGTAGGGCTGTTAATGGATTAAAATATTTAATCGTAATTAATCACAATTAATCACAGACCGAAAGACGTTTTTGTGTCTTTGCAAACTGCAAACTATAAAAATAAACATCAATGATATCAATCAAAACAGCAGTATGATATTTGACCATTTCTGGTACAAAGAAATACTACAAGTCATTATAATATTATTATAATAACAATATAGCGCTATGGCACTGGATAGTACCTGCATGGGTACGTAGGTGTCCGGCCAGGGCGTCCCGGCGCCGGCAAGCGTAGCTGCAAATGGGGCATTTGAAAGGTTTCTCTCCAGAATGCAGCTTGATGTGGCGTAGCAGGTTGCCCTTTTGGGTGAAGGAAGCCCCACACTGGTTACACTGAAAAGGTCTCTCACCTGGCAACACGTCGGGGGTGCATGAAAGAGATGCAGAGATTGTGCATATTTTATTTTGGAGCTTTACGGTTTATGTTTGCTGGCATCTTCTCACCCGTGTGACTTCGCTTGTGCACCATCAGCACATTAGGTCCGATGCAGATGATCCCGCACACCTCGCATTGGAGCTTTCCACTGGCAAGCCGAATGGGTCCAGGGGAGGCGGGATTTGAAGTGGCCATGTCACTGTAGAGATGAGCTTGTCCCACCCCAGCATGCTCTGCGCTCTCGTTTTCTGTCGGCTCTGTTCTGCTATCTCTGACGGCCCCTCCGTGGTTGGGCCGCGGTGATTCATCTTCACTGCACAGCTCAACCTTAATGGAGTGTGCTGCACAGGGGGGGATACACATACATCCCTAAATCCATTCAAATATTACAGCCAATCAGGCAACAGAAGCTTTTAAACTGACCGGTGAAGGAGCAACAAGTTGACACCTGACTGTTTGGGCAGTAAATGTCCTGCTCCGCGGATGACGCTTTACCGTTGCCTGAAATGGACAACCGACGTCAGAATCTGATGACAGGTGAACTTATTAATAGAAGTTTTATTTCTTATATTCTGTATATTTACCTGATGCATAAGAGCATCCATTGCAGTCATCAGCGTTCATTCTTTCACCAGATGCCTGCATCTGTACAAGATTAAAGACAGGAATTCAATTCATTCATTTTCTATACCGCTTATCCTCACGAAGGCCGCGGGGGTGCTGGAGCCTATCCCAGCTGTCTTCGGGCGAGAGGCAGTGTACACCCTTGACTGACTGGTGGCCAGCCAATCACAGGGCACATATAGACAAACAACTATTCACACAGGAATTATATTATATATAATATTAAATGCAATTTTTGGATTATATTTTGGATTTTAAATTTTGGAATTAATTTGACAATTTTCAAATGTCATGTATAATTACATTAAATTATATGTATATGGCAGGGACTTCAGGAAACAATAACCTTAAAAGAGAACTGTACTATATTCTGTGCATTCTGTGTGCTACAATGTGAGAAAACTAGTTAATACGAGCTAGCTAAAATGTACGTCATTGGGACACAGCTACTTTGACATTAATAGCTACATTGTCCTAAAAAAAACTTTCCAAAAACGGCAAGTATTCCATTTCCATAACTGACCTGTATATAAACCGTATAGTTATAGACGTCGTGAGTGACGTCTCAGCATCGCTCAAAACGTCTCAAGCTATCCCCTAGCAACGCAAGCTAATGGCGCTAGTACTGTTAGTTTTCATATGTTACATAATCATAGCATGTATACAAAACAATAAAACATTGTTTGTTTTATTTAAAAGGGCTTTGTAGTCGAAATAGATGTGTGACAATGACGTGCATTGTTAGCTAGCTCCTATTAACCAGTTTTTAGTTGTTATAACAGCATAGACCAGGCATTGGTGGAGCAGGGATTGGCGGCAGCTAGCGATTAAGTTCGCTAGCTAGACTTATCCGCCTAGCTTCTGGTCTTTGGAGTCCAAAAGCAATATGGTTATAGTTTGGAGCTTGTTTTTGCCCCATGGGAAAGCTCCAAGTGGATATCATATATGTCCATGGAGTACTTTAATAGTATGTCTTGTCTTCCAAATAATATTTGTGTATGATTGTTAAATGAACATAAATACATGTTGTTGGTGATATTATGACAGACGTCTCCTATCTCCTCAGATGATTTGGAGTAGGTCATCAAAGGGTGAAATAATGTTTGGACCACCAAAGTTATGAGCAAAAAACAACCAAAATTTGACAAAAAAAAGTCCTTAAGGATCCCATATGGCTAACTCCATTCCAAATAGACATCACTGTTATGGAGATGGAGATTGGTAAAATCACTTTGTTCGAGACTCTGAAAGCAGGAGGTGTGGGTTCTCTGAGGAACCTTCATGTTTATGTGTTATATGATATATATGATATATATGATAAATATGATATGACACACGGGAGATGTAAACACGCCGCACCTTAAGCTCCACACCGGACTGCAGTGATCGAGGAGGGCGGAAGGGAGCGTCAATGTGCCGCCTTCGGCCGCTCGGAGAGCAACAGGCGCGGATGCAGACGCGCCAGTCACATCGGGGCACGGCTGACTGGGTGGGAAATACGGACTCCCACGCCAACCGTTGACAGGGGAGCCTTTATCTCCGAGGGAGGGCGACTCCGTAGTTCACATCGGCACATAAACACCCTCCCTCCGGGCATATTTGCCCACTTGTTTGAGCCGCTCGATTACGGCCAGACACCGGCGTCTGGAGGGCGACGAGGACCGAGAGTCATGTCATCGTTGATGCGGCTGTCATCCACCCTTGATCCCATGAATCAGTAGTCGTTGCCATGCAGTGTTCAATGTTTCTAGCGCGCCGTTGCTATGGTAGCCGACCACACGACAAATGGCGTTCACCCGAGACAAACTCTCGCGAAAAAAAACCCCACGCCGCATACTTCCAAATGATATTCGATAGAGGTTATTATAGTGTTCGCAAACGCCCAGCCGCGTCCGCAAACAGCCCCCTTACCTGGCCACCGCTCGTTGTTACCCTCTTTTTAAGTGTCTGGGTAGCTGTTTGTTTTCCCAAGCGACGGAAGCATCTCTCGGATTTTCTTTCTTTTTTTTTTTTATTTTATTTTTTTTTTTACCTGGGAACCCTAAACAACTTCCGGGCCCGTGCTGGGATTCAGACCGAATAATTGCACGACACAGCTCTTGATTAACAGATTGTCGAATGCATCGATTCAAGTGTAATGTCAATGCAAATCGAATGATGGTGAAGAACAACACACATTGTGAGTCTGCTTATTTTACGGCTTATTGTTTATGTTATATGTCTTTATGTTACGTCATTTTATTTGTACAACTGCTTCGTGAAATCATACATTGAGAGTAAATGTGAAAATTCGGAAAATTAAAAAGACAAAACTTTGTAATAGTGATATTAAATAGCAAAAACACATTAACTATGATGTTCTGTACGCTGATGTGATAGTGCAGTCGTGCAATTCACCACAAGAGGGCAGCAAACTGCTGTTTTCCGCCAAAGAGATCACCCACTCTTTCACTCAATAATACAATAATGTTTGCCAAGTACAAGGATATCAGGTGATATCTAAATTGCCCCCTGCTGTACATCTTCTTTTGGTACATTCACACATTCCTGAGCCAACCATGTGTCCTTTTAGGGGGGGGTAGGCATGGCTATGTGAAGCGGCGTGGCCTGTGGCGCCTGAGAAGAACATCATACGCCTGCTGGATTTTCACAAACGTTGCCTCGGCATCCTTACTCGGGTTGTGGTCCGGGTGCCACGCTTTAGCCAGCTCTCTATAGCCACGAGTTATCTCTTCAAGAGAGGCCTCTGACCCCAAGGATAACAACTGTAACAGAAAAAATGACAATTTAATTTGAAGACAAGTTTCTTTTTGAAGTATTAGTCTTTCTATATAAGTATCCATGTGCAGACTTTGAAGCATTTATCCAGCAAATAACCCACTTTAAGGAATTTTGCTCATTATCCACAATCCTAATGTGTTTCCGTTCAAGCACGTCTGTCGGCAAATATTAATCAGACTTTTCCGCCGCCGACTACTTTTCAACAAATGAGGATCTTATCTTTTTGAGCCTGAATATACGATGGATGAGCCACTGGTTTTAAGAAAGAGAGAAAGTGAAGTCAATGATTTTTTGGGCTATAGTCAAAGTCATTGTGTTCCTCCCGTTGTGTACGTTGTTAGCTCCCACATGCTAGCTGTTTTTCGGTCTTGAGAAGGCACAAAAAAAAAGGGAAAGATGTGTGGTCACGTTTCACATAAGGATTGTGAATGATGGGCAAAATTCCCCAAAAAGTGCAGTTAAGAATTGACTCTATTAGCCTCACTATTGATAGTAAAACCTGAAATCTGTTCCGCTTAGTCTGAAAATAAAATAATTAGAATAGTTAATTATTTATTGTAGTTACTACATCCATCATTCCCATTTTCTATATCACTTATCCTCATTCGGATCAGATTGCTGAAGATCTTTGTATACTTTCCCCCCCACTGCTATCTAGAGTAAGTTATTGAGCATTCCTGTACGTCCTTATTTGCTACTTTAAGTTTTTTATTTCTACTTTTTCTCCCGGTGACTGTTTGTCACTGGAGCTTTTGGTTGTACTTTGCTTCTTATTCCTTGTGAGCGCTTTTTGTTATAATTAAATACCCTTTTTACACCTCGCCTGTGTCTCTACTCTGGGGTCTGCAACACCCGGCACACGTGCCAGCACCCATAACAGAACAATCTGACCAACATGGACTCCGCAGATGCACGTCCACTGCAGCTGGAGAAAGAAGAACAGTTTAGTCAGCTCGGCGCCAGTATTCAAGGAACGGTGGAGCATCAGGACGCACGTATGACCCAGCTCAGGAACTTGACCCGAACGTTTGGAACGATACGAACCACCTTTCCGGTAGAGCTGGGGCAGGGGCCACTGCCGAGTGGAACCGCCGTTTAGGAAATGCGGCATAGAAAATGGATGGATGGATGGATTTTAGACAAATACAGTCATTTAAAAAAAATATATACGTTTTTATGAGACGTTTGGGGGCCCTTGGAAATCTCGGGACCTTAGGAAATCGCCTGTGTTTGCCTAATACCTAATTGCAGTTCAGAATGTATGATGTTGGATGTATATGTTGATAACAGAACAAAAACATCTCCATCTTAATATATAATTATATAGGCAATACTATGATTCACCTCTAAGGCCTCTTTTTCCTTCTCGGTGTAGTCTTTAAGCAGTATCTCCAGCATCTTCTTCCAGGTCTCTTCGTAGTACCCCCCTCCAGTGAAAACGCACAGGATGCGATACGGCATTAAGAAAATGTACTCGAGCACATTTCGAAGCCAAGGGAGAAACCAGAAAATATCCAGCAGTGCTGCCACACAGTCTGACACGCGGTACAATATGGCCGTGGTATTATGGAAAACACAGTACGCTAACGGGGCAGAGAAGGCCAGCCAAGCAAGACCCAGCCTGTAAAGCCTTGGACCTAAAAAAAAAACGATACTACTATGAATAAATATGGAATAATGTGGCATAACTTTGACTATGGAGTCATTTTTGTCATATATCTCACCAAGTTCCTTCGTTCCTGCCCGGGGTTTCTTGTACCGGCGATGCTGAGCAGCGGTGAAACTGGCCGCCAGGCTGACAGGAAGAGGGGATAAAGTGCTGCCATAGAATATGGACGAGGTTATGAGACTGGCTGTGAGTGTTTGTGAGAGATCAGAGGTCTGTTGGCCAGCAGTGGACACCAGATGAACCCCAGCACCCACACATAGAGGCAGAACTATCAAGTAGAAGAAGCTGAAGGAGCTCAGTTCAATCAGAGCCACGGTGCCGAAGTAGATGCCAACACACACCTGGCCAGCAAATCTAACTGGGTTTACTGGTGGAGGCACGGATGTAGAACGTCTTCTGTCATTTTCTGCTTCTCCATTGGCTTCATCAACATACACAGGAAGACGGACAATCTCTCGGAACCAACCGATGCCAAAACCTCCCAGCGTTAGCATCCACAACAGAGCATGGCTGTCTCTTCCCAAATAGAAATGGTGAAGCCCAAAAAGCCCACCTCCTGCCCAGAGGGCATAAGCTACCATAACACTTTTTGCCATTTGGGGGGGGTTGTGGATCACACTTTGTGCAGGTGAGATTTACGCATACTCGATGAGTACCTGTAGGGAGGAAGCAAACAAAAATCATAGGTAACATTTTTCAATTTCAGTGTTTCATAGACTGCAGAAAATCTAATTCATGTACATCAGGGGTGCTCACACTTTTTCAGCATGCGAGCTACTTTTAAAATGACCGAGTCAAAATGATCTACCCACTACAAAAATGCAAAACATCTATTTATTTTCAAATGTATTGAGGATTATTTGTACGTACAATGTATGTTGATGTACCTTACATAACCAAATGAGCCAATATTGCAAAACACACATAATTAACTATTAACATTTTTTGTAATTACCTGAGTTTACTTTGATGACTTGCACTGAATTGAACCAGCCAGGGATGCATAGTCCGGACAGTAGCTGCTGATAGCCAGCCTCAAGCACACTTCCAAATGTTTATCAGTCATGGATAATATCCGTATCATAATATCCGTATAATATTCCATATCCGTATGGAAGTGATATGTTTTTTGCCTTTTTACTTGGTCCAGTTTTTGCCTTTTTCTTGGTCCAGCTCCTTCACTCATTTTAGTGACCATAAACTTTAGCGAGGGCTTAAAATCTCGCAATTTGCCGACTAGCTTAGCACTTTGCATCGTTGTTTACGCATGAGCGGTGACCTAAAGGTCAAAATTCAGTTGTCATCTGACTGGTTGTCCTGTATGTCAATCAAGTAACGGGGATGGATGATAGGCTGACATCGTAAGTTCTGCTGCACTTAGAGACGTTGTTTGATTTGATTGGTCGCCCGAAGGGCAACATTCAGTTGTCATCTGAATGGCTGCCCTGTATATCAATCAAGTGACGGCATTGATGCTGGGATGATATTTTTTTAATGTCACGCCGCGATCGACCAGCGATCGACCAGTACCACCTCCGCGATCGACCGGTAGCTCGCGATCGACTTAATGAGCACCCCTGGTCTAGTCTCTACTTCCGGATCGGATTTGGGATCCAACACTCATATGTTAAAATGGCTGTTTATTGTCAACTCCTATACCGTTTATCAACTCCTATAAAGTTAGCAGCACAAACCCGAAGTCCTTCTATGCACTCTGGAGTGTGACCAACCACAGCAGAGTGGGCGCGCCCAGAAGGCGGGATGTTGGTGGAATACATTAAAACAGACCATTTCCGCGGGAAGCATGAAATCCAAAGAAATACAGCTGAATGGGTGCAGATTCTGGAAGAACTAGAAAGCTTTGTGTGCTGGTTATTGTGTGTAGCTGCTCTATAGGAGTCTGCAACTCAATACAAAGGGCCAAAAATGAGCACAATGGGTCATTTTTAAATGTGACAAACATGCAGAAAAATAAGTCGGAAGGGGAAAACATCTTTTCACGTGACTATATTTGCTTGTCATTCACTTAATTTTGTGCTTCACTAGTTTATTACAAGCACAAGAAATACAAACGTCAGTATCCCACAACGGTCCCTCTTAACAGCACGTTTTTAGATATACCACATTCTGATCAAAGTACTATTTACCCGGAGTTAACTTTCAACTAAGCCAAAAGCTTGGCCACTTATTTGATTATCGTACTTACCAAAATGGTTTTATTTCTTACGTACAGAGCCCAAACATGCAGGTCCTTTTGATAATAAATCCATTTCCGTCCTTTCTACAGTGCTGCATGTTGTTGCAAGAATTTGGACTTTGGTTCGTGACGGTGAAACTGGTCAGAGCTCAGCACGTGATAAACATCAACATTTAGAACCCTTGATTATTCTGATAAGATGAGAAAGTGTTGGATACTTCAGAGATCTCAGTTTCTTTAATGTACATCCATATAGGAACGCTGTATGATTCCTAATCATTTTCTCATCATAATGTGTAAAGCAGCATCACTTTCATATAGAAATTAAATGATCAGAAATGTTGCTGTTAATAATACCATCTCTCAAAAGGAGAGACTAGCGATTAGCAAGGCGTCATGTTAGTTAGCTCGTATCAATGCGCCCTAAGATGGAGGAGGCATAGAAAATGAATGGGTGGACTTATACAAAATAAACACAGTTAGGTTTTGTCGGCTAGTCCAGCTGCATAGTGGCCCATGTTCACTAAACAACCCAGTGTGAAATGCCGTTTACAGATCAAAATGCTTTTTTTTTTACTGGTAGGGAATCAAGAACTTCAAACACAACGTCTTTAAGAATTGTAAACAAATGCAGCTTTCCCGTACGGAACATTGCTAGCACGTAAACAGAGGAGCGGAGCTTGGGGGAGGACAGGGAGCTTATCTGGCTTACAGTCACTCCCATATCAGGAAGTCTGTCTCTCTGTGACATCACAAAGGGGCAGTTTTACCACGCCTTCTGAAACTGAGTGTTTTCAGCCATCGCAAACTTCTTTCAGGTCTCACTTCCAAATGCGCAAACCTCATTATGTGAAACTTTGGCATGGTTTAACACGATAATTCAACATTCTAACTACATTTATAGGTCAGAAAAGCATTAAAAAAAGCATAATAGGTCCCCTTTAAGAAATTTCACATTGCTCCTAATTTTATTTTCTGTGCTATTTTTTTTCATTTACAACAAAACGTTGAGTTACTTATGAACATTTTCATAAGTAGCAACAGTGAAATACCTCCTGGTATGCTTGCACAACCTGTTGTAGTCCCAAGACCTTTCAGTGTCATATGAACTTCTGTGGCATGTTTAGAATGAAGTCAATGAAGATGATTGACAGCTACCTGTGGCGCTCTCCGTGCCGCTGTGCTCCCCTTAGTCCCGCCCCTCAACCCCTCCTCCGCGGCATCTTAACTGAGAGTAGCATCCATGCTAACTCAGGCACTGCTTCTGCCGGCGGACATCCACGGCATTCGTGGCGTGATGCTCTGCCTTTTAATATTTTGACCACTTCAAAAGCGGACATTACTGTTATGGTGTCGGAGGATGGAAACGGACGACGTGTCGGTGAGGGAGCAACTTTTCCACAACCGTGTCCGGGAGACTATAGTAAGTGCTGCGTAACTGACGAGGGGGCTATTATGTGTGCCTACCGGTAACAAACAAGCAATATCGCGTATCAAGTTCCGTTGCTTAACTTTCTGACTTTTCTATTCTAATTCACATTTCTTTGGAATAGTTCCAGTGCTGTTATATCTGAAATCGCCACATAAACTGAATCAACGTTAGAAATCAGTGCAGGGATGCTGCTTTTAAGGGACGTGGGCTGATGATAAAGCTTTTGTTTTTCACGCTAAGACGGCTCTCTCGTTGCATACGTTCGGTTTATGTGCTGATAATATGAATCAGTAGAAAATATACACCTTTGTGTAACATCTCACTAGCAGTAGGAAATCGGTAATATAGTTACAGCAGCACACAGATTGACCTTTAACCCCAAAGGTTCACTCTTAGTGCCATTATATATATAATATATATATACATACACTGTTATAACGTGAACTTCTGCCACCTTGTGGACATTTTTCAGACTGCACTAAACATGCTCTCTTCTATTGTGGAGTTGCATCATGACCTCTTTGTATCTCTAATGTAAAATATGTATAAATAAATACGTCTTTGGGAGTGAGCGGTCCGTTTGAAAAACATTTTTAATACGTCTCTGGTAGCGAATTAATAATTGTTATTTTATTTAATAATGTAAATATGTTCCGACTTCAGACTTTCAAATGTGAATATTTTTAATAATATATTTTGAATATCCTGGACCTGTTTGTGATTTTAGACAAAACACTGATATTCACACGTTTACTTTAAACTCTGGAACACAGAGAGACCTTTTTGCCTCTTTTCTGTTATGTTGCGGACCAAACCACTAATTGTTGGTCCTTCCAAGCCTTACCAATGACTCCATCAGTGGAAAAAAACAAGCTTCAGATGAATAAATGATAAACTATAACAACAATTCAGTTAATGTGTACATGTCATGTAAACATACCGACTGTGTACGTTACAAGTACAGTTTTATTCATCATTCAAAATATTGCGTTTGAGTGGCATTTTGGGGCTTGACAAAGCCCCCAGGCCAAATTGTACCTGTACTGTAAGTTTGGTTGAGCAGAAACTGTGCTAGTGGGTCAACAAATGAGTGCATCTTAGTTGGTGAAAATGTGTCCAAAAGTGGCGTTCCTTAAAAGGAGATTGACCCGCCAATTTAATAAGTGTGCCAGTGTTCCACTTTCATGACGTCACTAAAATGAGGAAGTCCTGTTTCATTGGTGTATGTAGGGCTGGCCCATATATCCATTCATTCATTCATTCATTCATTTTCTACTGCTTATCCTCACGAGGGTTGCGGGGGTGCTGGAGCCTATCCCAGCTGTCTTCGGGCGAGAGACGGGGTCCACCCTGGACTGGTGGCCAGCCAATCACAGGGCACATATAGACAAACAACCACTCACATTCATACCTATGGACAATTTGGAGTGGCCAATTGCGATATATCCATATTACGCTATGCTGGAGCCTATCCCAGCTGCCTTCGGGCTCCTGCTACCCCAATTGTGGCAAAGTGGTAAAAGTTGAATTCCTGATTTGAGCTCAAACTACCAATTTACTCTTACTTTCATTGTACGTTTTAGCATATTTCCACAGCATTTCAGTCCAGCTTCAGCTTCCGAAAGGCTCCTGTGTTTATTCTAAATTTAGATTTACAATTTACAATTGTTTATACAATTAGACTGTATGTGGTGAAGAGCGCTCGTATTTGGATGGCTGGGCATGTGGCGGCAAGAATAAACGTGCCTCTTTACTTACGTATTTCACCCAGAACTTGCACAATGTCAGCGGGCATCGTATCTACTTATGTTTTCAAGACTTGTACTGGTTTGTACTTGGACAGGCCCTGAGGTAAATGGAATACACAGTGTTTACAGATTTAAAACCGACAACCACTTCTAAAAAAATAATACCGATTACAAGATAACATTGATCTAAAGTTGAACCTGTGTGTTTGTCTTGTCTGTGCAGCACTGGATGTGCATCTGTAATGTCAGATGGATCAGCACCAACATGGAATTGGTTCTTTGTTCTTTGGCCTGCCCCGCCTCCATGATTTGCATATTGTTACACTCAAATATTGAAACCAATATTGTTGCCAAAAAGAATGACTAACCCACGGTCCACACCCTGTAACCGGATAGAACAAAGCTCAAGATGGTCGCAGTAACATCTTGCAGCTGAGTCGGGACACGCAAGAGTACTGTATGCATATTTCCTGACTTTCACATGAAACCACTTGAACTAAACGGCGGTGTTTAGCGCCATCAAAAATGTCAACGTAAAGCAAATTGTGTCAACATGTTAAACACAGCGAATGAAGTATTATTAATAGACATATTAATAGACATAGACAAGGGGTATGACTACATCATCGCTGCTTCTATCTCATCAATTGTTGAATTGTGCGAGTGTGGTTTTCCTCCGTGCACCTTGTCCAAAACAAACACTAAAAGCACAGAATATGTCATGTACTACGTACTTTTACTTCACTCTCACTGTGTGATTGACGTGCCTCACTAAATGTTCAACTTCATGGTTTTCTTTGTCATTTGCAGATCTGCGTACTTCTGTTTACATGCCTCTACATTGTTTGCTACCTCATACTTGCCCGCTTCAAGAAGACTGCCGAGTTTGTCACAGGTACGTGAGGCCTTACTTCTGGATTATACGATGTTTGCAGCCATTCCTGATCAACTGGACACCTTAGCATATGAAGTAGCTTATAGAACCATACAGTTTTATGTCTATGTGGGGGGTGGGATCCGTACAATTGAGAAGTATAACAGTAGCATTGATTGGGTTGACAGAAAAGTTAAAATAGACTTTTATGTCTTACTTTCACCGCAAGGCACAAAAAACCTGGCATTGGAAACGTGTTATTCAGGGGTGGGCAAACTACGGCCCGGGGGCCACATGCGGCCCGCCAAGTGTTTGAATATGGCCCGCAAAAAAAAAGCTGCTTTATCAATTTCGTTATTTGATGTGGTCTGTTGTTTACAAAATGCTCCTGGAAAAAGTAACACAAACACAAATAAAAATAAAAATAAAAATAATGACAATAATAATAATAATAAGAATGTTGTTAATAATAATAATATTACTATTATTATATTCATATTGTTGTTAATAATATGAATATAATAATAGTCGTAATATTATTGTTGTTATTATTATTAACAATAATATAATAATAATATAATGATAATAACATTACTATAATTAATAATAACAAATCTAATATAATAATATATATATAAAATAGTAATAATAGAGACAATAATAATAATAATACATTTCATTTCCAACACACTTTACATCAAATAAATGATTTCAAAGTGCACATATAGCAGATTGCATGACACTTTTACATGTAAAATATGCGTAAAAATAGGACTGTTGCATGTAAAATACTATATAGTCTGCCCCCCCCCCCCCCCCCCCCCCCCCCCCCCCCGTCAATTTTGTTAAATCAATGCGGCCCGCGAGTCAAAAAGTTTGCCCACCCCTGGTGTTATTGGTCACATTCTTGCATGAATATCAATTGAAGCTATGTTAATACTGCGTGACTGCGCACATCCCTGTGGATCAGGATGAAGAAAGGCCGGTGAAGAATGCTGTTGCAAGATAAACACGGAGTTGTCGCTTCAGGCTTCTTTTACAGTGATGAAAACATTGTTTCGGCAAGGGTACAAACATTTAAATGAGTTCCTTTTGTAGGTTCAGTCAACACTGAATCGGTAAAAAGGTCGAAAAAAAAAATCAGAACAGTTGTTTTTAATTCAATATTTTTGTGGTTCATATAGAATTGGTGCGTTACAAACAACTGTTTCCATTGTTTGCCATTAGCTTGAATGCACATGAGTTATGTTTGCTTTTTTATTTAATTATTGTTGTCAAAACCCACCTAAAAAGTCCTGTTGACATTTCTTTGTGCTCCCAGGGCTGGCGGTTATATAACGAATCCAATAACTGGCTCTCATTTAAAGCAGATGTTGGGTGTCCGGCTAACCAAATCCCCGTGGGGCGGCTGGGTGGACTGCATCGTGTCGCGGACGCGGGGCCGTGCAAAATCAAATGCGGTGCAGTTTAGCGCCGCAGCTCGATGATTGCGCAATGTTATGTTCGGAAGTTGTTTATGAATGTGAACTGCCAGGAATTTTTTTTTACCTCATGAAATAAAAGCCAGCTTGGCACGGGAGCAAATTATAGTGCTGCGTACGTAGCTGTCACTCACTTTCAAATAAAGCTGTTCATGCAGGTCAATTCATGATCTCTTGTTTTTTGGTTAGCTTATGTCAGGGGTCAGCAACCCGCGGCTCCAGAGCCGCATGTGGCTCTCCAGCCTCTTTGTTGCGGCTCCCTTTGCAATGCTTGAATATTTTTTAGCACCCGTGTGGTGAAAATGCACGTCTTTGTTATGAGTTTACAAAAATCCAACTTTGTGTGAGACCATGAATGCATCCTGACTGAGTTCTGACTGGTGACTGAATGAGCAGACAGGATGCTATCCAGTTCTCTCTGACAGGTTAACATGAAGGGAAATGAGTAATACTTTGAGTTATTTGAGTTATTAATTATTATTAATGAGTTATTTGACGATTCTAAAAAATAAATTAGAGCTCATTTAAAAACAAAAGTTTATCTCCAGTACTAGCAAGAGTACGCCAACTCGTCTTTTTTTTTCCCTCCAATGTTGTTTTAAACATACAACGTTTTGCGGCTCCAGGCTATTTTTCTTTAGTGGGCAAGTGGGTGAAATGGCTCTTTTCATAGTAAAGGTTGCCGACCCCTGGCTTATGTCATGCATACTGTGATTAGTACATTTAAGGGTAGTTTTTTTTGGGTGGGGGGGGCTACTCTGGTACATGTATAGGTTGACGTACGACTTTTCCAACACAATGTAGTTACATTCATAGTGATGATCATAAAACTCAAAATGATTAACTTAATTGAAGAACGTAACTAATCACCGTGCTCTCTTCCAGATGATATCGAGGATGCTACCGTCAACAAAATTGCGTAAGTAAAAACCTTAATGATTAACTGACACAGGGCAATCTGTTCCGCTCACTCACGTTGATGTGATATGGTGATTGGACAGATAGACGCGTAATGTGTTTTTATTGCCTACTCGGCGGGTGTTCATTGTGATAGGGACGCCGCCCTTTTACCCTTTGAACCGCCACGCTGGCATTGTCGTCTTGCTTCTCTTAGACTTTCACCCACGGCGCCTGGCGAGGTTAACGTTAATAACATGTGACCCGAGCATCGCGGCGCTTCATTAAACGGCTCTTCCTTTCTCCACCCGCAGGCTATGGTTGTGCACGTTCACGCTGTCGGTGGCGGTGTGCGCCGTGCTGCTTCTCCCCATCTCGATCCTGTCCAACGAGGTGCTGCTCACGTTCCCTCAGAGCTACTACATGCAATGGCTGAATGGATCGCTTATCCGTGGTACATTGCTGCCTTTTATCCAAAACATATGTGATGGTCACACGTGAACACGACACACAGATCACATTGAAGACGTTTGCAACCCAAACGGTCTGGAAATATGGGCTGTTTATATTATTGAAAAAGTAATATTCTGTTGTCGTTTTTGTTTCTTTGTGTCTTTTAAACCTTGTTGTTCTGTGGTCGTTGAATGTACTATACTTAGTACTTAGTACTTATCCATAAATACTTGTGTGTGACTTAATAAAGGCGAGACCGAAATGACACTAGGCACCAGGGAATGCTTGGAAATGGCTTTTGAACAGGTTGAGAAGTGAAACAAGAAGTTAAAAATGAAGCAAGTCCAGTTGTGATTCAACACTCTGTAGGTACGTTTAGTAACAGGAGGACCATTCCTCTGTAGACCACCACTCTGTCTGAGCCAGTAGATCAAATTGGGCGTTAATCAGTACTCTTACTGTTCCTGGTGGTCTTCATTGTCGGTGGGGGTTATCTTTGGATTGCACCTTGTGATGGCTTAAGCCAATAGCACAGACATGAGGTGCGTTCAGGGGCGTTTGATCATCCCACCTTTTTTGTTTTCCTGCAAAGACCCCATGACAGGTTTTAGGTCGTTGAGAAAACGCCACAAGAAGGGCCTGAGTAATCCTGTCTTTAAACATGACTAGCTACCAGCATGGCGACACTGCCTCACAGTGGCGGACTGCTGAATTGCAATCATTGCTATGTTTTTTAGTGAAGACTAATGCTTGGAAACATGTCTCCTTGTCTTTTGTTTTTTGTTGTTTTAGGATTGTGGAACCTAGTGTTCCTTTTCTCCAATTTGTCCCTGGTTTTCCTGATGCCCTTTGCCTACTTCTTCACGGAGTCTGAGGGGTTCGTGGGGTCCAAAAAGGTACTAATGATGGTGTGGACAAACATGGCTTCCTGAACTTGATGGCGTCTGTGTCTTCGTTATGTGTAGGGGGTCATGGCACGAGTTTACGAAGCAGTTGTCCTGCTGCTGCTGCTCGCTCTCCTCGTGCTGGGCATCGTGTGGGTGGCGTCAGCGCTTCTCCACAACAACGTGGCCAGGAAGAGCCTCTACGGTGAGTCCCCGCTCGTAGCCCTGTTTCTTCAGTGACAATATCTTCAACGTTCATGTTTCCCATTTCAGACCTTTGGGAGTACTACCTTCCCTACTTGTACTCGGGCATCTCTCTTTTTGGAGTGCTGCTGCTACTGCGTAGGTTCCCATGAGCATCACTGAGAGCTTCCCATCTTCTGTATGCTGTCAAGCGTGTCTCTCTTCTCAGTGTGTACTCCTTTTGGGCTGTCGCGAATGTTCAGCGTGACGGGCAGCCTCTTGGTCAAACCCCGGGTGAGTCACCTTGCCGTCCATTGTTGATATGAATTGGGGGGGTTACAGCAGACCTTCGTCACCGAGTTGTCCCATCTCACCCAGCTGTTTGAAGATGTGGACGACGCTCTCAGCTGCGCCACATTTGAGGACGACTCGCTGTCCAGGAAACTGAAATGTGAGTAGACGCCCCCGCTCAAACCGCCATCTCCCCCCTGTGATTCAGCGCTGACTCGCCATTGGTCCTCTTGAAGGTGGCGCTTCCCATTTGTCCTGGGTCAAACTGAACATGGAGGCCACGAGGAAAGATCACCAAGCAGTCCGGACACGGCGTATCGCCTTGGGTATGTTTCTTTCCTCCAACGGTTCTTACCATTTGTTCTCTTCAACGGTTCCCCTCGTGATGATTTCACAGAGACACGACGGAAAGCGTCACCATGGCAGAGAAACCTGGGCTATCCGTTGGCCATGCTGATGCTCCTCATCCTCACAGTCAGCATTTCTTATATTTGCACAGGCTGCTTTGAAGTGGCCATTTTATTCAGGCTGCCATTGGACTCCGTTTGTCTCCTCAGGCGATCTGTGTGCTGATGGTCTGTTTCAATGTGTTGGAGTTGCTCCTCGACGACGCCGCGATGCCCAGACGAATGGAGGTAAGGATCTACGCTAACATTTCCTCCGGCGAGCGCTCCGTGTGCGGGTGCTGATGACAGACGTTTCATGTATTTAGGACCCTCACCTCGGGATGGCCTCCTTCTCCATGTTTGGTTCCCTGGGGGCAGCAGTTCAAGTCGTCCTCATCCTGTATCCTTCCAAATGGAAAATACTACAATTGCAAACAATGAATGGATATTTCTCCATCAATCATTCCCACCCTGACGTCTGCTCCTCTAAAAGTACTTCACACCAGTGCTGTCCTTCACCAACGCGTACCAGCTATCTCATGGTGTCATCCGTGGTCGGGTTCTACAGCTCTCCGCTCTTCACGGGTCTGGTGCCTCGCGCGCAGGACACCAACCTCACACAGGTACCGCACGGCTCCCGACACGCCGAGCCGCCCGCCCGCCCGCCCGTCTGGCGGCTCACAAATATGCTTCTATTCCTCTCAGATGATCGCCAACTGCGTGTCACTCCTCATCCTGAGCTCCGCCCTTCCAGTGTTTTCGCGTACGCTCGGTAAGGTTGTCAACAAACACGCATACGCTGGTACACCCTCACCATCATGCACTTGTAGCTTTAATAACCGCCACAAGGGGGCGCTTGGAGTCTAGCCCAGCTTGTGTGTTTGATTGATCAGCATGTGTTCCTCTTCTGGTTTTAGGGATCACACGCTTTGACCTGTTGGGGGACTTTGGACGGTATAACTGGCTGGAGAACTTCTACGTTGTCTTCCTGTACAACATGATGTTTGCTGGCCTCACCTCGGCATCCCTGATCAAGACGCTCACATGGGCGGTCCAGAGAGAACTCATCCGTGCTTTTGGTCAGTAGGATTGTTGATGTTTGGATGACAGGTGTGAAAATGACCGTATATATACGTACTTCCATACGTGCGTGTCAGCGATGCGAGTTGATATTGACTCCACTCAAACGGTTGTGTCATCGCTTTTCCCAGCTTTGGCCTCATTTCCCTGCGGGCTAGCCGCTTTTCCTTAGATAGAAAGAATACAATCCTGACAGGAAAGCGTAAAGGGACAGGAGGAGGGTGAGATCCCCTTGGGGGACCTTCAGGCCCACCGCCCTGGACCCCTTGCAGCACACACGCCCTTCGACTTTCCACCCAATAAAAACAAGCCCTCAAAGGACACGCACACACACACACACACACACACACAGCCCCCCCCCCCCCTGCAGTTCAGATAGCATCTCTTTAGTAAGGCCGCTCACTTTTCCATTGCCTGCCAACGGACTTTTGTTCCATGATGAATTGACTCTGGTTTAAGCTAAATTGCTATTTTCCTTAGTTTGCACTCCGCCTTAAAACTGTGCCCCTTTTTAATGATATTTATTTCTTCTTTGCAGGTCTCCACAGACTTCCTTTAACCGTGTCTCGATCCACTGTCCCGTTCAGACTCCTCCTGGCAAGTGGACTGGCCAAAATCCAGTGAATTTTACCCTGTCAATCATTTGTTTTTAAAAATACTTTATTCATACTTGTGCCAAATGTGCGATTCCGCACCATCGCCATTGGGAGTTAAAGGGGACCTATTAGGCTTTTCCACTTTTATGACCGACAACTGTAGTACAAATGTAGTATTCTGGTGTTAAACCATTCTGACCTACGGCTGTAGTACCAATGTAGTATTCTGGTGTTAAACCATACCAAAGTTGGTAGCTCACCAAAGTGAGCCCTGAAAGAAGTTTGGGATGGCTCAAAACGCTCGGTTTCAAAAGGCGTGGTAAACCTGCCCCTTTGTGATGTCACAGAGGGACAGACTTCCTTATATGGGCGTGTCTCTAAGCAGATAACGCTCGGCTACTCTGTTTACTCGCTAGTAGCAAAGCCACGTTGGTTCAAGTCACACGGCGCAAACCGTCTAAAGTACTCGCTAGTGCGACCAACCACAGTGGAGTGGGCGTGCCTGGAGGCGTGGAATAAATTTAAAGGGGACCATTTTCCCGGGCGCCACGAAATCCAAAGAAATAAAGCGGAATACTTGCAGATTCTGTAAGAACGAGAAAGCTTTATATGCGGGTTATTGTGTGTAGCTGCTCTATAGGAGTCCACAACTCAATAGAAGGGCTGACAAATGAGCATAATGGGTCCCCTTTAGGAGGGAGTCAACGTCCCCTTGTGGAGTGGGTGCCCCTCTCAGATCCAAGTACTGAAGCCTGTACTGAAGTACTGTCCTCCAGGCCCAACCTGGGATGGGATTCAGCTCGTGGATCCACGGCGAGCACACAGGATGAAGACGTACGAGCGACTTAAAGGGATAGTTGGCATTTATTGACATCCCTTTAGCGTTTGTCAATCATTGACCTTTATCCAAAGGTGTTTTTATGGAGTCACGCGGTTACTACTTGACTTAAAAATACTCTAAAAGAAAGCTTTACATTTTTTTTGTAATGCATGGATTGCAGGGACGGAATTGTGTCTTAGACCAACAAACTGTGAATTGTTATTCGAGTGAAACCTCCGTTAGCGTTGGCCCCAGTTTACGTCTTTTACAGTTGATGGAAAGAAATTTGGCCTCGGTTTGTCTGCATTCCCCAACTAGCATACGTCATAGACGGGCTGTGTCACTTCCTGTTCTGGTTTCCGCGTTGGTTAGCCATCGATTAGCATGCTAACAAGGAAGTGGGATTTGTGAAATGATATTAAGAACACAACAAGAGAGGCGCCATATTGTTTGGTAACCAGAGAATGAAAAAACGTAGAGTACATTTTCAACGTTAACACGGAAAAACACGCTAACTGGGGTGGACGCTAACCCGGATTCCACTTTGCATTGTTTTGTGGCGAAGTGCAATATGTTGAAATCAAAGCATACTAGTACTGGTGTCTGTGTTGTAGTACTTTTAACCCTTGAGATGACCTCCACTGTGGTTCCTTTTCCTGCTGTATCAGCAGGTTGGTAGATGTTGCTTGGACCAGCAGGGGGCGTAAACCTGCCTTGGCTGGTTCTTTGTATTGGACTGTGTATTGTATAAGGGCACTCTGAGCCTTTTCACTTTTTTACATGGATTTTACAAATATTTTGCAATCATATGTTGGTATTAGAATTGGTAGATTATGTCCATCATACAAGTGAGATGCTAAATCTTTAGAGTTGTTCTCAAAGATTGCAAAATGTGCTCGTTGAACATTTGAACATAAATAAATGTCTTGTTTTTAAAGCTTTTTTTTTGGTTCTTTCACCACCCGTGACACCACCCGTGTCTCATCAGAAGTTGGGACCCGTGTGGGCGTTAGGCCATTTGGTTCTGTACTTCTTTAATCATCTCAGAGGAGAGCCATATTTTGGCCCGTCTTTCAGCAGCGTCCAGCCATGACGCCACTTCGACCGCAGCCACACTTTCCCTACGCTGAAGCGTCCCAACCTCCTTTCTTCCATCACTTCTCCTGTTGTCCATTTCCTCATCTCCTTCTTCTGAAGTCGGTTCAAAAAAGCCAGATTCTTAATTTCTCTTCCTTTTTCTTTCTTTGGATGTCTTAATCAAGCTTATTTGCTTTAGGTCGTGTTTTGCTTTGCGTTTCCTCTGCGGACAGGAAATGAACTCAAATGTTGCTGTAACATTTACGCACATGTGGCGGCTGCTGAAGCCGTGAGGAAGTGACACAAGTCGCAGATAGGAAGTGCGTTGAGAGACGGGCTTGTGCCTCATTGTTGGCTTTCATTAGTGTCATAAATACCATTCATGAGGGTTTTTTGGTCCAAGTACAGAAGTCTTCTTCATTAGTAACGCCGCCGTTTCCTTTCAAAATGAAAACTTCAGACTTTGCTCAGATGCGTTGACTCCTGTTGGTCTACACTGAATGGGGGTCATGGAAATGAGCCCCCGATGTCAAAGCCAAATACTTAGTTTCGTACGTACGTAACCAATGGTCTTTGACGGTTATACGTACGTAACCAATGGTCTTGGACGGTTATACGTACGTAACCAATGGTCTTGGACGGTTATACGCACGTAACCAATGGTCTTAGACGGTTATACGTACGTAACCAATGGTCTTAGACGGTTATACGTACGTAACCAATGGTCTTAGACGGTTATACGTACGTGACCAATGGTCTTAGACGGTTATACGTACGTGACCAATGGTCTTAGACGGTTATACATACGTAACCAATGGTCTTAGACGGTTATACATACGTAACCAATAGTCTTAGACGGTTATACATACGTAACCAATGGTCTTAGACGGTTATACATACGTAACCAATGGTCTTGGACGGTTATACGTACGTGACCAATGGTCTTGGGCGGTTATACGTACGTGACCAATGGTCTTGGACGGTTATACGTACGTGACCAATGGTCTTGGACGGTTATACGTACGTAACCAATGGCATGTTGTAGTTGACCGACTCTGAGTGCCGTTCTAGGTTTTTCCTTGCCTCTGTTGCTAAAGTGCTTTGATCAGGGTTGACTCGGTGTTTGAGCTTGGTCTTGGATTGGAATAAGTTGTTGTGAATTGGTACTAAATGTGTACTACGTTTTTTTTTGTTGTACTAACCGTGAATGGCTTTTGCCCTTGAGCAAGTACGTTGCTGTCATTCACACCAAGCCTTCCACGTCGTCTTGATTTAGTTTGCTGAAGCAGTCCCACCGGGCGACACACGCCATTAGACTGGTTGTCAGGCATCTCGGCTGGTAATGGGATGAGATACGCTATCTTTATTGTCAAAATAGAAGAATGAAGGGGGGGGGCGGAGGAGACACAGATTAGCTTTCCTGAATGTCGGCCGTTTGAAGCGCACGCCAAAAGGAATTAGAGGCCTGGTTTTTGGATGTGCGCAAATAACTGAGGCGGTCACAGGAAAAAGGCGAGACTTGCTCGCTAATCAACTGATAATGCCTCGCACTCTGTTTGCCGCCTGCCGTCACGCGTGCGCACGTGCGGCACGCTTGCTTCACACGTGTCGGATTCTTTGAGCGGCGTTCCGACGGCACGTAGATTGCAAAGTACCAGTCCGTGAACCGGGTTAAAAAACCCAAGTAGCTCATCGTATCTAACCTTTGACCTGTTTGTTTGGGGTAAGGAAGTCCCACCCTTTTCGTCTATTGTCCCCCCCCTCCAGTACAACATCTCAACGTCTCTCTCGGCTTGAATGTTCTCAAGCCCTGAACTGGTAAGATGTTTCCATGAAGTACTGGACCAAAGCTCCATGACCTCCAAGCCGTGTATGTGCAACCACATCAGAACACGCCCCCCCCTGCCTTTTCCTGCACTGATAACACCGAGGGGCGGCGGGGGGGGGGCAGAAAGAATGGATGGGTGTTGGAGCGCCGTCTGAGGAAGTACGACCTCCATGGCTTCTCTTCGGCTCGGAGGGACAAGACAAACACTTGAGACGTCAAAGCCCAGCGTGGTTCCAACGTGTCGGGGATTGGAACCCGCGACTTCCCGGTCTTCTGACTGTTTCGTATCAAGCTAGCCACTCGGACGCCAACAGACTCATAACTTCCCATTTATTTGTCCAATTCCACGCGTTCAAACACTCACCTTAGCGGACTTTAATGTTCCGGGTATCGAACTTGCTACAGTTGTCTCTTAAAGCATGCAATCAGGGGAGGAGACATGTCATTTTCACTCTTGTGGCTTAGCAGGAAGCCCAAGCAGTCACCCAGTCATATACTCCCATCCTGAAACGGGGGAGTCAAATGTTCCAAGGCAAGTGGGGGGGCTGAAAGATTGAGGGCGCCAAAATAAAAGAACTAATAACCACAACTTGATCTCCATCTCCAGCCCACAGATGCATGCTTGCTTCCGTCCTTTCACCCCCCCCCCCCCCATCCGCCCCCCCACCTCCTTTCATGTTACATTCTCCAATTGCTTGATGAAACATTTGGACATGGTGAAGATGTGAATGTGTGTTTGTTGCTTTCTTGTCTGGGTTCGTCATGGAGGCTCATATCTCTCATCTCTCATCTCTCATCTCTGCTGCCTGGACCAGACGCACAGGAAAATGCAGTTTCACCCTGCCACCCCTCCCGATAACATCCTGGGATCTTCTGGAACCTTCCCCAGATGTAGGAACATTATTCCAGAAGAAAAGAAAAGAGGTAGTCATGTCAGTATAAATAATAAGGTAATACCGTGGAGGCATGCCGCCATCCCAAACCAAGACATGCAGGGATGTTATCTTAGCTAACGAGATTAATGAGGCTAATAGTGCAAACCAAGACATGCAGGGATGCCATCTTAGCTAACGAGATTAATGAGGCTAATAGTGACCACACGAAATAGCAAGACAAGCGAGTACTGTGGTACTATTTAAGGTGGCCAATTGCAAGTTCTGAAGAGTAGCACCATGCTAGCCTCAAAACAACTGTCACATGACCTGGGAGCAAAGATTGTTCAACATCATGGTCTAGGGGAAGGATACAAAAGCTAGCTCAGGGGTTCCAGCTGTCAGATTCCACTCGGAGGAGATGGAAGACCACAGGTGACACGAGAAGACGGTAAACTTCGTCCTTAACGATGACATAACGTTGTCCAAGATGTATCCCACCTTAGGTTCCTTCATACCGGACGCTAACAGACAGTACACCAAGTGGATGGAGTACTGAAGTGTTTGCTTCTAGAACGTGTACATGGAAGGACTAAAGAACAAAATGGCCAACGTGAAACACATGATACTGTATTAACGACTATTTAAAGAGCAGTGTAGCAAAGCATGATGGGAGATTGACTTAATATCCTACTGCTACCCCAATTGTGATAGAGTGCGTGTTCAATTCCTGATTTGAGCTCAAACTACCAAGTTACTTTTACTTTCATTCTGAGTTTTAGCTCATTTCCACAGCATTTCAGCCCAGCTTCAGCTTAGGAATGAATCATGTTTTCTTTCTATTCTATTATTTTTCTTGTTATTCACGGAATGGCCAACTTGTAGTAACATAAAAAAGAAGAGTCGGTGCCTCACCAGCCATGAACCTCACTACTGCTTTTGATATAACTTTCATATTGAATCGCATACTGTATGCAATATGTACAACTATTCAAGAAATACTGCAAGTCATCTGTGGTTATTTCCAGAGATAGCCCAGAGTGAACTCTCCATCCTCTCCATCCGGTCCATCCGACATTAATCCCAGTTTCCGTATGCGATTGCAGATGTCAGACGACTGGAACGGCAAACGATTCCTCCGTTGTCCTTTGTCCGGCATTATCAGATACCAGACTTCATCACCCCGCCAGCCAAAAAGAATGGCTTGTTTTTGACTCCGAGGTCTTGGGGGCGCCTTGGGTTCCTCAAACACAGGAAGTGAGGAAGACTTTTAGGGGTGTCAAGGCCGGACACTTGTTTTCTCTGCATTACCTTCACTTTCAAGTCTATTAATAACTCACTTTTGTTTGCTTTTTTTTTTTTTGGGGGGGGGGGGGGGTCTTTAACATTTGACCTAACAGTCAGACTGTTATTGTATGTCTGGAAGCGACTTACTTACGGAGGGAAGTATTCCTTTAGATTGATATTTAAAGCTTTCAAACCGCCAATCCAAAGTGGCCAAAGTGGTCCGATGGGCCTTGGTAAAAGGGGGCCGGTGGGCACGGGGGGGGGGGGGTGTCATTGTGCTAACACGAGTGGACTAATCATATGTCCTTCCAAAGGTTGAATTGGAGGCGTGTGCTGGCGCAGTGGGAGCGCGGAGAGGAAGGGAGGGCAATCTGCTGCGGACTCTAATAAGACCCAATGGCCGGTCAAGGCGGCCAGGAGGACTTCAAGTGGACAAAGGACGCCGGAGAAGAAGAAGAGGAGGAGGAAAACAGGAGTCGAGACGAGACAGGAGGAGGTTAGTGTGACTGGCGGACTTTGTGGTGAGCATCAAGACTCAGCAATGACTTGGAGATCAGCGCCAACGTTGCCTAGAAGAAGATGACACCCATGAGTGGAATATCGGAACTTTGAACTTTGAATATCTGCTGATTTTTTTTTTTAAGAAGCATTATGTCCAAAGATCAAATCCATTTTTATTGTGAAGATCTCAGATTTGGAACGGATCGAGCAGCGACCCCGTCCTAATGCCACCCAAGCCTCCCCAATGAAGCAGCCAGGCCGGGCCCGGAGCTCCCACCTGGGTCTGCTGGCTCTGTGGGCCTGCCTGGGTCTGGCGGAGGGATGCGGGCCGGGGCCCGGGTACGGCGTCCGGTCCAGGCCCAGGAAACTGACAGCCATGCATTATAAGCAGTTTTTGCCCAACTTCTCCGAGAACAACCTCGGGGCCAGCGGGAGGGCAGAGGGCAAGATCACACGCAACTCCGAGCGCTTCAACGACCTGGTGTGCAACTTCAACCCGGACATCGTCTTCAAAGACGAGGAGAACACCAACGCCGATCGATTTATGACAAAGGTAAGCGTTTTTCCATTTCCTGTTATTTCCACTTACCTCAAAGAAAGATGCTCCGACACCCGTCCTGTCTACACATCATCAAATAAATCACATGACCTCATTCGTCCTTTGACCTTGCCGGGCTCCTAACTGACACAAACGTTCAACCTCCCTTTTCTGAATATAAGAATATCAGGATGTAATTCAGAACTCCCCTTTAAGAGGCTGAGAATGGCTCCTTCCAATCCAGGGGTCTCAAACGCAACTTACCTGGGGGGCCACTGGAACTAAGGTCCGGGGGAGGGTGGGCCGCATCAGGTTTAAAAACTGAAAAAAAAATTTCTTTAATGCTTTTACTTCTACTCTACGATCCACTTTTTCAGTGCTTTGGTTCCGGTTTTCCACAAGAAAAAGCTGGATTAAAATATTCCACTGTTCTCAAATATCTTCATTTTTATTGATAAAATAATTATTATTATATTATAATATATATACAATATTATAAAATATAATATTATATACAGTATAATATTATAAAATATTATTCTATTTATAAAATAAATAATTAAACAAATCAAAATAAAGAAAATAAATCAATCAATCAGTAACAAATAAATTAATAAATTAATAAATTAATAATAAAACAGCAAATAAGAAAAACTTCATAAAGCATATATTGGCGGGTAGAGAAATAATTTATTAACAGTATTAACAGGAATTTAACCTTCAACATGAACATTCATGGAGCAGCGTCATAACTTGCAAAATGGAGTTTGAGACCCCCGTTCTCATCTCTAACCAAAGACGCCGTTACTGGGAATACCGCCATGACAGGTGTGCGGCCGTCAACGTATGACGCAATGGGAAGCGATTTCTCCTAAATCCTTCCCATCCCAGGTGATGAATGTTCGCGGGTGCACATGTGTGCCTTGCTCATGCCCACTTTGCCCCTGGTTTGCCCAGCAGTGAAAGACCATCATTGTGTGTCGCTCGGAGAGAGGTCGCCTATATGAAATTCCCGCCTGCTGAAGTAATGGCATGCACCGTCGGGAAAAGCCGCCATTGTAGTGGCGACAATGAAATGCCTTTCTTCAATGGCATTAGCCGGGAACATGCATCCAGATGCTAGCCTTCCCTCTTGTTCTCACCCTTTGCTGTCACATTCCATGTCAGCACATTTTCCCATCTGCCTTCTCCGGAGTGGCAATCTCTCACTTCTTTCCCACATTTCTCTTTTTCCACGTCATACCGTTTCAGGCGGCGACACCCCACGGCGCCGTCCTTCGCCCAGTGCACTTCTTTGTGAGGCTGAAACATTACGGCCCACCAGAGTGCTAAGGAGTCACAATCCTCATCAAACGACTCGGGGGGGGGTTGGCACGGCCGTGGAACGCCAGAGAATGGCCTTGATTATTCCGTCACCCTGTCAAAAAGAGCAAAGGAATGCACCCAAGCGGCTACAGTAGCTTTTTGCCCCCCCCAATACCGGTATTGTTTCACAAAGGTTGAAAGTGACAGAGTCGCATTTAAAAGCAGCGACGTGTGGACTGCCCTTAACTTCGCCACGTTAATAAATGATCGAAAGTGTCTGACATTTCCGCTTGAATGGGGATCAAATATGCCGGACGTGCCGGTCAACCGTAACCTTAGACTGGAGTCATTCCATATTCATGTTCCCTTCATTTAGGCTCAATTTAGAAATATATTACATTTTTATTAGGGTTTTTAATTAAAAAAAGTAGATGATGTATTGAATGTTTTCCTTATAAGAGGTTTTATTGGCTATGGCAGAGGTAGGGAACCTATGGCTCGGGAGCCAGGTAGGGCTCTTTTGATGACTGTATCCGGCTCTCAAGCATTTACCACAATAAAAATGTATTTTTGCTAACATTTTAAAGTAAACATCACAGAAATCACTGTTAAAAAAATAAAAATCAACAACTTTCTTATGCATTTTAATCTGTAAATCTATTTTCTACTGCAATATGGCCGACCATATCTATCTTTCATGATGATATTTTCCAGGTCAAACACCAAAACTCGATTATTACTGGGTAATGCGGTAAAGTACCTCGGTCATTAAGATGTAAATGTAAACTTTCCTCCTTTAGTCACCTAGCTAAAGCTGCAGAACCAAGCCTTCTGACGAAGATGGCCAAAAGAATGAAATATACTGAGTATGGTGCAAAACCATGCAGCAGCAGAAGTTGCATTAATGGCAGCAAGTATTTGATTTATTGTTGGACACTGCGCTGCTCCTGAAAGTGTGCTGGCCACACCCCCTTGGCGTGGGGTAGTGTGCCTGGTCTACGTAATTAGAGCCCATTATATCTAAAACTGTTGGTCTTACATAAAAATGCACACATTTTATTGCATTCAATGTTTAAAAAAATGTATATGGCTCTCACAGATACACATTTTAAAATATCTGGTCCTCATGGCTCTCTTAGCCAAAAAGGTTCCCGACCCCTGGGCTATGGCAAACAACAAATGCTCATTTTGACATTTGACATTTACTAACAAACCGGTTAGCGCCCTCTAGCGTACAAGACGGGGAACAGCTTTTAAGTCTGGCTGAGGATATTAAAATAGTACTCCATGCAGCTGCACAAATACATACTACACAGACACTGCTGCCTTGCTGAAGGGCACGCCCCAATAACTCCCCTGTGTTTGACCTCGACTTCAGCGCTGTAAGGAGTGTTTGAACAGGCTGGCCATCGCTGTAATGAACCAGTGGCCCGGGGTCCACCTCCGGGTCACGGAGGCCTGGGACGAGGACGGTCACCACCCTCCCGGATCTCTGCACTACGAAGGTCGCGCTGTGGACATCACCACCGACGACAGGGAAACCGACAAGTACGGACTCCTGGCCCAGCTGGCTGTGGAGGCGGGCTTTGACTGGGTCCACTACGAGTCCAAATACCACATCCACTGCTCCGTGAAAGCCGGTAAGACCAGGCCTGCCGTTACGGCCTTGTGTATGTTACATGCGGAATGCTCATCATATCCAACCACGTGGAAAAGGTTGGGATGTTAGGATGTGCTGTTAGTGTCGATGCTTTAATATGCCAATCATTCCTGTTTCCTGATTGACATGATATCAACAATACAAAAATACCAAGGCCTCTACTGGGAAGTATTCAGTGGGACTTCCACATATTTGGTTCAATTGCGGTGACATCAATTCTCACTCTATGTAGAACACTAATTAATTAACTAATTAATTAATGTGTGGATTTTTTGAGCGAGAACACCACCGTTAATGGTGTTGAAAATATATATTTTTTAAGTATTTTATTGGGATGGTTTCAATGTTTTTTTGTCTTCAGATTTGTCCTTCATATACATTTTTTTCAGTGACAGTTCCTTTATTTATTTTTTTTAATGTCATTGTTTTTCAATTTCAACATTTATTTTTTTTCCACTTTCAGCTTTTGGTGTGGAGTGTCGAACACTAATTAATTAACTAATTAATGTGTGGATTTTGTTGAGCGAGAACACCGCTGTTAATGGCGTTGAAAATATATATTTTTTAAGTATTTTATTGGGATGGTTTCAATGTTTTTTTGTCTTCTGATTTGTCCTTCATATACATTTTTTTCAGTGACAGTTCCTTTATTTATTTTTTTAAATGTCATTGTTTTTCAATTTCAACATTGATTTTTTTTCCACTTTTGGTGTGGAGTGTCGAACACTAATTAATTAACAAATTAATTAATGTGTGGATTTTGTTGAGCGAGAACACTACCATAATGGTGTTGAAAATATATATTTTTAAGTATTTTATTGTGATAGTTTCAATGTTTTTTTGTCTTTGGATTTGTGCTTCATATACTTTTTTTTTCAGTGACAGTTCCTTTATTTATTTATTTTTAATGTCATTGTTTTTCAGTTTCAACATTAATTTTTTTTCACGTTCGGCTTTTGGTGTGGAGTGTTTTTTTAGTGCCAATCATCATCTTTTCTGTGTTGTATTTTTCCTATTTGCTATTTTACCATGTCAAGTGGGCTGTACGGTGGAAGAGTGGTTAGCATGTAGGCCACATGGTCAGGAGATCCCGTTCAAGTTTGTCCACAGTCCACAGCAGAGTTTGCATGTTCTCCCCGTGCTTGGGTGGATTTTTTCCGGGTACTCCGGTTTCCTGAGTTTCCAAAAACACGTCAGGTTAATTGGCGACCAGAGGTATGATTGTGAGTTTGAATGGTTGTTTGTCTGGGATAGGCTCCAGCATAACCACAACCCTAGTGAGGATAAGCGGGATAGAAAATTAATGGATGGACTGTCAAGTCGCATGAACCTTCACCCAGTCCGTTACTTCATCTTCCTGCAGATCATTCCGTCGCAGTGGAAAAAGGAGGCTGTTTCCCAGGCTGGGCCCGGGTGACGCTTGCTGGAGGCGGACAGAAGACCTTATCGTCACTGACTCCCGGGGACAAAGTCATGGCTGTGTCTGCGACGGGCCAAATAGTTTTTAGCCCGATCCTGGTGTTCCTACACCAGGATCAAGAAGCCCGGTCCACCGTCCTGTCTCTGAAGACCGAAGACGGTCATCGATTGGCCGTGACTCCACGTCACCTGGTCTTCTTAGACCGTGACTGCACATTGGACAGCAGTAAGTACAGGGCTTGGTTTGCCAGCAGAGTCCGAACCCGGGACTGTGTTCTCATCCACGGAGCAGACGGTCAATTAGACCATTCTCGCATCGTCTCGGTTTCAGTACAAGAGACCACGGGTGTGTATGCACCCTTGACAGAAGACGGAACTTTGTTTGTCGACGGAGTGCTGGTCTCCAGCTACGCGGTCGTGGAAGACCATGCACTTTCACACTGGGCGTTTGGACCTCTGCGTCTCCTCTCCTCATTGGAGCGCCTGCTATGGGGGGGAACTACAACACCAGTTAGTTGCGCTAACACAACATCACGGATGGTCAGTGCAGCTTTGGACGTGAGGAATAGTTCTATCGGACAGGAGAGATTCGGTCATCAGACATCCAAAGTGCACTGGTATGCTCGCTTACTGTACAATATGGGCGCCATGGTTTTACACCCCAACACTTTCCACCCGTAGAAGTACAGATTTAACCGCAACATCACTAACGCTACCTTCGTTTCTCTTGGCTTGTCTGCACTGATGCTGTCATAATGCCTCAATCTGACTGGTTTCTTTATTATGGAATATATTATAGACGCTATCATGGACATCTTCTCCCATGTGTAATAGTGATTTAGACAAATCCATAGAATGTATATTTTTGTACCATATGAGTTGGAATATATATACGGTAAATGTTTCCAATTAGAATTGCACCACTAATTGTCCTCACATTTTTGTCCTGTCATAAAATATTAAAAATGGAATTGAACAAGGTTTTGGTATCGTGTTTTGAAGTCTGAAGTACTGCAACTTTTAACTCGATATGGTGACACGTCAGTCATCTCATTTGACGGCCCTGAACATGATCACGATAAATGTTGGTCTTTTAAGCCAGCTTCCCTCGTAGTTCATTTTAAACCGAATTGGCTTTGAATCACAATTAATGAAGCAACATTAGCGATTGAATGTTGAATGAATACTTGGACTTGCTTTACAGCAGGGGTGGGCAAACTACGGCCCGGGGGCCACATGCGGCCCGCCAAGTGTTTCAATATGGCCCGCCTGTTTTTTCCAAAGTATTTCATTTAAACTCAACACATAACCTGGCATCGTGGCTTGGGACAACTTTTTGATGGTTGAGGTAGCTGCTTTATCAATTTCGTTATTTGATGTGGTCTGTTGTTTACAAAATGCTCCTGGAAAAAGTAACACAAGCACAAAAATAAAAATAATGACAATAATAATAATAATAAGAATGTTGTTAATAATAATAATATTACTATTATATTCATATTGTTGTTAATAATATTAATATAATAATAGTCATAATATTATTATTGTTATTATTATTAACAATAATAATAATAAAAATATAATGATAATAACATTACTATAACTAATAATAACAAATCTAATATAATATATATATATAAAATAGTAATAATGAAGACAATAATAATAATAAAAATAATAATACATTTAATTTCCAACACACTTTACATCAAATAAATGATTTCAACGTGCACATATAGCAGATTGCATGACACTTTTACATGTAAAATATGCGTAAAAATAAGACTGTTGCATGTAAAATACTATATAGTCTGCCCCCCCCCCCCCCCCGCCCCCTGTCAATTTTGTTAAATCAATGCGGCCGCGAGTCAAAAAGTTTGCCCACCCCTGCTTTACAGGATGTAAAGTACAAAAACATTCATAACAGCATCCCCTGGTGGAAAAAAACTGCCCTTGAGTGTTTCGTTTTTTAACCCCATTGTTTGGTAACAGGTACTTACATAGTATTGTACTGAAAATGATACACTTTAGAGTTTTAATGAAATACTTGAAGGTTATGTGTATTCATACTATATATGGAACCCAAAACAACAAAGAGTAAGCCAAATAAAAACATATCTAGTCTCTCTATTCAACCCCTGAGCCCTTCAATCTATGAAAAATCCAACATGGGAGACAAATTGTGTTTATGTGCTCCGTGGTAAACATCTGTGGAGGTATTCTAAGGGATTATCCTTGAGATGCAGGAGGCAGATGGGAGGAGCGGTTACTCTGCTGTCGCTGGACCAATGGCAGGGAGGGGTTGCCCTTAATACCGCCCCTCCTATTTATGGCCATTGGCCAATCGGCCTGTCCTCCAAATGGTCTCGACCCCCCCAAAATCTAATCCAATCTTGCTAAAGATGAATGGGGAGTTAACTAATCCTGTCCAGGGGACCAGTAATAACCTATTTTCACCATGAAAAACCTGCACAGTGTCCATGCACCTATACTGGATTTATCGGGCTAACTTTTGATAATTTTTCTTATGATGACTGTGGTTATTTAACGTCATTTAACCTGCACAAATCTTGACACATTTAGTCTTTTTCACCGATTCTTCGGGCTCACACACAGGCCTCCACACATGCGCACTTCTGCAAGCGTTTCAAAGTGCAGGGTCAAACTGCAGATCAATCCCCCCCCCCACTCCACTCCACTCCGCCGGCTGGTGCTGCTCTGTGCACCCACTGCACACAATGTAACAATTCCAAACATTGCATCTACATTTGAATTCCTATGTGTTATACTAATGACATTACTAGAATGGGATGTATATTCTTATGTGTTATACTAAAGACATTACTAGAATGCTATGTATATTCCTATGTGTTATACTAAAGACATTACTACAATGGGATGTATATTCCTATGTGTTATACTAAAGACATTACTAGAATGGGTTATAGCTGTCTGAATGCAATCCTACTGTAAACACTCATCCATAGCAGTGTCATTAGAATACATGATCATATTAAAAGCCATTAGGTGTAACGTCATCCCATCACTGTGCATGCACCTGTACAGATACAATACAGTGGAGGAAACGGTGTAAATGAATCCCCAACGGTACACATTTCACAATATAAATCACACACTCGGCCACAGATGGAGGCATCCAGCTTTCTGTTGCAATTAAAACAACCTCATGAAAATGGCTTCCCTGTTTTGGAAAATGTAACGACCTAATATCGAGTGTTAAGCGCGCTCTGTCTACCAATCAGAAGAAAAAAAAACATCTACAGTGCAGATGGCGAACAAAATACAACAGGACATTAATATAATGTTGATTTTATATCCAAGTTTCGGACGAATTTGTTTTTGACCCGAGGCGCAATAAGAATTGTGCAACGGCACCAGTTTACCTAAATAGGAAGATGCTGATAGCAATAAGGGTGTACATGACATTTAGTGACAATGTTGTTACTGAATAAAGTACAGTGACAAATGAAGGTGTTTGTGCAGTAAATTATGTTTGAGCGACTAGTGCAATCCCTCAATCGCACAAATCGGATTCCAAAACAGCGCGTTAGCTAGCCGATTGTTAGCATCCAAGCTAAATCCATAAGTCGGTTAGCTGGAAGAGGACGGTAAAAAAAAACACAACGTTTTAACTGGGCTAGATGGGTACTATGGCTGCGTCTCCATTCCCTGACTAGTATGTGCGGCCACGAAGCTGAAGTGGCGGTTAGCCTGCTAACCTCAGCGCCATCCATGTAGTGGAGAAGCTAGCTACACAAAACGCACAGCTTGCCTTCCGCCGACGTGCACTTCCCCCACTCTCCCTCCAGCCGGCTAGCCGCAGCGTTAGTCCGGTACATAAAATGAAGCGACCATCAGCATTACGGGAAGCAGTGTGGCTCTTTGGATTTTGCTGATGTATGAAGAGACAATATTATTTCCGTAAGGTCAGTTGCTGCAATTGTGACTTTTCTCAACTTTCCGTGTCAGGCATCAATAGAGACACACTAACCCTGACCTTAGACCGGGTAATGTAGGCTCTGCTATCCGTAGCATTTAGCTGTTAGCTTCTAGCAGATGACGCTGTCTATTTGCTGGAGAACTAGCCATGTTATCCGAGCGCAAACTTCAGGTTGAATAATGTGATGTGGTAACGCACTACAGGATATGTAACTTGGAGTTATCATGTGTCATTTCCTGAAATGAATGCAGTTATGCATGAGAGTGGACGTACTTTGTATAGTTATACTCTTCGGGACACTTAGCTGCTACGTCACCATAGGTAGTTGGTAGATTTCCCGTTTCAGTCAGTCGCAACGGACATGGACCGGGCTATTTGCTGGATGGAGTACTAACCACTGAAATCGGTGTTTACATTGAGTAATGATGCTATGATTGATATTAGTGAACTGTAAAAATATTTTTTTGGCATGGCAACAAAATGCAGACGTTATTTGGTCATTTTATCAAAAAGGACAGCATATAAAATGACATTAAAAGTTAATTTCCTAGTACTTTCAGTGTTAGTGTATAGCTAACCGGTACGCTCCTTGGCCATCAAGTCATCACTACGAAATACATTTTTAGAAATTATTTTGCTGATTAATGGCTGTAACTATATTGTTCACCTGTAAATACGACGTGTGCCATCGTTACCGAGAAGTGTGCTCAGACTGTCATATTTATTTCGAAGCCTATTTTTTGTTATAGCTCTTGCCTCAATGTGCCCATCCGCCTAATGTACTCTTCTTGTTTTCGATAAACATAATTTGCAATGGCTTATGTTGTCTTTTTGTATTTGGTTAGTTTCTAACGCTGTTACTCAAATCAACACAATTTAGTTTTATAAACACATGACGGACTTCCTCATCTGATAAGCTTGGTAGATGTTGCTATCAAAATGTAATCTTATATGCAGGAAAAAATGTGAAAGGCATAGATAGGTTCCTCACACATGATTGTTCGGTTCAATTCCGAATAAAAGATTGTTTTGAAACTTGCTGACCACCCGATTTAAGTTACAGAATTAGTTCTGTCACACACTTCACGTCGTTATTGGTATGGCCACGCTGTAGAGTTCGTTTATTTTGCGAGACTGGGAGATTAACAATCATACGAGCGCGCATTAGGGAAGCTGCCATGTTATCATGCATGGAAATGGAGCTGCGTACAAAGTCGCTTGCTTGTCTTCAGGTGCATGAAGCCTACGACGGCACAGTCGCTGGCTAACACGATCCAGGACGACCCCATGTTGTATGTTATGTCGCCGTAACAATGGCGAAGAGATCGAGCCCCGCATAGTTTGATTTATTGTACTTCGTTAGCGGCATGAGGCTCAGGTCGGAACTGAAGTTTGTTCGACTCATGTTCCAGACGGCAACAACACTGCTGCAACAGGAAATTTTCAGCACGGAAGTTGTTTTCTTTGTGTATCCTTAATTATTGTTACTTTTAAAAATACATACGAGATGCCCCGTTGGTTATTGCTTTGTGTCTTTTGCTCAAGACGTTTCTCCGGTTTGGATTATGTGTTGTTTGGTGAATAAACACGTTATGCGTTAATTCCGGTGTGTCAGCTTTCTGTAACACTCGCGCTATTTTCATCATTGCAAGGAGGCAGGGTGGCTTACTGTATAGTAGTCGGTGACTACAAGACGAATAACTTACATTTGGATCAACCTCGATGTATCGTGTGAGTTTTTAAACGAGTAGCATGGTGAGTGCAAAGTGACAGCGTTTTTTGTTATTTCACACAGTTAACATTTAATACGTATTGTACCTGTTATCTTTAAGATCTGCATGCTTGCTAGCTTCCCATCTCTATGGAAAGCCTTGTAATGTGTCATATGCTGTATACAGGTATTTGCAGTGCCCATTATTCATTAACACATGATTGTTATTTTAGTAAAATGTTTAGTAAAATGCATGTAAGACCATTAACCTAGTTATGAGACATTTCTGTTTTGAAAATGCAGATCTCTGTCAAGGAGATCAGAATCAGCTTGGGGGATGGACGAGCAGAAATCAAACTGCGAAGAGAGCGAGTCTGAGCCAACAGGTAATCGTTGAATGTTTTGACGAATAATAATATTTCACACAAGCTTGTGTAATACCGTAGTAGATGCACTGTGAAATAAAGTTTCCTTACCTCCTGCTTTGTTTTCATAAATAAAGCTCACAAGAGTTTTACTTATTTTTCAGCTGATGATAAAGCTTCTGCTCCACAACGCGTCTCCTCTGATGGAGAGTCCCAAGCTGTTCTTGCTGCCGAGGATGTCTCTGGTGCTACTGCAGCCTCTTCAAGCACACCTATGTAAGTTCCTTGTGCTGACCTGCCAGCATGTCAGATTTTTTCTTACATGGTACACGTTTGGACCCTGAAATGTGCTGCTCTTAGTTGTGCATTTTGTTGCATTTTGCTGGTTTCAGTTTTTCTCGTTCAGCCGGCTTGAGCATAGCCTGGCATGTACCCCCCCCCCCCAAAATCTTTGCACCCCTACTTGACACAAAACATTTTTAATAGCTTTACATGCAGAAAACAGTTTGAAATGCATATAAATTATAAATGAACAAGTAAGGATGCTTTAAGATTGGTTGAAGACCTGTGTCGACAAAGACAGCAGTGACGAGCAGCTAGGCAGGAGAGATGGCACCTTCATACTTTGCTACAATTTATTACTTTATTCAATAGTGTTTCTCACCTTCTTTACAAAAGTGCTGCCACTTGCAACCTTTTTTTTAGCTCAATTGTGGGTCATTTAGCATTGGTAATCAAAAAGAATTCAGAGACTTGCATTGTAACTGTTTATGATATATGATTTAAAATGTAGTAAACACAGTTGGATTCACACAGTGTGTAAACAACAGGACAAGATGCCAACAAGGATATACGCTAACCAAGGTTGTACTCTTTGGTTGATGTTGTCCAAATAGAACCAGTGCGAGGGCTTGTGCTCTTTGCAACTGTGTGGAGCGCAGCCTTCATGGACAACGGGAACTGAGACATTTTCGGCCAACTTCAGAACGACCAGCTCTCCAGCCATCATCGTTTCCTCTTCCCCAGCCTGGAAATGATGAATTGTCTTCCATTGGATTTTTGGACATCCCCTGTGTGGCATCACTCTTTGATGACTCAGGTTAAAAACCCAACATTACTAAATTATTCAATATTTATTACGTAGAAGATACATGGCACAGGTGTAGCATTTCATTTTACGTGGAGGTTTGACAAGTGGTCTTGCAATAAACAGGGGGTTGTTGGGTTCATCACTGGTGTGCGGTGTGGTCGGAAGGAGTGAAACAAATGGATGACGACGAGTTGGAGAATGTGGATAAGGCTGTTATCTCAGGGACGCAGCGGGTAAGTGCACAGTCAAAGGAAAATATTGGCATTAAAAAGGATTATTTCACTAATATGACTTGTTGATGTTCAACATTGGTTTGTTGCAGCTTTGTGAATACTGCAAAAGGCTGGGTGCAACCATTCGTTGTCATACTGTGGGCTGTTCAACGTTTTACCACTTTCCTTGCGCGGCAGCCAGTGGATCCTTCCAATCCATGAAGCAGTTGGCCCTTCTTTGTCCACAGCACATAGACAAGGCGGAAGAGCTGGGTAAGAAAAGCTAGTCTTCTCAGGATTCGTAACCTATTGCATAGTGCACGCAAAGGTCAGGGTAAACTTTATTATCCCCAAGGGGCCATTTGTTCTACAGCCAGCAGTATCGCATAGACAACAAACCAACAATAAATAAAACATTCCAAACACCACCACCACCCTTACAGTTATTCAGCAGAACATTTCCACAAGTGTTATCCACTTTAAAACTGCAAAACATGGGATAAAAATACATCCTCTGAGATTTTTTTCCTTTTACACATGGCCTCCACCTGAGATTCAAACGTGGTCCTGCACTGTTCCCAGATATTTGTACTATTGAACCACCTCAATAGCCTTCATCGCAGCCATGAACACAAATTACACTGGAGCATACGCTTCCTACTAACAACAGTTTACAAATCCGCATGTCCAAAAAGTAGTGGAAAGGAAGAAGTAAAGCTTATTAGTGTGTGTACAGTGCTAATGATGTGGATGAAGCATATGAACTCTTTCTAAATACTTATATGAACCTCTATGATAAGAACTGACCCTGGAGAGAAAAAAAGAAAAGAAAAATAATCAGCCTTGAACAGGTCATGTTGTGTTTGTTTTGTTTTTTTTACATTTCTATGATCATTATTTTATTATGTCTGTAAGAAAATCACCATCACATCACTGTACGGTTACATTACCATACAGTTCTTTATGTGTTAAAAAAATCATACCTGGAATATTGGGAGTGACTAAATATAATAGTAACAGATAGGGAGAGAGATGATTTAATAAGCTTTGTTTCTTCCTACTCTCTTTGGACATGTGGGAGTGTGAATTGATTTATGTGATGCACTGCATTGTAACCCGATGCATGTTCAAATAAAATGAAACCATTACCAATCCTACCCCTCATCCATTAGTGGGTGTGGTATTTAAGCCGCACCCACTAAACATACAGAGAAAAACAGATTTGTACATGTGTAAGCTGCACATGTCCACCACATGATGTAGCTCTTTGACAGAAGCCAATCATGAGCTATGAAGAAACTCTCCACAAGCTCGTCAACCCATTGGAAAACAGTCTGACTTAAAAAGAATGCTAAAATCATCAGACAGAAACGTAACACTCGAAAGGTACCTAAGAAATATACAAGTACCAATATCAGTTTTAACTTTAGAAAAAAAAATATTTTTACTTTTTCGCATATTGCATTTAGTCCCAGCAAAACATTACATTGGTTATTCCTGCCAGGGTGCTGCAATGCTGCCTCTGTCCACCAGAGGGAGCCAGAGTACCCAAGAGGGCGGGTGACATCATTGCAGCATCCCAGCAGGTGTAACCAATAAAATGCTTTGCTGAGACTAAATGCATCATGGGACAAAGTGAAAATACTTCCAAAAAATATTACATCCCTTAATGTTAAATCACATTTTTGTAGATAAAATACACTACAGCTACTGCCAGTACATTATGTAGCATTTACAACGTCCACATTTTACTTGAACCAAAACCAGCATGGACTCATTCTGTTTCAATTCCAAATCTATTCTTTGACTTTGACAGCCGGCGAAGAAGCTTGGTGTGCAGTGTGCGACTCAGTGGGAGAGCTCGCAGACTTGTTGTTCTGCACGGGTTGTGGTCTACATTATCATGCAGCCTGTTTAGAGATAGGGGCCACGCCCATTCAGCGAGCGGGATGGCAGTGCCCGGAGTGTAAAGTGTGCCAGACTTGCAGGTGAGTTCATGCCTATCAAATCAAATCAACTTTATCGGTCTATCGGTGCACTGGACATTTATTAGCTGTTTCACAATGCAGTCGTCCCTTGTTTATAGCGGTTAATTGGTTCCAGACCCGAGCGCAATAAACCAATTTCCGCAACAACGGATTCACTGTTAAATGGGACCTTTTTATGCTTTTTCAATGTTGCCTACTGACTTTTGAATTTCAGTATGTTTTGAGCAATGATGGACCATCTACCATTCATGAGTTTCTGAAAAACTACAATAGAGCGAGGGCGCTATAATGGTACCACGATATTGCAAAGGACGACTGTACTGTTATCTTGTATCCCATGTTAATTGACTGACTTGTATTTTAAGTAATCCTTGATGTTGTTGTTCCTCAGACAACCAGGTGAAGACTCTAAAATGTTAGTGTGTGATGCCTGTGATAAGGGCTACCACACCTTCTGTCTCCAGCCAGCCATGGATTCTCTCCCCTCAGATCCATGGAAATGCAGAGTATGTAGACAACTGGAAAGGAATTTCACTGTTCACGCTCTTGAGACTGCTTCTCCTCATGATTTCCAATATTGTATATGTTTGAATCATTCCAGAGGTGCCGTGTATGTATGGAGTGTGGGATCCGTGGTCTCGTGGTGCCAGGTTTGGCTCAGTGGTTTGACAACTATGCTGTGTGTGAGGCCTGCCAGTGTCAGCGCGGCTCGGTGTGTGCCGTCTGCAGGAAAGCTGCAAACCCATCTGTTGCTCTTCAGTGCTGCAGCCTATGCCACAGGTTAGATCAACGTGTGCACATACTTTGGGTTTCAGTCACGTTTGGCCTCATCACTCACTGTTTGTATGATCTTTTACCGTGGTCTCAGGTGGGTGCATATTGAGTGTGCTTTACCAGGTGAGCTCCCAGAAGTCAAGAGCATATGCCTGCTATGTAAGAAGGATCATCATCAGCAGCAGGAGCGTCTCACTGAGGCGTACACAGCAGAGACACAAACCACAGAGACAGCTGATGAGACTGAAGGACGGATACAGTTGGTGGAGATGACAATCCAAACGGGCATGATGACAGAAGAGCAGGTGGATGTATCCGAGGCGACACAAGGCCAGGGAGGGACATCAGAGATGGCTTTGGCAGAAGAGGCTGAAGAAGCGACACCCATGGACCTAGGTAAAGAAAAACACCAGCAATAGAATATTTGTCAACATTTAGTTTTGGTACAACATAATACAAGTATGAAACTAAGTAGTTGTCACTTCAGGTGCGGAGACAACAAATGTAGGTGACAAAACCTCGGAGGAGCTGAAGATGGACAAAGAATGCACTTCAGAGGGGCCTAATGCTTTCTTTGAGTCTCCAGGTAAGAGCAGAATATTTGCCCATGGACACAAAGCATGCCATCCTAATGGCAGATTTGTATGTGATTAAAGTAATAACATGCATTCCTTCATCCTAGATGGAGAGTGCTCAGCAGAACAAGGTGCCTCTTGTCTACCTGGTGATGATAGGAGAGCCGGAAAGCCAGTCAGCCAGGTGATCCAAGCGGACTCTCTCCAGGATTCCATTGCTGAGAGACGTTCTCAAATTCCTAAAGTAGAAGCCGTGCAGGAGGGCCTTGAAAATATGGTGGTTAAACCTGCATCAGCAGAGTTGTTAAATTCCGTTTCCCAACCATTCAGTAAGATTCTGGCAAAGTTCTCACATTCTCAAGCATCTGTGGTGAAACAAAAGCATGCAGCGCTCTCTGATGAGCAGGACACACGGTCATGCCAGGAGCTCCAGTCATCATTTCATCTTTCTTTGTCACCTGTCACTCAAAAAGAGTGCTTCACTGCCAACTTGGAGGAGAGGCTGCTTCCTCACTCTGAAGAGGAGGATGATGAAGACGACGACGAGCAGATGAAAGAAGAAGGGCATGATTTGGAGATAAAGCAGGAGCAGCACGAGCATCAGATTAAGTCGGAGTCACTGCTGGATGAGTTGTCCAACATGAGCCATGGAGATGAGAGTAGCAGTGGCTTCTTGGGCTCTCCTGGAGAACCGGATCATCAACTCTCCATGGACCTTGGCCTTCACTCCACTGGCCGCTCTCATGTGGACAACATGCTCACGGAAACCGATGACTCGCTTCCCTTTGAACCCTTCCGAAGTGACGGAGAGAAGGTGAAACGCAGAGGATCCCCTGGCCGCTCACGGGTAAAACAGGTCGGAGCTCGGTCTTTAAACATTTATGTTTCAATTTATTGATATTGTCACAATTGGACGGAATCATCCTGACTGCATTTCTGTCTTGCAGGGGCGAAGCAATAGTTTCCCCGGGAAGCGTCGACCCCGAGGAGGCGGTGGAGGGAGAGGGCGTGGTGGGAGGTCCCGCCTCAAAGCCATGGCCTCTTGCATCGATGCTTTCTTGGTGAGCCAAACTCTGCATACCATATTCAGAGTTCATTATACGGCACAGCGACAAGAATGTAACCATTTTTTTCCGTGTTCTTTGTCCTCAGCTAAGCATGACCACAGACTCTGGAATAAGTAAGGAGGAGGAGGATGAGGAGGATGACACTATGCAGAACACAGTCGTTCTTTTCTCAAACACTGATAAATTTGTTCTGCTCCAGGTATAACCATTTTATTTCAATTTAAGCCTGTGAATTATGGCATATTCTATTAGATTCAACATTTTCTTTCTCCCTTTCATATGTGTTTAGGATATGTGTGTGGTGTGTGGCAGTTTTGGAAAGGGTGCCGAGGGACAGTTATTAGCTTGTGCGCAGTGTGCCCAGTGTTACCATCCTTACTGCGTGAACAGCAAGGTAAGTACGACATTACCAGGGATGTCCCGATATTTATGTTGGATAAAGGGTCGATAAATTTGAGTATCGGATAATGTCGGCCTGCATCTAAAATCTCTGTTATTGGCACTCTGATAAAGCCATTTATTTATTTGTCGATTCCCGACCTGGCTGCAGCTGCCTGGATAGGCAAACAGGTCAAGCCTTAACCGGCCATTGTTCGCATATACTTTTGTCAATCTTTTTTTATTTATTATTTTTGTGACGCTACTCCTTCGTCTTCTAAGATTTCTTTCAATGTCCAATGTCCATATTTCTCAATTAGACAAGCCATTTCAACACCTTCAGGACATTCAAGCTACCTGTTTTTCAGATGACAAAAGTCTCATTTTCGGTAAAACTGTATGAATCGGTTTCTTCTAGGACATTTCTTAGCTGATTCAAAGTTGTATTGGGACACCCCCGAAACATTTCCATTGTCATCCTCCTAAACAAAGTAATTAATCAGTCTAAATAAACCCTACATTACATTTTCTGCAGATCACAAAGACGATGCTCCGCAAGGGCTGGCGCTGTTTGGAATGCATCGTGTGTGAAGTATGTGGAAAGGCTTCAGACCCCTCCCGCCTGCTGCTGTGTGATGACTGTGATGTCAGCTATCACACCTACTGCTTGGACCCGCCCCTGCACACAGTACCCAAGGGTGGTTGGAAATGCAAATGGTAAAGAAGACTAAAGCTGTGAAAGCTTTGTTCACACTTGTACATTTGAATAGAGTCAAAGCAAATGTTGAAATTTGCAATTTATGTAAAGAATTCATCAGACCTTGTATATAGTATTCAGAGGCCCAACCCTCATTTATGGGTGTTTGCAGCAAGAGAAAAAATGTTTACATCATCCACTTTGACACATAGATTCCTTTTAATTTGAGTTGTATATGTCTGTTTCTACTTATTTCTAGGTGTGTGTGCTGTGTACAGTGTGGCTCCAACTCCCCAGGTTTCCACTGTGAGTGGCAGAACAACTACACTCACTGTGGCCCCTGTGCCAGCCTCGTCACTTGTCCAGTATGCCGTGAGAACTTCATGGAGGAGGAGCTGCTCCTGCAGTGTCAGCACTGTGATCGGTGGGTGCTGATCACGACAACCACACGCCTCAAAAGTCCTCACAAAAAATTCATCATTTATTAGGCGGTACCTAATAGGGGTGGTACAAGATGCAGTGCCACAAGATCACCTGAGTAAAATGTCTCATTCAGAATAAAAATGTTTTGTGGGCACTGGGAAAATAATTAATTAATCACACAGTAAATGAAAATGAACTCTGAACTGCAGAGTCACCAGTTGGGCTAATGCTGGCCTTCTTGGGGCCTTTATGTAGGCCTCCAAAACCAATACTCAAATTATGCAGACACCCACTGAGTATTGCGTAATGTGTTTTCCGCTTTTGTGCAATGAACCGTGACAACATGACATCTCATTAGCTGAACTACCCAAGTTAACAAGAAATCCACAAGGTATAATTACAAGTAGAAATATGCATACATTTCTACCTCATTTTCTATTAACTGTCGGCATACGTTCCTTATAAGCAAAGCTAAAATTAGTTCTCTTCGTCCCAATCTTGTGTCTTGTCTGTTCTCCTGAACTGAATGTCTCACGACACCCCTCGTTACAGGTGATGTTTTGCAGGGCAAAAGGAGAAAAAAATGAAATGTGCTCTAACCAAATCAAATTTTCCCCATAGGAAATACTGCAAACCGAATTTGCCTGTTTCGGGCACCCAAAAATATTAACAAAAAATGTATTTAAAGTTATACAGTTACAGTAAAACATGCAAAAAACTATTTCAAACTAAAACAATATGCACACAAATGACGAATGACAGGGATTAATGAAAATGTAACATCACTTTCACCTTGCTACGAGTTATTCCTTGAATTCAGTTGGACAGTGGTGCCTTAGTTAATGTCATTAATCCGTACCAGAAGGTCCAACTCAAACCGAAACAGACTCTAACCAAGGCAAATGGGAAAATGATTTGTATGAGTTCCTATTACTGTCATGTAACACTATGTATTTGTGTGTGTAAAGATGGGTCCATGCTGTCTGTGAGAGTTTATACACCGAGGATGAAGTGGAACAAGCGTCCGATGAAGGCTTTGCGTGTACATCCTGCAGCCCATATGTTCCCAAACCTGTTGGTGAGTCAGAACCATATATAAATGAAAAATGTATGTGTGAAAATAGAAGCTCAATACATAATTTCTTGTTGTATTTTCTACCTCTTTCTTCATTATAGTCGAGTCGGCCATTATGGCTTCAATAAAGATCAAGGAGCCAGGTTAGTAGAATTTGCTTATTCCTTTTTTGTTTCATCGCTGATGCATTCAGCAATAAATATTCTTCATCTATAATTTCCAATGCAATGCAACAGAGCCTCAGTTCTACCGGTTAGAGGGTGTGTGGCTGACCGAGTCGGGAATGTCCCTGCTTCGAACCATATCCATGTCTCCCCTACTCAAGCGACGTCAGCGCCGCTCCCGTCTTGGCACCTTGTGCTGCGATGGAATGGATGTGAGGGAGGAAGGAGAAGGGGAAGAGGGAAAAGGTTGACACATTTTCTGCTCTTTCGTAGACTATGGAACAGCCATATTTGTGTTCTCATTCAATGTGCTCTCATTGATCCAGTCTGCGGGGAGTCCATGGATTGTGACACGAAGATGGAGAACTCTGGGAGCCCCGACAGAGAAGGCGGTGTTGACGGAGGGGCTGATGGCGTGGCTGAATGCGAGGGTCTCAAAGGGGGGGCAGAGGATATAGAAGATGGTAAAAAACGAAAACGTAAACCTTACAGACCCGGTAAGCGCACATGATTTTAAAAATAGTTCTTTGTCATACATTTGTAAGCTATTTGTGTATAACGTATGGACAAATTCCACTAGGAATTGGAGGCTTCATGGTGCGACAACGAAAGTGTCACACACGATTGAAAAAAGAATTTTTTGCCCAACTTGCTGGAGAAACTACATTAGATGGACAGCCAATAGAGAGAACCATCGAAGAAGGTCAGTGGCAAGAACTTTTCAGTGTGCTATACCCTGTATTTTGCCAGAGCAAATTAACTGTTTAACTCATTCTATCTAAGCCATAAAAAAATAATATTTTTTGAAGTTTTTGACTGATTTTTCAAGGCACACAGAATATTGCATTTTTATAGACATGCCATATACCAAAAGGAGGAAGTTTGTTTCTAGCATTTTTTTGTTCTTTTAGTAGAACATAGTAGCACAGCTGTAGAACACTAGTCATTTTCAGCAAATGATCAGTTCTCAACAAAACAAGGGATAGAAGGGCTTTTTATGAAAAGATACACTTCAAGCAGAACTTTCACTTTGACACAAATGTCTAAACAACGGTGCTACAACATAAAGAACAAGAATTGGTTGTTTTACATATATACTACCATGAACGAAAAGACGAAAGACGTTATTATCGCAAAAATCAATAAAAAAATTAGGACAAGGTTGTCTGAGTCGTAGTGCAAACATGCAAGTTCTGTAAAATATAAGGTGTCTTACTTTGGTTTATAAAATCCATGACCTCCTCATCCAACTTGATTTTAACTTGTGAATATGATTTGTTTTTTACATGTAAATAGGACCTCATCCTGACACCGATAACATCATGGATCCTAAACCATTGGAGGGTGAAGAACAGGCCAAGAAGCGTCGGGGACGGAAAAAGAGCAAACTTGAGGACATGTTTCCAGCATATCTTCAGGTTTGTTCATCTCTCTATGCCACCTTACTTAACGTTCGGGATGACCCCCGCTTTAATCACACGATCATTGCTTTTGTTTGAAGCCAACTAGTTAGCAACCAATTTATTTATTCTAAACTTAAGAAAGGGTTTGAAACGGAGTGGGGAAGAAGGACAAGTAAGAAGCCACAAACTTACCACATCCACACCAAATGGGAGGATAACTTATTTTCACAATGTTGAATATCAGATCTGGTAAATTTGGCCAGTATTGGACCGATACCGAGTAAACAGACCGATCATCAAAGTTATTGTTCAAATAATCAATAACTTATCTCTCGTGCAGGAAGCTTTCTTCGGAAAGACACTTATAGACTTGAGCAAGAAGGCTGTAATGACACTCCCCGGACAGAGACAAGCCGCTTGCCTTCTTCGACCCTCATTACCAGCACCATCAAGTGTCAAAATGACTTCTCCGGAGAGTAAGGACCACTTGAACTCGACAAACGAGACTTTTGACTGCGTTGACGGGGTTAACAAATCTTGTCCATAACGTCCGTACTTCTTTTTCTCTCTCTAGCTGAGGCCAAGGATCATATGATGGATCATCTCAAGCAAGAGGGGCGTCAGGCCCCCAATCCTCAGGGAGACTGTACAGGTTTGTACCTGGACTCTGGAACTAATTTATTGCTTTTGTTTGAACAGCAAATTTGTATATATTTATGTCTTTTTTTTCAGCAGTCTTTGCACCATCCTCATCACTGAAGGACCAAGGGTCAACTGATCCTCATGACTCTGATGCAGAAAAAAGTGAAGGTAATTTATGCAGAACTATTGTGGACAAAAAAAAAGAAGTCAAATGAGGTGTTAACGTGTTTCACATCTCATCTTTGCTTGTCAGGTCTTCCACAAGGGGTAGAGAATCAGGACTCTGAGCTGTTCTTCAGGAAGGTTCTGGGAGTCTCAGAAGGCTCCACCTTGGAGGGTATGAAGCCCATCTCTGAGGGTAATAAGGGAGAATTCAATTGTAGCACTCTGCCACAAAGAGCTCTCCTCTCAGGTGTGTAGAATGGGATGTCTGGTAGATTATTATTCTTATGAAGGATGTACGTTTGTGTGGGGATTTCAATTTGTAAATGTCCTGCAGGATCTCTGCCTTCAGCTGGAGTTATGGATGCTTTCCCTGGCCTTTCACAGTCACCATTCTTTGACATGCGGTAGGAAGTCATACATTTCTTTTTTTTTAGCAGTGAATTTATCTATCTCAATTCTGATGCCATTTTACTGAAGGACACAGAGGCATGCAAATGTATTTATTTTTATTGTGAGTCTTTTATACTGTATCATCTTCAGGGAAAAAGGAGGGCTGTTTAGTCCAAATGGGGGTGAGGAGAGCCCATGGGCAACTCCTTCCACCCCAGTGACTCCTTCCTCCCCACCAACCCCCACCGAGGCAGAAGGTGATGGGCTGTCTTACAACCAGCGCAGTCTCCAACGATGGGAGAAAGACGAGGAGCTGGGAGAGCTGTCAACCATTTCTCCAGTGCTTTATGCCAACACCAACTTTCCTACTCTAAAACAGGACTACCCAGGTGAGTGTGGACGGCTACTATTAGTAATGGACTTCCGTTATATGTTATATTTTATGTTTCATTTTTTTCCTCTCTTCCAGACTGGGCAAGTCGCTGTAAGCAAATCATGAAGATTTGGAGAAAAGTGTCAGCAGCTGACAAAGTTCCTTATCTGGTATGTTGTTTGATTTTACCACCTATATATTTCTATTTAATTGTGTTATTTTCTTATTGGCTTATTATTCTAGTCCAAAGCAATCAGAGCAAAATGTATTATTTTGTGGACTGATATGTGAACTGTGCCTGCCATAAGGAGTATTGTATCAGCCGTCAAGAAAAACTAAAAGTCATTGGAACAGACAAAAATTGAAATACATTTTCTATAAAAATAATTGAATGATGTAATTTCTCTCAAAAGCAAAAAGCAAAAGACAACAGAGCAGCTCAGAGGATCAATAAGGCACAAAAGGTGAGTTTTATATTCTAATGGTAAAATAAAGATGATCATATCGCCAATCGTTGTTCTTCTGACTTTTGTTTTCTCGTCTCATAGCAGGCGGAGAGTCAGGTGTGTAGGCCAGTTAAGACGGAGCCAGTGCGGATTAAAGGGGAAAGACCCAGTTTACACCTCCAGATTCCAGCACCTTCTGGATCTACGTCCATCTCGTCTCAGCCAAGTTCAGCAGAGAGCCCATATCCCTTCCCCCCAGATTCAGGCTCTTCCTCTGTCTTTTTCTCAGATGTTATTGCAAAAAACCCTAGATCAGCTGAAATCCATACAGACCCTTTTGCCAAACTCCCTCCCCAGTCACCTCGTTCTCACTCCCACCCACCAACTCCTTTAACCTATGCTGGGGCTAGCCCCATACAGGCCTCCTCCTCAGGTTATTCTGCTTCCGGCCCACAGGGTCCTCCTCAGGGACGGCCAGCTAGTCTTGGCCCCTTTGACATGCAACTAGGCACCTCTGGAACCTCCAGACGGGCTCAGCAGGTTGACCCCTACTTCAGATCCCAGTTACAGCAGCAACAAGGTCATTTATCACAATCTGAGCAATGTTCTCAAGAGTCCCTTACGCCTCTACAAAGTCCTCATTCCAGAAGTGCTGGAAGTGGTGGAGAGTCAACCATGTTCTCACCATCCCATAGCATACATTATGGGGACGGTCAAAGAACTCAGCAAGGCATGGGGCAGACGGAATACGGCTCATCCCCTTCACCATCCACAATGGCCTCTTCACCTGCAGGCCAATACAGGGCTGATATGAGCGCACCATCCCCACGCTCCGCTACTGTCGGAAGGCCTGACCTTGCCACTGGCTCTCCTGCTGGGATGCTGGAGTCTGGTGATGGATTTTTTAAGGCACCCATGATGCCACGATTGTACCAAGGGGAAGGCGGTGCACTTCATCATGGAGCCTCCCCGAGCCATCCCTCAGAAAGTTACAGGCAGTCTCCGTCTCACTCTTTCACTGATGCCCACGCTCAGTCTCCAGGAACTCTCAAGTTGCAGTCAGGTGATAGTTGTCCTCTTGGATCCCAGAAAAACCCTCAACAGGAATTGTGTCCAAGAGTTCCCTCCAGCCCACAATCCCAGGGCAGCTGTCAGTCTCCCCACACTCCGGGTGGACTCTCCAATGATGCATACTCTGCCCAGTCTCCTCTGACCCCGCGTTTCCAGTCCCCAGATCACTGTTCCCAGCCACCATCAAGGCCACAATCTCGAGACCCTTTCACAACTATCCACAAACAACCTCGCCCATCATCTGCTGCACCAGATGGAACTACAAGTGTCAAAAGCTCACCTAATCCACATCAGCCACCTCCGCCACATTCCAACAATAGCTCCATGGGGGATCTTGTTACTTGCAAACCCTTAGCACCATTCAGTGCTGGCACAGGAACGATTCAGATACCCCAGCAGCAGGGTCAAAATACACCAGGTCAGCCACAGCCAACCCAGCAGACTCCTGGTGCGGACAGCTACGGCTCCAGACCTATTCCTCCTCCTGGATCTCAGGACCTGGCAGCTGTCCGCCCTCAAGATGCATCTCTTCAGACATCATCGCCAGGTACTCAAGAAATGCCTGATGTGTCAGCAGCTCAAGATCCAGCACTAGTGGGCCTTAGTCCCTCTGAACTGGAGAAGCACAGACAGGTAATAAGTGTTTCCAGTGGAATCATATTTTTATGTAGGGATGCTCCGATCGATCGCGATTTCAGTGAGAAATCATTTGATCGATTTGGTTGGTTTTTATTAGTTATTTTGGGGGGCTTCCTCGCAGTCAGGGGCCCATGGAATTGTCCTGACTTTTTCCCTTTGATATCCTGCATTTGCTAGCCTATAACTCTAATCATAAATAATTAGAAACATGTTTTATTATTAATCCATGTGATCGGTATAGGCCGTTGTCACTCAGCATTGGCGTCCGCAGCATAAAACCCTGATCGGAGCATCCCTATTTCTATGTACATTGAATTGTTTTCTTAATTCAAACAACTTGTTTTGTTTAGCGTCAGAGGTTAAGGGAATTTCTAATCAGACAACAAATGCAGCGGAACACCATTCGGCAAGAAAAAGAGGCAGCTGCAGCCGCTGCTGGCAATGTATCCCCTGCATGGCCAGGAGGAGAGAGAGGTGCATTTCAACAAGACAAGACCCACAGAGCACCGCCACCCTATCCACAGGTATATTGCCGCATGTCATACGTGATATGATTTCATGCATGAGGCAAAACATGATCATTTTCTGCTTTGTTCCAGATCAGTCATTGTTTCAGTATTGTTTAAATTCTGTTTCATGTCAAATGTAACTGAAGTAAAACGGCCCTCGAAATTGACAAAAACCAAGTAGATATAAAGAAATTCTGCATATAATTTTGTGCGCTTCCATTAGGATCGTGTTGCTCCTCCAACTGTGGGAACTCAGGCCTCAATAGGGAAGATGCCCATCAATGCCAGCGGAATGGGGGACAAACTAATTAGGCCACCATCTGCAGGAACCCCTGCCATCATGGACCCGAGTACACCAAGGTATGCACGCAAGCTATCATGTCAGCAGTTATAATTGGTAAAAGGTTTCCATGTTTTTCAGTGGTTGTTGCTGTGTTTATTTGAATATTCGTCTTGTAAGAAAAACAAATCATTATACCTCGTAACTGGAATTTGTTTTCCATCTGTTCGCCAGGCCACCAGGGCCTCCCAGGCCGCAGGGCATGTTTCCCCACCCACCTTTCCCTCCCCAGTGGCAGGGGCAAGCTGCAGGACCCAGGAGATTTCCCCACCCTGGCATGGAGGCGATGGCCATAAAGCACAATGTCAACTCCGCTGTAAATGTCCAGAGTATGGAAGGCATTCGTAAACCTCACACCATGATGCCATCACATGGAGGGGAAAACGTCCAAGCAATAGCCCAAGTACCCCCACCGCAGTTCATTGAATTAAGACACAACTCGCAGAGGCTCCCACTTCGACCTCACTTTATACCTCGTGGACCCCAGTCCAGACAGCGCCTCTTTGTCCCTCAAGAGATACCAGCACCTTATGTTCAGCAGCATCCAATCGTGTCAGCTGATGGTATTCAATCAGACGGGGGCATCGACCCGCAGTTGGGGTTACAGCAGAGTGAACTGTCAGCTTTATTACCTCAACAGCAGCAGCCTCAGGCAGGAGGTTCAACTTCCAACACCTCTGCTTCCGGGCATCGTCAGCTTTCACAATCAAGCCTCGTCCCACAACCCCAAACTGCTATGGTAGAACACAATGAGGACCTACCGGAGCCTGATCTTGAAGCCCTCGGGGATGCCCCCGGGGATGGCGGTGTGGAAGATGAGGATTTAGGTCTCGACTTGGATCCGGACAAAGGAGATGATGAACTGGGAAACCTGGACAACCTGGAAACCAACGACCCACATTTAGATGACTTGCTTAATAGTGATGAATTTGACCTTTTGGCTTACACTGACCCTGAACTAGACCAAGGAGACCCCAAGGATGGCTTTTCGGACCAGCTGCGCTTGGTGGAAGCTGAAAGTGAAACCCCTTCATCCTCCTCTTGCTCTGCACTTGTCAAAGTGGAAGAGAAATCCAAGGTGGAATCTGAGCAGATGCTGTCAGCTTCTCCTAGCAGGTCTGCTACCCAACTGCAACCCTCCTCTGACACAGTTGGCAACTCCAAGATAAAAGTAGAACCAGGAAGTCTCACTCCTCAGCTCCAGTCAGTCCAGACTGCTGTAAAAGATGAGATGGTAGAGGCTGTATCTCTGCTTCTTGGGGGACCCGCATCTTCCTCTATGCCATCACAGCAAGAAAACCAGCCAGCTTCCATCAGCTCTGTTAGACTAGGGGGGCTTTCATACCCGCTGCAAGGCCAGGATGATCCTTTGCCTTTTCCGACAGCTGCTACTCATGCAGATATTAGTGATGATCCGCTTGGGTTGCCCGATGTTGGAGGACAGCACGCCGCTGCCGTCGATTTAGCAAAGGTAGAGAGCTCATTGGATGGTGAGCTGCCTCTCTTAATACAAGATCTACTTGAACATGAGAAGAAGGAGCAGCAGAAGCAGGAACAGCTGAACTCCCTTCACCAGGGAGGCATGCCACCACATTTCCCTTGCATTCCAAATCAACAGTCAAACCCACATGTTCTGCCACAACACCACCGTCCACCACCCCAAGCAATAATGGCCCAGGCGGGAATGGTGTCCCGTGCTCAACACATGCTGCCACAGCAGAGGATTTTGGAACCAGGAATGGTGCCACCACCTCACATGACCATGCCCCAGCAGCAGCAGGCCGGGGTGAGGATGGGGCAGCCAGGAATGCATGCAGGTCTCAGTCATCCACAGCAGCAACCTGCGGTCAAACAGTCACCCCTGTCCAATAATTTCTTCCCAGACAAAGGTAACCACTACGGCTGTCATCTGTAGTTCAGTTATAATAGCGTTCTCTTCACAATACATCAACAAATGTCTTGTTACTTTTGCAGATTTGGACAAATTTGCTACTGAGGACATAATGGATCCTATTGCCAAGGCAAAGATGGTGGCACTTAAGGGTATCAAGAGAGTTTTGGCTCAGGACCCCATGGTTGTTCCCTCTGGTATCAGCAGGTACTGTTACTTTGTCTGTGGAACATTTTGTATCCATCCGTCTTCTGGTTGTGTACTGTTGTTTTTAATACAGTCATGGAAAAAAATTGTTTCTTCAGTTACTTGTTCATTTTAACAACTAAAGGCACAGTTGTTTGGACCAAAATAGCTCATAAAAGTTTTTTGGAAATACAATGTTATAGTTATTATAGAAGTTGCTAGATATCATCTTTTAAATTAAACTCTTTATTTAACTATATCACTATTTAGTTATCATCATTATATCGGTCCCAACAAATGCACCCTTAGTATCGGGCATTAAAGGGAAGAAACAAGGGTGGTACAATACATTTTTTGTCGGTAAAAAAAAAAAATGAAGCTAAACTTTGTGTAATGTGCATTATTGGTTTATACTGTATTGGTATTGTTGTAAAGTTAAACATCTTGCTTGCCTTTTAGGCAACAGGTTTCTCTGCTTGCTCAGAGGCTGTCATCTGGTCCGGGCACCGACCCGGGCCAAGTTTCATCTGGGCCTCCAAAAGTAAGCGCTTAGGATACATAAGTTATTCAGTGTCATTTTCTATGAATAATTCCATTTATTTTTGTGTTAAGGAGGGAGAAACCAGTGATCCCATCCAGTCAAGACCTAACCCGCCACAGTTTGTGCAAGGGATCATCAGTATGTCAAACAATAACAGAAATTCACGAGTTAATTTTGTAATTATACTGTGTACATATATGGATGACTAAGGTAACTGTCCTGTTACAGATGATTCCGAACAGCACCAGTATGAAGAATGGCTTCTTCACACTCAGCAGTTACTCCAAATGCAGTTGAAATTTCTGGAAGAACAAATTGGAGTTCATCGAAAGTCACGCAAGGCACTGTGTGCCAAACAGCGCACGGCAAAGAAAGCTGGCAGGGAGTTTGCTGAGGCAGATGCCGAGAAACTCAAGTTGGTCACGGAGGAACAGAGCAAAATTCAGAAACAGCTTGACCAGGTATGTTGAGTTTTTATTTCTATTTATTTATTGATTTTTTATGGGGACCTATTATGCTCATTTGTCGGCCCTTTTGTATTGAGCTGCGGACAGAAAACTAGATCTTCCAGAATCTGCACCTATTCAGCTGTATTTATTTGGATTTCATGGTTTCCGCAAAAATGGTCTGTTTTGATGTATTACACCCATGTCAGGTAAAGACAGGAGCCGAGCTTGGGGAGACCTTATCTGGCTTTCAGCCACGCCCCTATAAGGGGATCCGCTCCTGACGTCATAAAATGGCAGGTTTACCACGCCTTTTGAAACTGAGTGTTTTGAGCCATCCCAAACTTTTTTCAGTGCAAAAATGCGCAAACCTCTTTAGCTGAAACTTTGGTATGGTTTAACATGTGAATACAACATTGTAACTACATTTATAGGTCAGACAAGTGGAAAAAGTGCAATAGGTCCCCTTTAACTTTACCCTTTCATCACTTTATAAAACTTCCTAAAAATGTTATGATTGTGGAAATTCTGTTTTCCCACTTATTAAAAACACCTTATGAAATCTATGTATATCTGTTTTGTTGTAGGTACGCAAACAGCAGAAAGAGCACACCAATCTCATTGCTGAGTATAGAAGCAAGCAGCAGCAAGGTTCAGGCCTTCTAGCTCCCGGACATTCTGCACAGGGGCCCCCGCCTCACATGTTTCCCCAGTTACCCGGCCAGATGATGATGGGCCAACAGGAAACTCCCGTCATGGGTCAGCACCCTGGTATGGTTCTGCAAGGTGGAATGCCTGTTAGGATGCCCCAAGGTCAGCCTTTCATTGGAAGGGCCCAACACCAACTTCCAGGTACAAGGGCCCAATGTCCTCCTGGTGCTCCCGCAGGATTCTTCCCACAGGGGCCACCTGGAATGCAGGGCGCCGACCCCAGGCTTCTCCAAGAAAGACAGCTCCAACATAGAATTCGAATGGCAAAACTCCAGCAGCAGCAGCAGCAGCAGCAAGCGATTATGGGCCAGCAGCAGTTGCCACACGTAAATCAACAATCTGCCTTAATAACGCAGCCACAATCAAGTGTGTTGGGAAACCCACTGATGTCCCAACAGCAAGCAAATCTTCAACAGGGGAAATTAACCAATCCGATGAATCAGCAGAACATAGCTCAAGGCCCACAGGTAATGGGTCCGGGTCAGTCTGTGGCTCCACAACCGCAGAACTTTATTGCAGGCCAGCCCAATAACCAGGCTCAAGTCATAACAGCTCAAGCAGGATTAATCGCGAATCAGCCTGTTGCACAACCACTACAATGCAGGCCTCAAATGATGGGTCAGCAGGGAATGGTTGGATCTCAAGGTCATCCTGTCAGGGGTCCTCAGGCCCAGCTGACACAACAACAGCAACAGAATATTCTCGCCCAACACATGCTTGCTTCTCCACAGCAGCAACAACAGCAACCGATTTTTTCTCAACTGCAGCAGCAGCAGCAGCAGCAGCCAATTGCACAGCAAAGGCAAGCAGTTCAAGTCATGATTCAATCCAATCAAGAGCAAGGAAGGCTTTCCCAACCCTCTACACCACAGGTGGGTTCATCCCCTTCCACAGGCAACAACACTCCTCAGCCGCTGGGAGCCACAGACGGTCAAATTGTTGCAGCAAAAGAGGGTGACATTCTCAGCCCTGCTACCAGAACTCCACCACAGCATAGTGGGCCCTCAACTCCTAATCATATGCAGCAGATAGGCTCCGCAAATGATCAGCAAAATGATATGGGGCAGCAGCAGCATCAAGACCAGGGTTATATGATGCCGCAGCAACCATCACTTCCTGAACAACAAATGGGTTTGGCTGGGAACCAACAAACCGGTGTCATTAAGCAACAACCGCAACATCTACCGACTGTTGTACAGGGGCAAGACTCTGGTGTCATGGTTAAAGAAGAAGGAAAGTCTGCCGTTGATTTCCTAGCCCAGCAACAACAGCACCAGGCTGTTCAGAATGTCATGCAGCAGCCCCAGGAGCCCAGCACCCAGCAGCAGATGATGGGACAGAATCATCCTGGTCAGCTGCAGTCTGTAATTAATCCTCAGCAGCAAGCTCTCATTGCACAGCAGCAAAAACAGCAGGGCATGATGGGAATGATTAGAGTTCAACAGCAAGGCATAATTGCACAACGGCCTGTGGTTCCAAACGCGCCGATACGCAACCCTATTGACATTCAGGCCATCATCGCTCAAAACCCGCAACTACGCAATCTTCCCCCAAATCAGCAGATACAACACATCCAAGCCATGATTGCTCAGAGGCAGCTCCACCAGGGTCAAATGCTGCGGGCCTCAGTGGGTCAAGCTCAACAGAATGAGTTGAGGCCCCACATGCTACTGGGACAGGTGCCACAAGCGGTGAAACAAATGCTGCGAATGGAAGGGCAACAGATGCCGTATGGACCAATGGGAAAGCCCGGAACTATGTGCATTCAGCAATCGAGTGGCGCTCCTCAGTTTCAGCAGGGGGTCATGGTCCCGGGGCAGCCGCACCCACAAACAGGAAAGACCATGCATAATCAACTTATGAGAGGCCAGTTACAAATGCCACGATCTCCCATGGACCAGAGCCGTTTAATAAGGCCCGCATCTCCACGCCAGTCACTACCCACGCACCCTGGTGATGTCAGACACCCACTGAACCACGCAGTAGGGATGCGGCAACCCCTTCCCATTCAGCACCAACAGCAGACACGGATGGCAGCTCCGACAGGCCACATGCAGGGATTCCCTTACAATGCATATTCTCCAAGAGCACCTTTTGGCATGAGCCCCACCCAGCCTGCCTCCCCACTCCCAACTCATGTCCCGTCACCTTCTGTTGTTGACAGCAACGCTGGAAGTGCAAGTCCATACAGTCATATCAAGGTGTCTCCACTCAGGTCACCGGGAACCAAGACTCCACTTGACTGTCCAGGACTAAAAATAGAATCGCAGACATCGGCCAGTGAAATATGTCCTGCTCCAGCTCCACTTGTTCCAAATGGTCCACAGACAGGAATGGGTGTCCAGCAACAGTTACAAGTTGCAGACAGCCGTAGTCCTTACACACAGCATGGCACTCCAGAAGGGGGTCTGTGCAAGATGACGCTGCATAACATTAAACAGGAGCCAAGGGAAGTTCAGTGTGATGACACAGGAGAAGCACATTCTGGTAGTGTAAAGCGAGAAGCAACAGGTGACCTGGTTACTTCAGGAAGCAATGCTGCATTTTTAAATGCAGATGACAATGCTGCAGAACCCGAGGCTCAAGGTGCCAGATCTGAAACTGGACAGCAATTACTACAGAAACTCTTAAGAACCAAGAACCTTCAGCTTGCTGCCCAGAGGCCTTCTGAAGGTATCCACAATGAGATCAATGGCCACATTAACAGCAAACTGGCAATGCTGGAACAAAAACTCCAAGGGACGCCACGAAATATGGAGGTAGGTTGTGTTTTAGTGGTATTTTATTGTTGCTGAGTTTTTTTTTTGGGGGGGGGCCTTGTGACCAAAGTCATATTTTCTTTTCTCCACTCTTTCAGGATTTGCAATCTATAAGTAAAAGGGCTCCTGCACAAAAGCCCAAGCGTCCAGTTAAAGCACCTGGAGACCGTGGACTTAATGTACGGAAGAAGAATAAGAAGGACGACGTTGGGAAAAGTGCTGAAGCCTTGATAAAGCAACTCAAACAGGTAAATGAACGACAACAATATACGTATAATCATACTTTTTTTTAGAAAGTCTGCCATGCGTATGAATTGACATGTACGTATCTTTCAGGGTCTGTCTCTGCTGCCCCTCATGGAACCTTCCATCACAGCTAGTCTAGATCTGTTTGCTCCTTTTGGGAGCAGCCCAGCCAATGGAAAAGCTCAGCTCAAAGGATCCTTTGGAAATGCAATGTTGGACAATATCCCAGACTACTATTCTCAGTTACTCACCAAGGTAAAACTTACCCCAATTTATACTTGCATGGATTTTGTCCCTTTTTGGATGCCAATGAACTTTGTCGGAAACAAGCATGAAGTATGTTTAAACCGTGCAGGGCTGCATGCCAGTGTGCAAAGAAAATGTAGACATCTGTGGCAGGCATAAGTTTGTTAACGCACCTCAACCGATTAGCAAACAATGAGGGCGTGTGCCATTCACATGGATGGGTTAACTTTTCCACCACCATCAAATGCAACAATAACAACATTTTGGGATTGTCACTCACGCTCTTTGAGCAATAGAGGCATTTTATTGGGATATTGTTGACCTTCACAGAGCAACCTCAGCAACCCACCCACCCCTCCATCTTCCCTGCCTCCGACACCGCCACCTTCCGTGCAGCACAAGCTGCTCAATGGAGTGACGTCTGGGGAGGAACTCTCACATGCTCAGAAAGATGCAGGGTCAACAAATGAGCCAATAGGTAAATAAGAAATTAATCAAATGAGTTTACTTAGGAATATTTGTCTGCAAATTTTGACATCTTCAACTGTGTCTGCACAGAAGCGGTTACAGAACAGACAAGAAGTGTGGACATCCTTGCAGCGCTTCCCACTCCGCCACATAACCAGAATGAGGACATCAGGTACCGCAGTGGCTCTTTGACATCATGTTACGCATTCTTTTGCTGTGTCGCTTTAAAAATAGTCATATCTTCTTTGACAGAATGGAGAGTGACGATGAGGATGCTCCAGAAAGCATCATCCCAGCATCATCCCCTGAGAGCAACGTTGGAGAAGAAACTCCACGTTTCCCTCATCTGCGAGAGCCAAAGGAAGAGGAGACGGAGAGAGCAATATCCCCCATCATCCCACTCATTCCTCGGACTGCTATTCCAGGTAAAAACTGGCAATATTGGAAAGGTGGGTTGGGTGATATGGACCTTGGCGTATAGCACCATATTTTTGGGATGTATCACGATAATGTTAAACATTTTCATTCAGAGTTTAAAATACATACATCCACAGTGAAACATTTTTTGTGTGTTTCTCCCTGATAGCTTTCTCTGAGAATAAGCCCCTGGAAGCGACTGATAGCAGAGTGGTTTCCCTATCCAACAACTGGGACAAGGCTAAGAATAACGAGGTGGCCGTTACCTTCACGTTGTCCTCCATTGCAGCAAAGGTATCAACAAGATCATTGCTTATTATTAAAACAGTCTTTTCTACATGCATAGTTGACTGAAAACGATCCTGACATTTTCCCAGAAACTTAACCATGTGATGATGGCAATGGCTCAATTGCTGAAGATAAGGATGCCAGGTTCGTACGAAGTGACCTTCCCCTCCCAAAACGCTGACATGCCTGCAGTGGATGATCCTGGGAAAGGGCCTGGACAGCCTGGTATGTGCTGAGATAGTGTAGATCAGGGGTGCTCACACTTTTTCAGCATGCGAGCTACTTTTAAAATGACCGAGTCAAAATGATCTACCCACTACAAAAATGCAAAACATCTATTTATTTTCAAATGTATTGAGGATTATTTGTACGTACAATGTATGTTGATGTACCTTACATAACCAAATGAGCCAATATTTCAAAACACACATAATTAACTATTAACATTTTTTGTAATTACCTGAGTTTACTTTGATGACTTGCACTGAATTGAACCAGCCAGGGATGCATAGTCCGGACAGTAGCTGCTGATAGCCAGCCTCAAGCACACTTCCAAATGTTTATCAGTCATGGATAATATCCGTATCATAATATCCGTATAATATTCCATATCCGTATGGAAGTGATATGTTTTTTGCCTTTTTACTTGGTCCAGTTTTTGCCTTTTTACTTGGTCCAGCTCCTTCACTCATTTTAGTGACCATAAACATTAGCGAGGGCTTAAAATCTCGCAATTCGCCGACTAGCTTAGCACTTTGCATCGCTGTTTACGCATGAGCGGTGACCTAAAGGTCAAAATTCAGTTGTCATCTGACTGGTTGTCCTGTATGTCAATCAAGTAACGGGGATGGATGATAGGCTGACATCGTAAGTTCTGCTGCACTTAGAGACGTTGTTTGATTTGATTGGTCGCCCGAAGGGCAACATTCAGTTGTCATCTGAATGGCTGCCCTGTATGTCAATCAAGTGACGGCATTGATGCTGGGATGATATTTTTTTTAATGTCACACCGCGATCGACCAGTACCACCTCCGCGATCGACCGGTAGCTCGCAATCGACTTAATGAGCACCCCTGGTGTAGATCATTATGCCATTGCCAAGAAGTCCCAAACATGAATGTACGTGTTAATGTACCTGTTCCTTATCAAATACGTCATTGCAGGTGCTCTCAGTCTAAAGGACAATGCCTCATCTAGCCAAGATGAATGGCTAAGGCAGTTTGATGTTTCTCTGCCAGGCTGCACATTAAAGAAACAAATGGATATTCTGACACTACTTAAACAGGTCAGTTGAATACGTCCTCAACCATGTCGATTCTACTCTTCCTGAACTGAGTTCTTCATTTGTAGCCATCATATGTGCATCTTCTTCCAGGAATTTGCAGATAACGAAGACAAACCAGCCCAGCACTGCTATACAACCAACGTAAATGACTTGGATGTGCGCCACCTTCCCGTTATTCCATTGGAGGAATCGCCACTTCATTCTCCAACCCCTCCACTTCCTTGCTCCCCACCTCCAGTTTCAACCAATGAAGCAGAATCCCCCAAAAAGTCAGCTCCTCCATCCCGCTCACCTGTCACTCTATGCACCGTTTCCATCAAGACGGAGCCTGAACAGGATGACGGACCTTCTTTGGAGGGGGCTCCATCGACTGAGTCAGCCGTTATCGCTGTGGAGACAGCCTCTGACACGGCACCTGACCAAGGAGCTTCTGATTCCGTTGCTCTGACAGAAGATTGCACAAATACCATTTGCAAGAAGGAAGAATCGGTCAATGATCCTCCCATCAAAGATTCTCCCAGCCCGCTGGAATCCTCCCCTAAAGCCCTGAAGCAGCGCAGACCTCTCTCCCCGGAGGAGGAGATCCTGCTGCCCAAAGTGAAAAAATGGAAGGGGATTCGCTGGAAGCGTCTGCAGATTGTCATCTCCATACGTAAAGGTGGCTCTAAAAAGGAGAGCAGCCGTGAGGTCTCTGAGCTGATGGAGCGCCTTTGCATAACATTGCGACCGGACAAGCTGCCACGCGATAAACGCAAATGCTGCTTCTGTCATGAGGAGGGCGATGGAGCTACAGACGGACCTGGACGCCTGCTTAACATTGACGTGGACCTGTGGGTGCACCTCAACTGTGCCCTCTGGTCCACAGAAGTATATGAGACCCAGGGGGGCGCGCTCATGAATGTGGAGGTGGCACTGCGGCGTGGATTGCGGACCCTGTGTGCGTTCTGTCAGAAAACCGGTGCGACCAACAGCTGCAACCGACTGCGCTGCCCGAACGTCTACCACTTTGCGTGCGCCATCCGTGCCAGATGCATGTTCTTCAAGGACAAGACCATGCTGTGCACCCAGCACAAGCTGAAGGGCCCCAGCGAAGACGAGCTCATCTCTTTTGCCGTTTTACGCCGCGTCTACATCGAGCGCGACGAAGTCAAGCAAATAGCAAGCATCTTGCAGCGCGGGGATCGCATCCACCTTTTCCGCGTCGGCGGGCTCATCTTTCACGCAGTCGGTCAGCTGTTACCCTCCCAAATGGCCAACTTCCACTCGTGCACGGCCATCTTCCCTGTTGGCTACGAGGCCACGCGCATCTATTGGAGCACACGAGTTCCCAACAAGCGCTGTCGCTACCGATGCCGCATCGGCGAGGATGACGGCCAGCCCTTATTTGAAGTGCGTGTCCTCGAGCAGGGCATGGAGGATTTGCACTATCGTGACACAACCCCTCAAGGTAGGACCTTTTTATTTGGCTGTGTTGTCTTTTTTTCTAAGAACGGAATCTGGTTGGCTTGGTAGGAATCTGGGAGCAGGTGGTTCACAACGTGGCCAAACTCCGGGATGATTCATCCATGTTGAAGCTGTTCACCGAACATGTCAAAGGAGAGGAGATGTATGGCCTCACGGTGCACGCCGTCATGCGCATCACCGAATCGGTAAGAGATGGCGTCGGTTTTCAACAAAAAGGGGTTTCGACCTTTGGGATGTTTGGGATTTCATGAACTTGTCATTGTACTACAAGAGGACAGAATTCTCACCTTTTTTGTATTCCAGTTACCTGGAGTGGAAAATTGCCAGAACTACCAATTCCGGTACGGCCGTCACCCGCTGATGGAGCTCCCCCTCATGATCAATCCCAGCGGCAGTGCTCGCTCGGAGCCCAAAGTCCCAACACAATGCAAGCGGTAAGGCACGGTCCCCGATAACGGAGCCCTCCCATGTCTCCGCTGACCCCCCCCCTGGCTTGCCCATCTCCAGGCCTCACACCCTGAACAGCACCAGCGTGTCCAAGGCTTATCAGAGCACCTTCACGGGCGAGATGAACACGCCGTACAGCAAGCAGTTCGTCCACTCCAAGTCGTCCCAGTATCGGCGCCTGAAGACGGAGTGGAAGAACAACGTGTACCTCGCCCGCTCTCGCATTCAGGGCTTGGGTCTGTATGCCGCGAAAGATCTGGAGAAGCACACCATGGTCATCGAGTACATCGGAACCGTCATTCGCAACGAGGTGGCAAACCGCCGTGAAAAGATCTACGAGTCACAAGTACGTTATTTCACAGTACTGCAAGGGATTCAAGTATTTGTGTCAGTTTCAGTGATTGTTCTTTTCCCCCAGAACCGCGGCATCTATATGTTCCGCATCAACAACGAGCAGGTGATTGATGCCACGCTGACTGGTGGTCCAGCTCGGTAGGTCACCCTGCACCACGCTCAAATCAATGTCTCCATAAAAGGTTGATCTCTGATAAAACAATCCAAGTTGTGGTCATTTGAGGTTTTCTAACGAAACACACAAACTTGATGTTCAGCACATTGCAATCAAACGTTTACAATCCCTGCACCTTCTCTTCTTCTCAGCTACGTGAACCACTCCTGCGCCCCCAACTGCGTTGCAGAGGTTGTCACGTTTGACAAAGAGGACAAGATCATCATCATCTCCAGCCGCAGGATCCCCAAAGGAGAGGAGGTGCGCTCCGTGTGCATGAACACCGTAGAGTCGCTCACTAAACTCCAACCTACATCTTCTCAAACGTATTTCAACCGGAGTAGTCAGTGTACAGCTTGTATAGCCGTGGAGTCGCCGCGTCACATTTTGGAGGTTCACTACCACGGAGTTTCAGAAATATTTTAAGAACTTGTGCTGTTTGATGGATGAAAACATCTCGTCTTACTGGGAAGCCCAGTAGAGGTGGACAAACCTGCTCTTCATTCAGGTTGGCCGTTAATAATGCCAGAAGATGAGAAGTTAATACATTGACAAACGACGATCTGTTATGGATAAGAGCATGAAATTAGTACATTTGGTCATTGCTCATTATGTATTCACTCTTCCCGCTCTGTGATTGGCCAGTCACACACAGTGGCCGCCTCTCCCACAGTGCAATCAGGAAGTTAAACCCTGTCACAGTGCCTCTTGACGAGCATGCGGGTGTTTATCCAAGAATTTCTGTATGACTAAGTATTGTGTAGTACGGTATTGTAGTAAACTGACTGTTGTAGTGTACTGTCCAAAACTATGATTACGGTATTAATATGACATACCTGTACATGTGACGTACCATGTGATGCCTCCTAACCGTCTAAATGTTGGTTCCTCCAGCTGACGTACGACTACCAGTTTGACTTTGAGGATGACCAACACAAGATTCCCTGCCACTGCGGAGCGTGGAATTGCCGGAAGTGGATGAACTAATAAATAAGGATGGAAAAAACGGAGCGGGTGCCAGAAAGCCTTTCCGCGCCAAAGCCTTTTTTTTTTTTTCTTGAACTTGACTTAGCCAGTGCATAAGCTGTTCCCATAAGCTGTTGGCATTCGGAAGTGGAGGAAGGCTGGCTTCCGTAGTCGGATGACTCCAAGCAACAGTGGACGCGTGTAGCCAAAGTTTGACGAGCATTCATCACCACAATCAAACACCACCACCCAATACTGCAGCTTGATGGACGCTTTTTTCCCCCGGGAGGGGGCACTTTTCAATCACCCGTTTCCTCAGCCAAAATACCCCCCCCCCCCTTCCACCCCAGTCAATCTGAATCACTCTTTCTTCACTCCACTCCTGTCGACAACCACGTGGTCCTCACCCCCACATGGAGCTGCAGCAAAAAGCCATTTTCCAAATACTAACAATGAACTACAAAGTATTTTTTTGTTGTAAGTCGGACCTACTTCCTTCCTGTGTCACCTCTGACCACACCCCCTCGATAAAAGGCACTTTCCCCCATCGCACCATCAGTGAAGACAACAGAATATTGGCTAGCTAGACAATCTTAACATGAGGAAGAACTTCATGCCATGGATGGATGGATGAAGACAACTCCAGAGGCGCCCGAGGCTCTGGACTGTGGAGTCGGGAGGTTTGTTGGACCCGGTCTACCTCGTTGATTTAGTGGGAAGTGACTGCTTTGTATAAAAACATTTTTAAAAAACTACTACTGTGGAATTTTAGGGGCGGGGCGGGGCGGGGCGGGGTGGGGCCTTCTCGGACAAGCAGGGAATCTCAAGCAGCAGGTTTGCTCTATCGACTCTATGCTGATGATCATTTACAATAAGGAACCAAGCTGATTATTATTATTATTATTATTATGATGAATCCTAACTTATTTATACAGAGGAAATATACGATGAGCATTTTTGACAAGATATTGCATTAAATGAACAAAAAGACAGCCGGACGCTCGGCATCACATCCCGCGTACCGCCACGCCATCCCGGACAGCCAAGCAGCTTCAGGCCTTTTTCCCGCTTCTTCACTTGGCTCCATCCGCTCCTTTTGGTTGCTCCCATCAAACCGCAAGCACGTCGAGGTGGACGCATGACTACTAAGGACTTTTTAACCTCTTCCTCCGGCTCATTTGGGCCACTTTTGTATCCAAACCAATCATTTACTGTAGTAGGTCTTCCTGTTGCCTGAGTCCAGCCTGCAGTCATTCGACTTCCCGTGTAGTGTGTGCGTGTGCGCGTGCGTGCGTGCGTGCTTTTTTTAGTGCTGGTACTGTCCTCCAGGCTGAACTGATGGCAGAGAATGACTTATTGGATAAAAGGGCATTTGTTTTCACTTCTACCTGAGAGTTTAGAAAATAGGGGGCGGGGGAGTCTTTAAGGGAGCTTTACTAAAAAACAAAAAAAAACTAAAAAAAAACCTTCTCATATGACTATATTCCTCCTTCCCCCCTCAAAAAACCTAAGACCTCACAGGATTTTTTGGATTAAAAAAAATGCAAAGTTGTACAAAATGTATATAACGGTATATGCATTAAGGGGACAGCCAGTCTGTACCCAGACCCCCTTTGTAATCCAAAGTGTAGAGAAATAAAATGGAGAGAGAAAAACAACCACTGGATATCATTTTAACAAAGCTGTATATAAATATGAATATATGTAAAATGGCAAACTAATATCTTTATGTATATGAACCAGAGTGTTTTTTGCATTAACCTGTTTTTTCTATTAGTGTTTTTGCTATATGCTCTCAGAGACACGTTTGTTGAAATAATAATAAAAACAAGTAACGAGAAGCCAAGGTGATTTCAAAAGAGGATTTGTGTGACGACTGCTTCATTATTAGACATGCAAATGGCCGCAGTAGTACTGCGTTTGTATTTATGTAATATGGTTCCTGGTTTTTATTGGGGGAGGGGGGAGGGCCTGGTTTTAATTTATGCTACTGCTTGTTGGTTACCAAATCATGTCCTGAGCTCTGTTGCTTCCAATTGGATGAATATACTCTTGAATGGAACAATTCCTACAATCTTATTCTTCGTGTTATGCTTCTTTTTTTTTTTTTTTGGTATTTTCCCTATAGAAGTGAATGTGTTGGTAAACCTTGTGAAATGGTTACTTGGGCTCATGTATGTGATAATCCAAAATCAACCCTATACTTAACCTGGTAATGAATTGCACTCTCATAAATATATAGAAATATATATGTAGTTATGTGTATCCCGAGCAGTGATTCTACATATTTTGAAGTTGTTGGTATGATTCTATATTTCAAGAGAAGACCATCATGAGACACCCCTTGCTTGATTTTAACCTAAGGATCTTTTTGGGAAATCAAATCTTAATTTAAGTTCATATCTTCTGACTTAATAATAAAAAGTTTGTTCGAATTGAAGTTTTTTTTTTGTTTGTTTTTAACCCTACCTACTTTTTCAAACAAAACAAGTCTGTACAGCAGAATACTTTTAGGGACTATGAATAAATATATTGATTTTTATTGAATGTGGCATGTTTTGTATGGGTATTATTTGAAGTTGTACATATTTTTCAGGAAGCTAGAGGTTGCATTTCTTTATATACAATATTACAGCTTCCCCCACTCCCTCCTCTTGTCCCCCTCTCATCTTATTTGTCTGCTTTTGTTTCTTGTAAACAAAAATAAAAATGCATTTTAAATATGTACACGTTTATTATTATTATTACTACTGTTGTTAGTGCGATATATAGGACTGATTTGCCATTTCCATATTTGGGAACATGTGAATCTTTTGGCCACTCGGGGGCACCAAATCCTCAATTTGGTATCCTGTTTTTAGATGTTTTCTTTTAACTATAGAATTAGCTAAATATAATTACTGTTATAAGGGATACCAAAACGTTCAATTTGCTTATTTCCTTTAAATATCTTATATATACAGCGATATGAAAAGATTATAAAGCCATCTCTAAAGCTTTGGGACTTCAGCAAACCACAAATGAGGACCATCATATAGAAATCTTTTAGGTAAACAGGTCAACGGGTCATTCTGGTGTAATTCGCTCTTTCTCCGTTAGAGGTCACTATTGCTACAAATGCACTGGCTTATTCTTTTGTGATTGGATTTGTGTGGCAGCGCCATCTAGCGGCCTTTCAATGTAAGCGGCAGGCTACTTTAGTCCAAGCCCCATTTTGAGAGCAGCACAACAATTTTCACAAGAGCACAACTTCCTCTACATCCTGTGGAAACTTTGGCAAAAACATAATCTGTATTTAATAAGAATTAAACATGTGAATTTAACTTTTATTTTATTAATTTATCAATGATATGATATTATATTATATATTGTAAAGTGTTGGTTCCACCATTGCAAAGTCAAATGTCCCCCAACACTTCTAAATTGAACTCCTGTGATGGAATAACTTTCCCATTCTAATTTATCATACACCTGTATTAAGGGGGTGGAAAACAATCATGCGCATGCGCGTGATGCTTGTGCTTCGGCTCATTCACCGGGTATGAATGCAATTGACCGGTGACTCCAGATTCATCGCGATGCGTTTGTGGGTATCGGTAAAATACGACACAAGCGCCGTTTCATTAATGTTCAACTTCACCCCATATACTGTTCCCCAGGTGCCATTGAATGCACCATCATTATTTGGCGTTTTGTATTGAATACGGACGGAAGCCGTGAGGAACATACAACTACTAGTAAAACAGCATGGACGTTCGTAGCAAGCAGCAGCTTGGAAGTTTCTATATTTAACCCCCCGCGACGTTTAAATGGTATGTTCGGAAACACTACGGATTCTCAAAGAACGACAAAACGTCCGTCATTTGCAAAGAATGTCGCGTCAAGACAAACACAGGAAAAAAAACCCTAAAAAGGGGACACCCCAACACGGACAAGTCTACCGCCATCCCCCGTCTAGTTCCCGGTCGGACACCGGGAAGAACCAAGCAAATCAGGTCAGTGGATCTTCCTGCTTTGCTAATTGTCCAGGAGCTATTTGCCCCCCCCCCCCCAGCAGGTGACATTAGAACAGCAGAGCAGTTGGCTTCTTCCTGAATTGTGAACCAATTTTAAAAGAGTAGAAATTGTTTTCCACTTTCTGCTCCCCACTACTGTATTAGCCTAGCTGCTAGCTCATTCGTATTAGTATGTTTAGCATTAACATTAACATTGGTATGTTAGTATGTTTAGCATTAACAGGAATATAAACAAATATTGATTCCACTGTTTAAAGTGTCACTTTTACTTCGTTGTTAAATTATTAGTAGTATTTGTAATTATTGTTGAATAGTTTGACGCCACCACTGAACCACTGCGATTGGAATTGCATAGCCAATGTGAAAGTGGGATGAAAGTTGTTTTTGAAAAGTTGTTGATGTTTTAAGATGGCAAAAAGAATGATGAAGATGGTGCATAGTAAAAAAGACAAATAACACTTTAGTTGGATTTACTGCCGAGTGTCTAGAGGGAATAAAGCCAAATCCTTTTTGGAGGAGTTTTCCCTTTGCTTATTTGCATCATGTTGAATTGCATCATATTATAATCGGATTGCATTGATTTGAACTAAATGATTATTGCTTCGTATCGAATCGTGACGAGGGTGAATCGTATCGAATTGAATAATATTGCCAGAAAATTCCATGTATGGTTAAAGTATGGCATCGGTCCTCAGTGCTGAGATTCTCAGCCCTAATCTGTATTTGTATTTTGCTCTACATATGAATATGACAACAAAAGCTGAAGTTAATATCCAGTATATAAATATAAATACTGTACACTAGGCCTGTTATACACACTTTGACTTTAGAACCTGTATTGTGCTTTTTTGTTTGAGGTGTAGTAGAAAGAGTCGTCAATCACTTTTTAAGAAAAAAAGGAATTTATTGTATATCATCTATATACACTAATTCTGAAAACATTTGCACAACATGGATTTCTCCATCTTGAAATATTACACAGTAAAATGTCTAATGGTTTTACAGCCATGGCAACAAACAAAAAGGGTGGTGGTGGGGGGGGGGGCAATTGTTTGGTTCAAATGTCTCTTAGTTCTCCTCGGTCACATGACAGTGGTGTTCATGGGGGTGGGGGGGCATGCAAAACAGACAAACATGGACACATTAAATACCTGATCAAGCATTGGAACACTTCGATGTGGCCAACGTAAAAAACATCGGACTTCCATGACGACCTACGACAAAATGCTGCCTCGTTCTTTTAGGGTAAAAAAAAAAAAAATGGCAGGAACTACAAATGACATCAGGCTTGGGTTTGCAATATTCCAGTGTCGACGAGAGGGAGATGTTTCCTCATCTGCAGTTCAACAATAAAAGTAGACGGGACGAGGAGTCGCAGCAAACGTGGGGGTCAGTAGTACCAACGAGGAGGAACAACAAAAACATTTTGTCGTTTTCTGGCACAGTTTAAAAACACAAAACACACGCGGTCTAAAAGTACCAAAAAGTCACATCAAAAAGGGTGTTTAAAATCATTAAATCATAGGTAACCATCATCATCATCATCATCAGTAGTGTCTAACGTCATCATGGGGGGGGGGGGGGGGGCAACGTAACAGGAACACATAAAAAACATTTGAGACACCCGACTTCACCTTTCCTTTCAACTTTCATCTCAGTGTTCGTCCACATGAAATAAGTTAAAATAAATTAACATCCAGACATGTTCCCTGCAGGAAGTGGAGTGTGTGTGTGTGTGTGTGTGTGTGTGTGTGTATATGTGTGTGTGTGTGCGTGCGGTCCAGTGGTTCCCTGCGGGATTCACAGAGGAAGCTACAACTGTCACAGTCTGAGTTTTTAGTCCAATTGCTTGAGCAAGATGCCATGTTTGTAGTCCTGTGAGCCGTGACTACAAACATGGTTTCTCCAAACGTTCCCAGCCATTCCCAAAGAAGGTTGACCTGCTGCTGAAAAAGGGGCGTGGCCCTGTACAATAGTAGTTCCTGCCAAAGGAGATGAAAGTACAAAAGGTCAGGTGATATTTACAGTGGTGGCGCTGTGGCCCATGAAGACGGACGGCGATGGGGGGGGGGAATGGGGGGGTTGACACAAGGACGACAAGGTGGCGGGGGGGGGGGGCTGGGGTGTAGTCTCAGTAGTTTTGGCTAAAAAGGTGAGGTAGGCCATGTCACAACTTGGAGTGTGGCTTTAAAAACTGGCAGGGCTTCTTGCATTTCCAGTCTTGAGTGTTTCTTTCCTGGGGGGTTTGGGGGTTCTGGAGGGTCTGGGGGTCGAGGAGGAGAGCAGCGGGGAAGGGGGCGCGGTTGTGCGTCTCCGGCTCCGTTTTGGGCCTCTCACATCTTGATGTCCTCCTCCACGCTGAGCTGGGACAGAGTCTTCTTGATGCGTAGGGCGGTGAGTCGGGCCGCCCCGTTAGCGTACCAACACTCCCTCATGATCTTGCCCATCACACGCAGGGACTGCAACAGGAAATAACAACTCATGATACCAACAAACATCTTGAAATTATGGAAATGTTTCTGGACTTCATTCTGGCCGGCTGTCTCAATATTTGTGTTCATGTAGTATTTCCCAACGTTGTGTACCAGGTACTACTTCAGGTATTCTCGTGCCAAGAGTGAGAACCTCCTTACCTCGTAGCTCTGCCACCAGTTGGGCACGTTGGGCCGCAGCTTCTGGTCGCACACCACCTTCCTCATCTCCTCGATGGACGGGTCGGAGGGCACCAGGTCATAGTAGGGCAGCTGGTACTCCTCGTGGATGCCTGGAGTACAACAGGACACGGGTCACTTTGGAGCACGTTCTGGAACACGTTCTGGAGCATGTTCTGGAACACGTTCTGGAGCACGTTCTGGAACACATTCTGGAACATGTTCTGGAGCATGTTCTGGAACACGTTCAGGAGCATGTTCTGGAACACGTTCTGGAGCACGTTCTGGAACACGTTCTGGAACACGTTCTGGAACACGTTCTGGAGCACGTTCTGGAGCACGTTCTGGAGCACGTTCTGGAGCATGTTCTGGAGCATGTTCTGGAACACGTTCAGGAGCATGTTCTGGAGCACGTTCTGGAACACGTTCTGGAACACGTTCAGGAGCACGTTCTCAAACACGTTCTGGAGCATGTTCTGGAACACGTTCTGGAACACGTTCTGGAACACGTTTTGGAGCATGTTCTGGAACACGTTCTGCAACACGTTCTGGAGCATGTTCTGGAACACGTTCTGGAACATGTTCTCGAGCATGTTCTGGAACACGTTCTGGAACATGTTCTCGAACACGTTCTGGAACACGTTCTGGAACACGTTCTGGAACACGTTCTCGAACATGTTCTGGAACATGTTCTGGAACACGTTGAAGGTACTCGCCTCCTGCATTGCAACGGCGTGCTATCTCCCAGTAGACCAGGCCAAGAGCGTAGATGTCGGCACACTTGAAGGAGTCAAAGTGTTTCATGTTGATGGTTTCATCCAACACTTCTGGAGCCATGTACCTGTGGAGATAGAGAAGGTATGAATCGGCTGTAGAAGAAAGACACGGTCGGGTGGAGGAGTGTGGAAGCCCTTACCTCTTGGTGCCCACACGCTGGTTCGGAGCGATATCGATGGTGTCCGTGATGGACTCGTGGCGGACGGCCAGGCCGAGGTCGGCGATGGCACACATGCCGTTTTTCTTCACCAGGATGTTTTTCGACTTGAGGTCACGGTGAGCGATGCCAGGCTTGCCTGCGAGGAAACGTGCAACACGTGGATGAAGTTTGGGCCTTCAGCATCTCAGATGAGATAAGATCTGAGCTCACCCTGAGTGCCCAGGATCTCCATGTGCAGATGCGCCAGCCCGCTAGCGGCCGACAGCGCCAGCTTGATCATGCCCTCGATGGTTACCGAGTAGCGGTTCAGGTAGTCGAAGAGCGAGCCGTGCTCGTGATAGTCCGACACCAGCCACAGCTGGGTCCACGTGCCGTTGTCTGAAGGGGAATAGAACCATCGACATAAGAACACGCATGAGGAACATGTGTCTGTTTCAGAAGTAGAACATTACAGCACTTTATGTTCCACGTTCCTCTGAATGGAACACTCCATCCATCCCATGGTGCATTCAGGGTAGTTAGGGAATCGCCAACCAGCCACCCCGGCCCCCGACTATTGTTACTATCTTGCCGGGTTCTCCCAGTCACCTTTATTATCAGCTGCAATGAATCCCAGGATGTTCTCATGGCGCAGCATGATGGTCTGGTAGATCTCGGCTTCTCTGAACCAGGAGCGTTCCTCCCTGGATGAGAAGATCTTCACCGCCACGTCCCCTCCGCGCCACTTGCCTCGCCACACCTCGCCAAAGCGACCCTTTCCTATGATCTCCAGCAGCACGATGGTCCTGGCCACGGTGCGCTGCACAAACAGGGGCAGGCCTGGACGGGGAAGGAGGAGACCAATTCAGGAGATGTTGTTGATGATGTTCTATAGACTGCAATCAGTATCGTCATCAGAACATCCATGAAAGGTCAATCCTAATCTGAGGTTGCTCTAAGCTCGTATGGGTGCTGGGTTCCTGTCCTGGACACGTTTGGACACATTTCTGGTGGATTAGTCTAAACCACAAACTATTTCCAGTGTTGGCTCTCGGTGGACCGCAGACCAAATAATGACTCCAAGCTAACTTCCCAGACTTGTAGGATCCCTGCTGGTGTTTACAGTAACGATAAGACTTAGTATCGCCATGACTACCTACATCGTCTAAGGCGGTTCCACCTGGGAGACCAAGTGGGTCTTCATGCCAGATGAGCAAGACGCCCCCCATGGAGATGTTTCAGGCAATAAAAACCATCTGCAGACCTCCTCCCAGAACAATATAATATGTTATTACCGGAGCCCGATCCGGAGGTAGACATGTCATAGATGAGGTCCTGCAAGGTCTTGTCCTTGGCCAAGTACAGATGATCGCAGGAGGGGTCCTCCACCTCCAGCCTCTGCCTGTGACTGTAGGCCCTCTGATGATACTGGAACAGGAATACGGCGACCATCAGCAGCACGCACAGAAGAAAGACTGGCCCGGCGATGACCGCCACCAGCTCCACGGGGCCCCAGGAGCCGCCCACGCCTGCAAGGTCCTCCTTGGTGGGAACTGAGAGGAGATTGGAGCATAGATGTGATTTTTTTTTTTTCACGTCAATAGTCTCAACGTGGTGATGGACGAGAGGAGCCTCACCAGGAACCTTCAGGTCGATACTATTGCAGTAATCCACGTAGCAGCAGTGAGTGTTGAGGAGACCCTCGGCGCTCAGACAGTAGAAAGGTTGTCCGGGCGGAACCAGGTTGTCCCGGTTGATGCAGATGCGAACATGCTGCTCCTTCCCCTGGATGGTGTACGTGGAGGCCATGCAGGCGCCATCCGTCTCGCACTCGTAGCCCGTCTTCTCGCAGGTTGTGCAGTTACAACGCAGGGCTGTTCCATGAAATGGGAAAAGGCGTGTTCATAAAACTAAAAGTCTGTAGACCACACGGACGTACACGGATGACACCATTCCTAATTGGATAAAGACAGGAAGTAGTTCCTGTTCACCATTTGTGGCGTTTGCTGTCAGGGATGATAATGGTCTCATTTTCATAATTGGCCGTGACGCATAATTCAGTGGGTGTGTGTACAGGTAAAACAGAGCTTTTTGGCATGCGTCATAAGAAAGTTATTGATAGCGTCTGCAGGCATATTCATAAATGAATGAACTGGAGTCATGAAGTGGAAGCTAATATCATGTTCTTATGAAGCCATTGTGGTGTCATTCATTCATTTTCTATCACTTAGCCTCATGGGGGGGGGTGCTTATCCCAGCTAACTAAAGGCGAGAGGCGGGGTCCACCCTGGACTGGTGGCCAGCCAATCCCAGGGCACATATAGACAAACAACCATTCACACTCACATTCATACCTATGGACAATTTGGAGTGGCTAATTAACCTAGCATGTTTTTGGAATGTGGGAGGATACCAGAGAAAACCCACGCATGCACGGGGAGAACATGCTAACTCCACACAGAGATGGCTGAAGATGGTATCAAACTCGGGTCTCCAAGCTGTGAGGCCTGCGTTCTAACCACTTGTTAGTTTATCCAGCATGAACATGTAGTGACGCTATCCCAGGAGTCTCCAACAGGTTATTTTATCATCATTTATATTAATATCAATAAGGCTCGTAGTCAAACATGATGCCTTATAACAAACGAGCACATTGAAGTAACAAAAGGAGGCTCCACATTTTAGACTCTCATAAAGTTTGCCATTAAATCAACAGTTTTGCAATGTTGTCCAGTCAGGTTCTGCTGGTTGTTTGGAAAAAGTTAAATAGATTATTAAATAATTAAGTCATTAAAAATGTTATTCATCATAATAAAAAAAAAAACTGCAGACGCAGCATCTAGTCCACCACCTCCACAGCTTCAAAAAAAAAACACTGAAGAAGGCTTGCATGTTTATAGCGTCTCATGTTCCAGCATGGACATCTGGGCTTGTAGACGTGCGCTAGAGAAGCATGGATGAGGTTCCCGTCAAAATTTGATGGCTGACGATGTCAATTAAACAAGTCTGATGCAACTCAGGTGACGCCATGTCGGGATGACATCATCACCATGCGACAGCTTAGGATCAAAATACCGGAAGTATGTACACACCAGAGGTTTGGATCAAAACCGTAAGTAAATAATTTAATGTTAGTGTTAGAGTAATTAAAATAATAAATGTATATTATTTAATAATTTAATATTTCTTAAATCACGCAACACCCCGCCCAGTCATTGCTATGTGCCAATATGCCAGTGGAAGGATACACAAACACCAAACACTACCCAAAATATTTACAAACAATCATTGCGTCATTAATTACATCGTTACTTGCAGACACTTAATAAATTAGTCGTTTGTAATGACAACACGGCACTCTGTTTTCACCTCGTGGTTGGTCGTGTGATTGATTGCATTCAAACATGCATTCGTTCGACATCATGTTTATATACGACGAACACGATTGCATATGACGAGCTGAAATGCATTCGGTAAATGCGGCCATGCATTATGCAAAAGCATCAAAGATTTAGTGAAATTATTCAATGTATTTATTGTGCAGAGCTTTCACAGAAATGTGCATCATTCGTCTGCATGTCCCGACGTAGCCCTCGCGCTACGTGTACGCGCACGCGCACGCAATAGCAATCCCAGCTCCTGAAATGTGAAGGTAAACTCTCCAAGATCTTCGATATAGCAAAAAAAACAAAACGTTTTTTGCTCATATGTGCATGTTGACGGGGAGTCTGGCCCGTTTGATTCCGAAGGGTTCCACAAAAACACTTGAAACTACAATGAAACAACGCCCACCAACATTTGACCAAACAGCAGGTTGGCATCGGGGATTTGAACGGGCAGTGAAACTAAAGCCCCACTGGGTTGAGTAACTTCAGAGAACGGGACGGGGGCTTGACGTGTGTGACGCGTACTTAGCATGAACGGCGCTCTCGTATGCACATAATTGTTGCTCTTTACACTGGCGCTTTGTGCAGAGATTAAAACGACATGAGGCATTGGAATGGGACCGAGTGAACAAAGAGCTCTGTGGGAGAAGCGGGAGCCAGAGGGAGGGGGGGGCGGGCGGCTTGTAGTGGACAGCCAGGGTGAACAGTAAAAACCCCGATATTTGAGGGCCAGACAGGGTGGGGGCTGGGGCGGATAATACAAAAGGGGAGGGGAAGTAATGACCCGGACTTACAGGGCCCCCCCAGCTGCGATTGGGGTCCGCCCAAGGGACCAGCTGTGAGCGTCATTATAACCCAGTCTAGACTTTGACTTACTGGAGGAGTGGGGGTGGGGTGGGGGTGGGGGGCAAGTAACAGGAAAAGGGAACAGTGAAGTTAAAAGGGGGGGTGATGGTATGCATGTGTCAAGTTCCTATCATTCTACTCATGCTCAGGCAGGAAATGACAGCGGTAGTGAAGAAAGGATTAATAGAACAATGTTGCCCAAACTAGTATTGCCCCATAACACAACACTGCATAGTTTCCTTTCAAACAAACAATTCACAATCCAACACCGAGTGTGCAGCTTACAAAAACCAATCCACAGACACCGTGAGCACAGCGCCATTACCCAAATGCACTGACTGAAATTTGATCTCTGATACCAGACGCAGTTGATCAAGACAAATAGCCCCCACCAGACAGAGTGGGTGTGCAACACAGAACACGCACCACCGTGTCTGAATCAATGCTACGGGAAGGAGGAAACTCGTTACTTTTGACTGCATCTCGGACTCAAATTACTGATCGCATTCTAAAAGGGAAGACTGTGGGACTGCAGCTACCGCTGCTAAAGCTAAAGCTAACTATTCAGGACACCTATGGTGTTCTAAGTGTTGTCCTGTGTCGTGAGTGGAAGACCGTACATCAAGCACAACACTCTACATGCCAACAACGGGGTACACTGTCTGCTGCGCCAATTAGGACTCATTGCCTCCGGGCCCAACGGAGGTCATTATTGACACTGGTCATCACGGAGGGGGGGGAACTAGATCAGCACAGCCTTGACCTGAATCTGGCTCACTCGCTTACCATTATAGGAACAACTGGTAAGTGCTGATTACATTACATTTTTACTTTAAAGGTCAGGTTGAATTAACTGACCATGCAGCTTCATGGCTGGGTTTGGAGTATCTTGAAAAAATAAGCAAAACCAAAGACAACTGGCTGTACAATTAACACAATTTTTCAGAAAATCACCATTGAAGCCAGGAAGCTTTCTTGCCTTTAGTTTGGGGTTGAAAACAGAGGAATTATAGAAGCTATGGGGCGATGCCTGCTTCAACATGAGAATACGACATTCTAACTCCATTTATAGGTCAGAAAGACCTAATATTGCCATGACTGCTTCACAGATGTGGAAGTGGTGGTGAAAATGCATAACCGTGAAGTAACAACCATTGTCGTGCACTAGATGTAAACAGTACTTGACAAGATGTAAATAATTCATGCCAATTCGTACCATTTCTGGTCTCGAATGGTGTGTGAAGTAGGGCTGCCATGATCATGGCTAGTCATGATTACAGTATGTCGGCGATTAAAATTGTCGACAACTAATTTAAATAGTTGACGCAGTGTTTTTGTTTCTTTGTTGTTCTCTCAAAACCCGGAAGTTATACCACACGGGCTCTGGTATCATGGCTACCCAGCGGAAACTGAGCTCAACAATGTGGCTGCATTAGAAAGAAACATAAGACAAAAGTGTGCAATGCCTTATGTGCAAGACAGAACTTGCCTTCCACTGCAGCACAACTGCACCGCACACCTGAAAAGGAAGCATATTGTAGTAACGCAATAACACATAATAAATAATAGATCAGGATTTTATGATGCCGATACCAATACAGATTATGAGTGAGTGAATTTGTCCCATACCGATACCAACACCAATCGCATAGATGAAGTGTAAATGTTTAAATGTAATACTGGCTATATTACACACATCATCCGTAGTCCGACGTAGCCCAGCACACAACCAAACCACAGGAAATAGCGGGGCAATACCGAAGCAAAATGTAAACGCCGGATCACCAGCACCCCTATACACACACATTGCGGCGCATATTTTGAAACTTTTTTTTTACAACTACAATCTTGTATGCACACCATAGATAATTTTTCCCATGAACCATTTACCACTTTGTGCAACATGGTTTAGCATTTATGCTGGTTAACATGCATAGCCAGTCAAGAACATAACATCCTGCACAGTACAGATACAAATATATGACAGTAACTTAAAACAAAAACAGTAAATATGCAGCCCTAATAAAGCACCCAGGACATTAATATGAGAGTGGGGGAGGGACAGACAGCAGGAAAGACGGTTGGGCGCCTCGCCTCACTGCAATGTGTCTGCACTTAGATCACATTGCAAATGCGTGGACCGCACACAAGGAGTGCATCACGTGAGCATGCAACACGCATAACTTGCTGCTAATCTACATAAAGTCAACAACTCGTGAAGAGACTCGCCTTCGGTTTCAAATGAAAAAGTATTCTTGCAAGGGAACAAAAAAAAAAAAACACTTCGCTCACCAGCGTTGTTGGATCTGCTCAGGCTTACGACTTTCTGGTTGGTCTGGTTTCAGGACATTTTAAGCACGGCTCCACGCAGACTTGTGGGCCCCCCCACTTTCACTAAAGACACTACCAGCTGAACAAACCAATCACCACACACCCTTGTCTAATAGGCCACACAAACCAACCCCCCACAACGCTAACGCATGGCCGTCAATGTTGAAGTACTGAAGTACCCAAATCTAATAAACAACACAAAAGTGTGATGCTTCCAGCACAACTTGCATCAACTCATCAAGTCTGCTGGTTTCTTCACTTGTGGACAGACAATTGTGTTTGCGGTATTTTTTCAATTGTCTATTTTGAGGTACTTGTGATAAATACACGTCTGTCATATTCTCAATTATTTGTTTCTACATGTACATTGCCATGTTGTGACAGTACATTATAAATTTAGTGTATGTTTCTGCCCCAAGTTTGTGTTGGTAATGTGTGGAATCTCAAAGTTGACCAACTTATTGCCACAACCTTCGACAATACATGTGTTATGCGTGATTTATGAACTAATGTTAACTTTTCTAAACTATCAACACGGTACCAGCACCAGTAGATAGCTTTACCCGGGGACTAGCTTGACGTGTCAACATCACTCACAATGCCTATGGCGATGCATCCTCCAGAAATGTAGTACTTGGTGTTAGCTGCTACAATAACAATATTGCTGTAGCTTGGTTAATATACGGCTCAGTTATGTAAGTGGAACGCTGTTGGTGTTAGGGCTTTAGTCAAAATAGGTAAGTTCCGATGACATGCATTGTTTGCTGGCTCATTCCAACTGAAAAGGCACATAAATATGTATTCATGTTTCGTAGAAGCATTGTGAATGATGGACAAAATTCCAAAAAATGCATTTTTTCCTTTAAGGGAATCTCCACGAGTTGGGAACATGCCACGGAAGTGAAGTTATAAAATCCCAGCGGTTATGGTGTAATTACTACCTTTATCAGTTTGCAGGTTGCAACAAGGAAAAGGCATCTCGGGGAGACTAAGTGTGGTGTTGCACAACCAGTTTGTTAGATTATGAGCCAGAGTCCAACCAGTGCATTATATTATATTTTGGGAGCGTAGAGCAGCTGGCATCATCTGAAAGCGGCAGACGGCTAGACCGGACCAGATCCACCCCAAAGCAGCCCCCTCCCCCGGAGCCCCAACTTGCCACATTTCCATCACAATGACCTCAGACTTCAACTCTGACTCCCGTCTGGAGGCGTCTGAATGCGCGGCTGTTGTCGCCCTACGCCGGCATTCAATGGCTGTTGGGAGGCCACCGAGCAGCCTTTTCACTCCTTTTACGAATGGACACCAATGCGAGAGCCGCCAGTGTTTACACGCAAACAACACAGCCACTTAAGTAGGTTAGGCCTCCATTCAGGGGAGCCTTTCTCCTCAAACTGGAGCCAAAACATGTGACGGCACCGTAAGTGAGCACATTGAGCTGCCATCGTTGCTATTATTGCTATTATTGCTACCTTTGCCCTGTTAGCAAGCACACAAGCCGAGCCGAAGCAGGGAGGGATTGTTTATAAATGTTGCACTAACGACAGAAACACTATTTAAACATGAACTCCAATACTGAAATGTAGTATGGTTCACGTTTATACATGTTAACAACTTGTTAGCTAGCGATATTAGCAAGTAATCCGACATTAACAGCCAGCCATGTTGTTGTTGTGTTTTAGCAAGACAACCCAAATACAATTAAAGGTCTCCTGGTCAATCAACGAGCAGCAAAACAAAGAGTGTGTTGTTGTTGTTGTTTATCGGGAGCAGCAAACCACGTTCTTTTGGTCCACGCCAGCTCTATGTGGTTAAAACAAATCCCCTTGTGCATAGCGCCATGACGAAGAGCGACAACACGCATAGACACATCCACCCCCCGCCCCCACCCCCACCAGACAAAAGCCGAAGAGGTGCCGTAATCAAACTTACCATTAGCGACAGCCAGCAGCCCCAGCAGGGACAGCAGTGCTCGGCCGATGTGTTTCACTGCCATTTCTCCCAAATTCCCATCGCTCCACAACCGTAAGGGCGAGAAAAGGCGCCTGGAGCGTGTCGTTGTGAACACAAGCAGACCTGCAACACAACCACAGTCGGACCGCACTCGCCACACCGCCTAACCCTCTGCTGGCAGACTGCTGACGTATTTAAAGGGGAGGGCGTCTCTTTAAAGGGGAGGTGTCCGTGTCCTCCTCCGAGGTCAATAGCAGTGTTATGACCTTACAGAAATATCCACTTGCTGGGCCTGCGCCGATTTCTAATCTTGGAAAGATGTTTGCTTACAAGGGTGATCGCTTTTTTGCATGGTTACGTCAAATATTACCGAACTTATTTTCACTTTGAGGGGCGGGGGTGTAATAGCCTACACTACAATGAACCCAACATGCAGGAAGAAACTCAAGTACCCATGTACCCAATACACATAGCTATGTTCCAACATAATATATTAATTCATAATGAAATTAATGTGTTGGGGATGAAATAAATCATTATTAATTATGCTGGAGCATGTGATGCTAACATTGACTGTAAATATGAATAAGGACGGTTCTTTGCGTATATGTGCTCATAATATATCATTCATTCATTTCCTGATAAGTGCGTGTGAATTCGTAACCTCGACTGTATTTTGCAATTGTTGTGTGACTCAATGCAAACTTGACGCACAATTGACGTTGTTACTCAATACTCACAGAAAAATAACACACTACAAATTCAGGTAGTACACTGAAAAATAATTAACAAAAATACGGCCATCCGAAACCCACTTATTCATAATAATATTTAATTAGAAATATTTCCCTTTCATGCATTATTCAGTGATCCATAATTTACTTCAGACAGTGCCCCAGGAGGGGGTTGATTTTAGAAAAAAAAAATGTCTGACGCTCATTTATCATTGCCGAAAACATAAACAGTTTTATTCTGCTTTAACTGGGAAATGAACGTTAAATTATTTAAAAACGCAATTGTTAATACAATGTTAGATATGTCTTGGCACGGAAAAAGAGATTGTTTATGGAAGATAGATGTTTCCATTCAACCACTGTGACTCATCAGTTGCAAAGAAAGGGCTTCCTGCTAATATGTTCTGTGCAAAGAAGCAACCATTGGTGGCCATTTAGCATACCGTAGCACGACTTGTGAGATCAGTGAGATCTGCTTTCGGGACTTTTCAGTGCTCGCTTTTATCACTAACCCTCCCGGAATGCTCACAAGTGTGTTGGTTGTTGAGCTTAAGTGCGTCTCAGTTGTCTTTCCCCGCCATTTTCTGTGCACTGTGTTGCATCCATGTTGCATCTACAGTATCTCCTCAACCAATCCACCCCCCTCCTCTAGCTGGGACATCCATAACACGAGAAGGAAACAGACGGAAACGTGAACTCAGACAGCCACTCAGGCCTCTCTGGTCCCACGACGCCCCGTTCCCCTTTGCAGTGTTTAAAAATAACCAGCTCTTGATCACACTGACCAGACAGCGGGCGTTTGTTATTATCTATATAGCGTTTGGTCAGCAACCACACAGACACACACTAAGACAAAGGTGCAACATGAACACACAAATGGAATAGATGAACACAAAATGACCATTCCACCATAATCATTTTCTATACTGTTTATCATCATTAGGGGCGTAGGAGTGCTGGAGCCTATCCCAGCTGACATTTGGCGATCACAAGACACATATGAAAATGCATTATTTTTCTTTTATTTTCTTTTATTTTAACCTATTGTGTTTATTTCTCCTTATTTAATGTCATTATCAGGTGTCTTGGGTAGCTTTTAAGAGCTATACAAATAAAATGGATTTTATTCACACTTATGGACATTTAAGATTCTCCAATTAGCCTAGCATGCAGGAAGCTGGAGTACCTGGAATAAACCAGGAGGACATAGAAACTCCAAGGAGAGATACTTCAACAGAGATTGGAGGTCAACATGGTAACCACAAAGCCATTGCGTCACCAGTAATGAACACATAATTATAAAGAAAAAGACAACATCCAAATGTATTTTATCATGTCTTTTTAATTACAATTGGAATTGAGTTTTAAATAATATGTCATTTTAGTTCTTTTTTTCCCCCCTGCATAATTCAAACATTGACTTTTTAATTTAATTGTTGGACTTTATAGTTATGACTTTATCAATACAATCCTGTTAGCTCAGGATTGTATTGATAAAGTCATTAATTAGCCTCCTCCTTAAGGGGTTTGTGTAATACTGCTCCTACCAGCGTGATCATCACAATCCTTTATCCTTAACATTTAGTGGCCTCTAGTGGTCAACAGGAGGATTGCATCGGGTACAAATCAAAGTGTTCAAATGCCAAACACTTGAAAAATACATCAATTTTTAAAAAATACAGTTACATACAATATGACATATTTAATATGTGATATTGCATAGCCCTTATTAACTACAAAAATAATGTGTTTTACATATACACAACTAAATAATTCAATGTGTGCGTGCGGCTAAAGTAATTTCACAAAAGGTACTTAGGTGCTTAGAGAACAGGCATTGTGTTATGTTGAGCCTTATAATTATTATTCATAGTGAAAGTCTTCCTCATTGTGTCTCTGCTCAGCGTTTTGGGGGATTTTAGTCACGGGAAAGTAAAATAGCCTTGGGTACAAAACAGTCTAGACACAAATGATAATGTTTTAAGAAAAGGCATCATAAAAATATGCTAATGATATTCATCACCGTGCTGGCGGGAATGTAGCACATATTTTAACAATACGCTTGGAGTCGCCGGCGTGGCGATCTAGATGTCCTGCTTAAGTTTGTTGATGCTGAAGTCACTGTCCTGGTCATGTTTGGAGAGGGTCTTCTTCACCCGCAGTGCCGTGAGGCGGGCGGGGGGGTTCTGGAACCAACACTCCTTCATGATCTTCACTATGGATGACATGATCTGGACACACACAGACAGCCAAGCACATGAATACCACTAGTACTACTTCGACGGTATGTCAAAACCTGCACAATAGCTGGATGGACTGGGGAGGGTGTCCAAAATGTGGCACAGGGGCAAAAGGATGTTTGACACTAATAATACAAATCTCTTTTTTAAACAATATTCAAAATAAAGTTCCAAAATGGTGCTCCGCATCCTTTGATTTTCCAGTATGAGCCCCTCAGTATCAAAGTTTGGACCCCCAAAGAGTCTAACAGTGTACAGCCTACTGGGTGGGAGTGGAGCCGGTTGTGCAAGCTGGGCCTCTGCTGATCCACGCAGACTACTTTCTTCATCTCCTCATAGCTGGGATCTGAGGGCACCAGGTCAAAGAAGGGAGGACGATACTCTTCCACAATCCCTGGAACAAAAAAAAAAGATTTTGGCTCCAAAAATATTTCAGCACATTCCATGAGGCCTCGTGGAAAAATTGCTAACTGAAATGATAAATCTCATTATCAGTCTCATCTTTCCATCAGGCCTGAAATAGCATTTTTGTCTTGAGCTAATGGGAGGTTATGGATTAAACAAGACAGCAGATAAAGACTCCCTTGTGAATATGATCATAAACGCTACGAATGTGTAGTACACAGTGTGTGTATTTACAGTATGTGTATGAATCTGCATGCTTGCAGACCGGCGTCTGGATTATGTACAAGCAAGTGCTGACACCAGATAGGACGCTTACGCTAGTGCTAATAACGAGCGAGGATATTAGAGACGGAGCCAGACAAAGAAAACAGCCGAGTGCTGAGAGACACGGGACTAACTGCCTCAAACGTACACACGCCTGAGAAAACACAACACATGCAGTACACGCACATGCAGTACACGCACATCCAGTACACACACGGAGCATAGATAAAGTCACAAGAAGGGAAGATACTTCCAAAGACAGTCTAGCCTCTTCAATCCATGCTGAATGATGATTGATGATTGACAGCCATTCAGCAACATTTAAGCATTTAAACATTTAACCTTAATCAGCATTTGGAAGAGACATTCAAGTGTAAAAAGAAGTTAAGCGTTATTTAGAGTAAAACAAACCCAAACAAACAAACAAGTTGTTGACTGCGGAGGTGACTTTCTCCTCAATTTGCTATTTTCACTTTCATTTTTCTTCCTTTATTGTGATTGTCCACTCAGCCATGTTGTACTTAGCAGCCAAACACATCATCTTGTCATAAATCATAAATCACTGTTAATAAGACAGATTTACCACCAGAAACATAAACATATCTTTTCACTGTCTGTTGTACTATGCAGCGTCAAAAAGGCACATTAATTAGTTACAGTTTCTCCGAAAGTAACTGAATTACTCCCAACCTACAGAATTACTCCTTAAAAATAAATGTAATTAAGGTACTAGGGGAAATAATTATTGTGATATCTTTTCAGAAAAATATGCAAATATGCAAAGGAATTCTCATTTACCTTTATTTAGTTCTTTATTTATAATTTCTTTAGTGGTTACCGCTGAGCTTCGGCTGCGGACTAAGCTAGCGACTTGCAGTTCTACAAGTATTGACTTGTTGACTAGATATATAAATATCGATAACATGCTCGTTTGCCGTCAGCGTGACTGGAGCACACGACTTGTGCTGGAAGACACGGCCATCCCAAGTACAGCGGACATTGTATGTGTTGTTGCTGCTGTTGTTATTGAAATGCTAGCATAAGTATTTGTATCAATGCGCCGGTGTTTTAAATTATCAAACATTACGTGTTTTCTATGCCGCTTATCCTCACGAGGGTCACAGGTATGCTGGAGGCTATCTCGGCTGGCTTTGGGCGAGAGGCGGGGTACACCCTGGACTGGTTGCCAGTCAACTCACATTCATACTTATGGACAATCTGGAGTCGCCATTGAACCTAACATGCATGTTTTTGGAAATGTGTTGATGAAATCCTGAACTAAAATAGCATATAAACAGCATATAAACAGCACATAAACAGAACATAAACAGCACATAAACAGCATATAAACAGCATATAAACAGCATATAAACAGCATATAAACAGCATATAAACAGCATATAAACAGCATATAAACAGCATATAAACAGTACATAAACAGCATACACTACCATTGATGATCGTTCTGCGTGAAATTTCCCAGAAGACCAAGCCCAGGGCCCAGATATCAGTTTGCTTGTAGGACTCAAAGACGTCCATACGTATGCTCTCCTCCAGGACCTCGGGTGCCATGTAGCGCTTGGTGCCAACGCGAGGGTTGTGGCCCACGTCCAGATAGTCATTGGACTGGGAGTGGATCACGGCCAGACCTGGGAGAGTCAGGATAAAGCAGAACCTTCTGATTGTTGAATGCACCGTGACGGACTCGTTGCTACCGTTGCATTCGTACCGAGGTCAGCGATGCAGCACTGCCCGTTCCTCTTCACCAGGATGTTCCTGCTCTTCAAATCTCGGTGAGCGATGGCGGGTTTGCCCTGGGAGCTGACGATCTCAGTGTGGAGGTGAACCAAGCCGCACGCCATAGACAGGCACATCTTCAGGCAGCTCTCGGGCTCCAAGCTGCTGTACTGCAGGAAGTCGTAGAGCGAACCCAGCTCGTGAAAGTGCGTGACGAGCCACAGCTGGGTGCTGGAATTCTTGGATGTCATATCAGAGGCTATGAAGCCTAGGGCGAGAAGTGAAGACACGTGGTTTTTTGGAGTTTATCTGAAGCTCCACATCTACTGGGATCAAATCCAGCGCAGTACCCAAGATGTTGTCATGCCGAAGCTGCACAGTATTGTAGATCTCAGTCTCTCTGAACCAGGACTGCTCATCTCTTGAAGAAAAGATCTTGACGGCTACGCTCTCACCCATCCAAGTTCCTCTCCACACTTCTCCGTACCTGCCTTTACCTGGGAAGGGCATCATTAAACAATTGTAAAACTCCACGACAGAAGGAGCCTGAGGTACGATGGAGACTAACCAACACATTCCACAAGTGAGATCTGCCTGGCCATAGTCCTTTGGACCAGATAGGGCAGCCCGGTTCCGCTCCCTGAGGTGCAGAACTCATCAAATATCCCCTGGTGGAGGACACAAGAAGCCCATTTAAAAAAACGAAAGTCCAGACATGATGACATCACATTTAATATCGAATCCCTTACGCCATACGTGGGCTCGTCGCCGTTGGGAACCTTGTGCATGCTAACGTTGTGGTCGTCAACGTTTTTGAGGCATGCGTGTGTACGCCGGAAGCGTAGGAACAACAGCATTCCACATAAACTGGAGAGCGTGAATAAGATCAGCAGAGCCACAGTGATCCACAGGTCTGGGGGGAGCCGCTGTGGGGGGGCTGTCGTTGTTTCTCCATCTGGAGCCACAAATGTTACATACGTTTTTTTTTTAATGTCATAGTAAAGCACAGTACAAATCGTTGTGGTAGTACTCGGACTGAGGAGTTGGATTACTGACTGATGTTCGGAGGTGGCGTCGCAAAGGCGTTGCATAGGTTCTCCCTGCAGCAGAAGACGTGGAAGCGTTCGAAGGAGGTGAAGCACTGCTCCCTGTAGTTATGGTTGGAAAAGCAACCTTTCTCCTCGTGGCCTTGCACCCACATGTAAAAGCAGATGTCCCCTCTGCACGTGGCGTTCACACACGTGCCTTTGTCGTTCTCGCATGTACAGAGATGCTTCCCGTCATCCTCGGACTCTGCCGGTGAGCAAAACATACTGTCATCCCTTCGATAAGTACACATGGCTGACCTAAGAGCTAACCTTCTCCAGACATGATTTGCTTTAGAGGACAACTTAGCATTAAAACAACAAAATGTTTCTGCAAAAGGAGTTTTTTTTTGCTGTTTTTGTTCACCAGGAGGCAGCGGAATGGTACAATATGAGCGTGATGAAGCATTTGTGATTGGTAAGCTCCTCAAAGCTGGAAAATTCCGGAACTTTTGAACTCAACACTAGAAATTGCAAATAAGTGTAAATGTGTTGGATGACTGCTGCAAATTTGATGAATAAAGTACCTAAAGTACCTACCTAGCTACCTACCAAAATGTGTAATATTAAGTTGGCGGTACATTTGCATCACTCACCCGCAGGGCGAGCAGACACCAACAGCAAGAGTCCGACCAACATCGTCATGAAGCGAGCAGAGCCGCCCATATCTGTGGACCACATGCAGAAATATTAAATATCATTAGTAATAAAAAGAAAATAATAATAGTAATGGTTTTATTTCATTTGAACATGCGTCAGATTCCAATTGAGTGCATCCCATAATCAGTTCCCAGGAAGAAGCAAAGCTTATTAAATCCTACCCCTCCATCTGGTACTTTTACAATCACTAACTGTTACATTTGTTCACTTCCTGCTTTCCTAATATAATTAAATTTTTTAAATAATTGTTTTAATTTTTTTTTAAATTTTATTATTATTTTTTATTTTATTTTTTATTTTTATTTTGGCATGGATCAGATTACAACTGAGTGCATCCCATAATCAGTTCCCAGTTCCACATGTCCAAAAGGAGTAGGAAGAAGCACAGCTTATTAAATCCTACCCCTCCATCTGGTACTTTTACAATCACTAACTGTTACATTTGTTCACTTCCTGCTTTCCTAATATAGTTTAAGGGTTTTTTTTTGTTTTTTTTTTTTAAATTTTAAATTTTGTAATTTCTTGTCCCGTACCGAAGTACGAGGTGATATGACTATACAATGACATAATGTGTACCATAGTAACTGTCAATATAGTGATAAATATAGCACTTTATGACTGGTTCAAGACCAGTAATAATATTAATTTGCTGAATCTGAATCCGCTTTATCGGCCAAATATGTTCACACAAACAAGAACTTTGGTTAGATAAGCTCTGGCTGTACATATAGTCAGACAATAACAATAATAACGATTCTGTGATTGAAATTCAAGATTAAGAGTAGAAAAATGTGGTGTGGAAAACAAAGGTCAGTGGATCCAGCCTGTCTGCCTGTGTTGTAATTGCTTGTTTTTTTTTTTTTGGGGGGGGGGTGCAGCAATCTGGAGTGTTTGTATAAGTGTGCCGAGACTGCGTGTAGCGCTGCGCTACTAGCCAGGCTCCGAGCCTGTTGACTTCCCAGCTGCCTCGCTTGCAGAGTAAATATTGATGGCTACGCTTCCTGCCATTGAGCGGCCCCACCCGGCTAGCCGCCCAGACTCTGGCTGCTCATTGTTCAACGTCGTTTAGGGCTGCAGCGCCGGGGGTCGCGTAGTAGCACAGCAGTCATACATCACCAAAGCATGCTATGGGAAGTATGTACTGCAAAAAGAAATGCCCAAATTTCGGCTAAAAAAAACATTCCCACTGTTGTTGACATGCCTGCCATTTAGTACTTCCATATTTCTTAACCCATTCAGATCATTCCAAAGTCATTCGGGACATTTAGAATTCCTGGTACATTGCACTATGATGCTAGGTGTTAGCATTGTAACATTAGCATGTTAGCATTGCTAGCATGCATCCCCTGCCTCTAAATCCAACCCCGTGCACTCTGCTCTGAAACCACAAGACGATAATAGCAAACATCAGAAAGCACTTCCTGCATTGCGCAACCTGGTCAAATCTTGGCGTCTAGCATAAACACAACTCCGCCCACGCCTTTCCTCCGTGGACGGGGCACAGCTGGCTTTCATTTATCTGACCATCATTTTATCATCTGCAGGTCCTGACATAGCAGGGAGGCCTAATTATATCCTCCGTCGTAGGCTCCGGCACACTTCCTCTTGAAGCCCCCCCCCCCCCCTCGGTTTGTCTCCGTTCCGTCCAACGCTACGCCCCTGTGACCCGAGGGGAAAAGATCCATTGTCATCTCTTCCTCCCATCGACAGCTTAGACTCGGGGAAGCAAATCTCTCATTCCATCTGGATGACTTAGCGTGCTTAGCGTGCTGGATGGCGGAGGCATGCATCAGCCCGCCAGCCTCTGAGCCCCCCCCCCCCCCCCCCAAACTGGGCCTCAACCTCATATTCTCATATTCTACAAAACTTGCAAGCTTTATTGTGCAGTCCTTAAGTTAGCAATCCAGTGCTTGAGAAACTTTGGAATGACCACCAGGAATAATGTAAGACATGTAAGTTATGCAATATACTTATAGGAATACATTGCCAGGAATTCTGGGTCGCACCAAATTGTCCAAAAATATGAATGATTATAAATTAATTATGAATATTTGTTTGTCTAAATATGCCCTGCATTGGCTGGTGACCAGTCCAGGGTGTACCCCGCCTCTCGCCTGAAGTCGGCTGGGATAGGCTCCAGCATGATCCGAGTGAGGATAAGCCGTATAGAAAATAGATGGATGTTTAAGCAAATATTTATGCTTTTTTAAAAAAAAAAAGGAATACTGGCAAAATACATGAACTTGGTTGAACTGGTGATCAATACCCCCCCCCCTCTCCCCATCTAATGAATGGTTTGGTCTGTTTGTTAATACAGAGCTATTCATGTGCCATGACTTGACTTTCGTATCAGTGACGTACTCAGGGTAACTTTGTAAATCGGTAATATTTTCATCTCCTTCTCAGGTGTAAGACACCTGTTTAGTTCGCTGGAGAAATTTGATGAATGTTTCCATATCAGGTGCACTTCATGCCATTGCCATGCATTAGAAGCTGCGGAAAGTTAACAAAGTGCACCCGACGCCATTTACCTGTTAACAGCTCTCCTTTTAACGTGATGCGTGTGAACTCCGCACGTCTCCCATGTCAACTTCAAGTGTCTCTCCGCCGCCTCTTTAAAACGCCAACGTCTCCATTCCTTTACTTTTTCCTTCAAGAAAGGCTGAAGTGAAACGAAGCCACATCCTCAAACGTTGTCCACTAAAAGCTGGGGTTGTAAAAATCGTTGAAATGTTGACAAATATTCGCAGGAGCAGCTACCGAAATAGACGATCTCATCTCAGTCCACATCTACAATGATAAACAAAGTACCGATGCTAGACTCCTTCTACCCGGAGGGGTTCTCCAACAACCTCTGTCGTATGAAGCCAGGACTTTTGTTGACTTCTTTGAACATGATCAAAAGGCAAGATTACTCTTTTTTTTTTAAACAACGTGTATAGTTTGTCCCACCCCTTATTGTCCCACTCAGCCTCAGCTCTGCCTGGAATGTTCTCATAGCGGTTTTCCTGTTGCTAAACCTCTCATTTTCCTTTTCCCCTGTGGACTTAGCCTGCTCTGCTCACTGGCAGGAATGTGCTTTAAACACTTCATGATACAATAAGGAGGCCAAATCCGGATATCATACTCAATATGATGATGTAGTACTTGTGTACTGTATGTCTTATTTGCTGTATTATTACTTACTCTATGGTGTCATAGTTCATGTTCATGTTAGCTCATGTCTCATTTTTAATAATATTGCTCTCGGGTTAGAAATCCACTAGAGCTGCACACGTTGCTACTGGTATCATCTTCCACTCCTCCATAATGTGGATGGTAGACCTTGTGCTCCTCCACCGTCCTTCCACTTGGCCCACTGGTGGTCTTGGGCTGTGTTTGGGCTCCTTATGTTGGAAAACTGCCACGCGTACATCATATTGCAATACAGTATCATCATCAAGTGGAAGATGCCGAGTGGGATACGTTGTTGTCTTCCGCAAGCATGCATTTGATGTTATTTCATTCATTCATTTTCTACCGCTTTTCCTCACGAGGGTCGCGGGGGTGCTGGAGCCTATCCCAGCCGTCTTGGGGCGAGAGGCGGCGTCCACCCTGGACTGGTGGCTATAGCCAATCCCAGGGCACATATACTAGACAAACAACCATTCACACTCACATTCATACCTGTGGCTAATTAACCTAGCATGTTTTTGGAATGGGGGGGGATACCGGAGAAAACCCACGCATGCACGGGGAGAACATGCAAACTCCACACAGAGATGGCTGAAGATGGAATCAAACTTGGGTCTCCTAGCTGTGTGGCCTGCGTGCTAACCACTTGTTAGTTTATCCAGCATGAACGTATAGTGACGCTATCCCAGGAGTCTCCAACAGGTTATTTTATCATCATTTATATTAATATTAATACTATTAATATTACTAGACAAACAACCATTCACACTCACATTCATACCTATGGACAATTTGGAGTGGCTAATTAACCTAGCATGTTTTTGGAATGTGGGAAGAAACCGGAGTACCCGGAGAAAAGCCACGCATGCACGGGGAGAACATGGAAACTCCACACAGAGATGGCAGAGGGTTGGGAAAGACAAAATAAAAAGCCAAAAAGATACCACTTCCACACAAAATAGGAGGAGAAGTCATTCATTCATTCGAACTCGGGTGTCCTAGCTGTGAGGTCTGCGCGCTAACCACTCGACCGCCATGCCGCCTCTGACGTTATTTTTCATGTAAAATCCCTCCTTTCTTCTTCGTCACTTTGCTTCATGGCTGCAAGTCATATTGTCTATTTGCCCCGCCCCCCTCGCCATTCATTGGTCTGGATGAGTTTGTGGTATTACTATAGTACTGTTTTGGTGGCCGTGTACTCCTAGCTTTAGCCACAAGTATCAAGTTACTGTCTCAGGTCTAATTGTGTCCGTCTTGGCTGGAGTGGCGGCTTACTTATGTGCTCCTTCCCCGCACCCTGGATATATTTAATACAGAGCTGACCTCAAGTCAGCCAGGAAGTGAGACCCAAAAGTGAAAATCATGTAACGTGACGTAACGAGCGGTCAAATAAACAACATTGTTTGTGTTTTTCCAGTTTTGACTGCAGATGAGTATTTAAAGTACATGAACAAAACACAATCAGCCAAACGCTAAAAAGTTAATTGTTACGTAACGAGCCTGCCAATCCGATTAAAGGATTAGAGAAGTTCAGGGATGAGGAGCTATGGCATGCCACCATAGAACGTGCATTGTTTGTTCCTTAAGTTTGTTATCATCACTGAGTAATCAAAGTTACGTGTCGGATCAGAGGAACATCAAGAAAGTGCTACATATTTTTTTTCACGTCATAAAAGAGTGAAATGTTTCGGCCCCAGTCGTCCCTCGCCACTTTAGCTGCTTCACGGCTTTTCAAAATATATGAATAAATCAGCGTTCACGGTTGACAAAACATCCTATTATTAATCAAAACATACATATTTAAGCAAACTTGACCTTTTTGTTGGCCAAATTAAGCATTTTCACACATAAAAATGTGGTATCATACTTTGATAACATGTACACATACACTGGGCATCAACAAACAATACATACCTCGGGAAGTACAAGTATAGTACGACTCTCGTAACGCTAATGTTTGACTATGTTATGTCTTATGTTTTAACTGGCTTACTGTATTTGCTTTTTTATGCGTACTATATTGGGTAATACTCGTGTAAAAGTGACTGTAGGGGTGTTATTTCATGTCTAGAGGGCTCTAATGTGAACATCTCTATTTAGAAGGTCGTAAAAAGTTTTTTTTTATGCTCTAGCTATGAAAATATTTACATTTAATACAGCAATATTATTTTTAGCTATAGGCAGAAACATTATCTGGACCTTACTTAGTTTTCACTAAGTTATAAGCATGTAATATGTTGGTAAGATACGGAACACTATTATTAATAATCCACCAAAGTATGTCTTCGTACTTTTATACAAAGCTAATTATATTAGCTCTATAGAGATAGTCAAAACTCCTAAATTGTACGCCAGCATGTGATGTTTTGCAGAAGTAAAACCAATAAAAAGTGCCCAAACTCAGGTGTCACATGGCTGTGCAAAATGAATCCACTTCCTGTTGACTGTGGAAAGTCATTTGGTTTAATGTGGCGCCATCACAGACGTGCTACAGACGTGCTACAGACGTGCTACAGGGATGTAAAACTTTGGATTTTAACAAGCAGGTACATAAGTCTATCATATGGCTTTACCTTCATGACACATTACTTTTGTTCCTTCCTGATGTCTTATTTTGTACTTAATTAAACATTAGACAATGACAACACGACTGAACACAAAATGGAGTCTTACGATGAAACTTGGTTTATATGTGCTTTATAACACTGATCTGTGTGTCCCATTACATCTGGCATAAAAGCAAAGCTGTATTTCAGAAAAAACAACATCATACCAGTAAAATACGGTGGTGGTAGTATGATGGTCCGAGGCTGTTTTGCTACTTCAGGAACTGAAGTACTTTGCTAGTGATAAACGGAACCACCGCAAACATTGTTGGTGACCGCAAACGGAAACAAACGGCTACAAACTCGTTGTTTTGTTTCCTACCTTAATAATACAAAGTTTCATGTAAAAAAAAAAACAAACTGCATTTTGTGTTCGGTTGTGTTGTCATTGACCAATCAGGAAGGGGGCAAACGCTTTTTCACACCACTGTAACTACGTTAAATAAGTCTGCATCCGACTACGTTACAAAAATGAGTAAAAGCAAACGGAATCGGACCTGAGTTCGGTCAATATTGCGTATTCGCCCTAGCACAGGGGTCGGCAACCTTTATTATGAAAAGAGCCATTTTACCCCCTTGCCCATTAGCGCCGCTAAACCCAGGTTTAAAACAACAACAACAACAAATAGAAATGCATATGTAACGGATGCCAACTTGTTGAGTTAGCATGGTTATCATCTTGGTTTCTTTTAGCTAGCTAGCTAACGGCTGTGATGAGCTCACATTCTGAGCCGATTATAAAAATTTGGGGGGAAAATTTTGGGGTGTCAAAGTAGTTCATATAAAAAAAGACGAGATGATTAAGTACTCTTGCTAGTACTGGAGATAAACTTACATAAATGTATGTGTAAATTACTGTAAAATTACATGATTTGTTTACATTGCCGCAAAGTTCCCATTTTTGATCTCAAATTTATTTTTTAGAAATGTCAAAAAATTTTTCCTTCATGTTTACCTGTGTGAAAGAGAACAGAATAGCATCCTGTCTGCTCATTCAATCACCAGAACTGAGCCAGGATGCATTCATGGTCTCACAAAAAGTTGGATTTTTTCAAGATGTGCATTTCCCCCTAAAAAAATATTTGAGAATAGCAAAGGGAGCCACAACAAAAAAGCCGAAGAGCCACATGCGGCTCTGGAGCCGCAGGTTGCTGACCCCTGCCCTAGCAGCTTTTAGGTCACCTGACCACAGTCAATGAAGGAAATGTCATTTTTTGGTATTATGTTGATTTGTTTGGTTTGGACCCATTGGACATTCTTTCTTGTCGTTTCTTTTCTTGCTTTTTCTCCTCCTTGGCCTCCTTGTATTTCCACACAGGAGGCTCCAGGTAGCCCTTCTGCCTTTTCTTCTTCTTCTCCTTCTTTGGCGTCGGCTCGCCCGATCTGGTCACTTCAATTTTCGGTACGCAACCAGACGGGAAGATGCTGTTTCTGCGAGCCACGCTGCGAGGGATGAACGCTCTCATCCCGCCCGGCGCCATGCTGTCCCTGCATTGGGAATGTTGACAGCAGGAGGTCAGGGATACGGAGGCAGCGGATGCGGCCGTGGGAGAGGAGGAGGTGATGGAGCCGTTGCTGTGTGACTCGGTTCCCTCCTCCAGATCTTTGCTGCTGTGCATGTCCAGTAATTCAGGAACAGCAAAGCGGCGTTTGCCCATTTCGGGTGGGCTACTGGGGCACAGCGGACGGCACCCGGTGGCGATGAGCGGGCTGTGGATGCTCGTGGTCATGCGCACCATGTGGTCCATGACTCCATTGTCCTGGGGGTCTTGAGGGAAGCTGAAACTGAAGCTGTCCTTCAAGCGCTGCCTCAGTTTCTGACCTGTGGTTTTGGCGGCGGTGGCGTTGGCCACCATCTGCCTGAGCTCAGGCCACTCGGGTGCGTAGTTCTCGCAAAACTGTTCAGCGACAGGAAGGGCCTGCAGTCGGCGGATTCTGTTCATGGTCTCAAATCTTCCGGTTCTCAAGATCCAATCCTTCAGGCCACGCCCATGGACATAGTCGGTTGCGTTCATGTCTGCGCCTGTGAGACGACAATTTCAACGCATGTGAGGGTGAAAGCGTGGAAAAGTTCAACGCAATCATACGGCACCACCATGTGGCTATTTTGGGAATTATAGACATGAGCCGAGTATTCCATGTGCTTGCATTTTCTGCTGCAGCTCACAAAGTGATGCATGCTGGGAAGTGGAAGCCTTTTTGGCTTCCCCTTCCTGTTCAACAACACCTTTTATAATCTGCTGAAGCTTCTGTTTTTATAGTTATTACTCAAACCATGTGAGTAGTATATCGCTTTCTACAACACCAATTGTATACATTCTAGATCAGGGGTGGGCAAACTACGGCCCGGGGGCCACATCCGGCCCGCCAAGTGTTTGAATACGGCCCGCCCAATCTTTCCAAAGTATTTCGTTTAAACTCAACATACAACCTGGCATCATGGCCTGAGCCAACCTTTTGATGGTTGTATCAATTTCGTTGTTTGACATGGTCTGTTGTTTACAAAGTGCTCCTGAAAAAAGAGACACAAGCACATAATAATAATAAAAATTAAAATAAGAATTATTATATTATTACTATAACTATTATGATTATTATTTATTATATTAATGCTAATTATTATATTAATTATATATAATATTGTTATATTTGCATATTTTACATAATAATATAATTTTATTTTAATTATTATAATATTGTATTATTTTTAAAATATTTAAATATAAATATTAAATAATAATAGCAGATTGCATGACAATTTTACAGATACAATAATACCAGGTGGACTGTTACGTGTAAAATATATAGTCTGCCCCCCCCCCCCCCCCCCGGAAATTTTGTTATATCAATGCGGCCCGCGAGTCAAAAAGTTTGCCCACCCCTGTTCTAGATATTCTAGATATTAAAAAACCCAAGTATTAAGAAATCAACAATTTTACCCAGAGTTATATACAAATACAGTTTGCAGATAATATGAAATGAGATGAAATATATGACTAGTACATACATTATGAGATCTTGCTAGTAGGTGAAATATGAGACATTATAAAAATCCCTAATTGTTTACTTTGAGGTTTATTGTAAATCCCATGCATGGACTCACCATGCATTAGCAGCGCGGAGACACAGTCCTCTCTGCCCTGCAGGCCAGCTTTGATAAGGGCGGTGAAGCCACGGGGGTCCCTGACCTCGGTATCCACGCCAGAGTAGTAGTTGAGGATGTAGTTTAGGATGGTAGAGAAGCCTGGATGCACGAAACAACAGCATGCATCACACGGTGTGATAAATGAAGGTTTGATTTTACGTACCGGCCTGGGCGGCGATCATGAGGGCCGTGTTGCCGTCGCTGTCTTGGTGGTTTACGTCTATTAGGGGGCACACGTGAAGCAGGGCCACGATGTCCACAAATCCTTTGCACACTGCTACCATTAGTCCATTCTGACGGGGAATTAAACACAACATCGTTATTTTGGAGTCTTTTACGGACATCGCTCTACTGGTTGTTGTAATTAGGGATCAACCGATATGTTTTTTTTCAAGCCGATGCCGATACCGATTTTTTTCCATCACCCCAATTTTGCTTGGGTCGATATTTGTGGCTGATACTGCTTTTGCTTCCTCAATTGATATGAAAAAATGACAATGATAACAAATATTACAGGTCTCAAGTTTAAACAAATATTTATTGAAATGTAAACATTGAACACAGTAGGATTCAGATTTCTTAAACAGTATACTTAACTTACTTAAGCAGTATTATCAACTTTAAAAGGAATAAGTATTCAACCATGTGCAAAACTTTAAGTTGTATCTAGCATCCGTGTGATGACTGTGATGCCTGTCTGGAAATCATGCGGTGGAAAAATATATCGGAGAACCCTCACGCGTATCGGATGATACCGATTCAAGTAAAGAACACAAATATCGCCCCGATATATCGGTCGATCCTTAATTGTAATGTTCTCATGTTCTCCTCCTGAACTCACCCTGCTGTTAATGTCCAGTTCCATGGCCTCTTCCTTGGTAACGCCTCTCTCCAAGATCCTCTCCAGGGATGTGGGATCATTCCGAGCGCACGCCTCATACAGCGTTCCAGGTGGCTCTGCGTACTTGTACTCGTCCCTCTCAAAGTTGGGAAGCACCGAGTCGTCAGAAAGTAGACTTAAAGAGTCGGAATCCGGAGTGATCTCTGAATACTCAGATGGGCCGGGGCCCAAGTGGGGGTCGTCGCTTGTTGAGGCCATGAAGCCCCCCCCACACTCTTTTGTATGGATCACACTTGAGTGTCTTGTCCGCCGTACACCATCGCCATCTTAAACAGAGATGTTGAACATTACATACGCTAGTGTTTCCCAAACGTTCCTGATTCCTGGTCACATTTTGGAGACTCGAACACGAACGCCCGTATTGTTCTTCTCGTTGGATTGCTGGCACATTTGTAGTTGACTTATTAATAGGCGCGGTGGCATGAGAGGCCTAAACAGGATGAGGAGCTTCCCCTAACTTCAGCCCTACTTATCCGTAAGTCTTATTTAGTTGATGCATTAGCCGAGTGTACCACAAGCTTTAGAGCAGCTTTTTAAAATGGCTTCCAACTAATATTAGGCAAATATTATCATCTTTTTGACTACTTGAGGAACGTTAAGAGTTGAATTTATACCTTTAAGATTAAAGTTTAACTTGGGTTGCGGCTTCCCCTTCCTGTTCATCAACACCTTTATAATCTGCTGAAGCTTCTGTTTTTATTGATGCCCAAATGGAAGTTACACAATGACCTGCCGTCTACGGTTAAAGCATACATTCAATTGCGTACATTGCAATAAGTCTCACCCTAAAAGGATCCCAGCACAGAAAGTCCGCTTCTTTTTTCTCTCTTTTTCAACATTTTGCTGCACAGGACGGCTTCTCTGGTAAGAACGTGGTTAAGTTGAAGTTCCCCAAACTATCTGCAGCTCGACTCTGCCCGCTCCCTCCATGTCCTGTCAGATGCTCCGAGCAGCCAGCCCCCCCTCGCCGAGTGGCGTCCTAAATCAGACAACATGCTTTTCCCCCGTCATCCCGATTACCCAAGATTTAGGGATTAAGAGAAAGAAACACACAGAGGCAACAAGACTTGCTCCCCTCGCAGTCTGTTGAGGTAGTCTGTTCTCACCCCCCCCCCCCCCTCCCTCCTTCTGTCTCTCGTCTTTCTCACTTGTCTCCACGGCTCTCTCGGTCCACAGACTGCCCCCTTGGCCCGTCTGTGGCGTCTAAGCAAGCCTCTCTCAGTGTCCACACCACCAATGCATCCATGCTGTCTGGGAGAGTCCTAGCTATGCTTGGCATTGGGACTAAATCATTTAACTAAATGTAACTAACCCAAACTGTGGGGACTGTTTTTTATCTTCTTTTTAAGAAGATGTGTTAATTATCTCTCTGAAAGTCCTGAACTGAACCCTGCAGAAAGGATCTGTGCACGTTGGTCTATGTTTTGGTTCTACGGCCCACAATGTAGTTGAGACCAGACTACTTGGCGGCATCTGCTGGTTGCCACCGAGTAGTGCACTCCATTTTTCCTCAACGGCTTATTATAGTTCACTTATTATAGTTACGCTTTTAAAAACGTGTTTAAAACATGATTAGAATGGCTGCAATCAAAGGGACTTAAAATTAGATACAATAAAAATGAGAACAAACATTCACACTTAAATTGCGGTCTAGAGCTGTGTAATGATTTTTAATCAGATTAATCACAGTATTCTGTTTCATACAATCACATCGCTAACCAGACACAGGACTAAGTATAGGCCCGCAGATGGGTTTAATCCGGGGCGCATTTTATAAAGCCTAAAATAAAGCCTAAAAATACGCAGCATTTTCAAAAAAAATGAACTGCAGTTCTAATGACGACCACTGGGTGGTGCTATAGTCATTGTGTTAGGCAAGCTAACTATTTGTACCGGCGCACAGCAAGTAAAGTACAGCCAACCACTTTGGCTGTGTTCGAAACCGCATCCTTACTACTACATACTACTACTACTACTACATACCTCCATGTCCATACTATCTACACTCCAGTGGTACGAAACCAGAGGGGAAGATGCTGTTCCTTACAGTATGCAAAAAGTTTACACTACAGCGTACTACATGATAACCCACAATGCATTGCGCTCCTACCCGAGCTGAACTCGACAAGCTGAAGCTGATTTCACTTTAGCTCTAAACTCTTTAAATTCATCACTTATTGAGTTTTTTCAGAAATCAGGCGATAAAGTGGCCGTTTAGATCCCGAGTGTGTCATTTATTTGTCTAAATACCAACCGTTTACAATTTCATTCGGACGAATTCGGCAAGATTTAAGCTAGCCGAAGTGAGCAACGCACTTCCGGTTAATTTCACAAAATAAAACACCCTTACTTTTGTCATACAACAAACCATAGTGATAAATCACTGCTTTTACTTTGAAAATAAGAAGCGAACCGACTGGCAATATATCCTGCTTGACATCGCTGTTTGGACCGATCTCTCCTGTTAACAGAATTTGACCATTCATGATGCTGTACCGGCCAAGAGTCTTGTTGATACTCTGCCTTGCTGCAGTTTCCTTTTTAGTGCTCCACTTTTAGTGCAGGAGGAACTTTGGTTGTGTGCGGGGCTGCGTTAGATTCCGGGTGATGTGTGATGTGTGATGAGTGAGTATGAGTATCATTTGCACAATGATATCACACTGTTATGACATTGATATCGCATCGGTGGACCCAGCAGGGGTGCCTTCCATTCAGTTTTTTTCATGTGAGAAGACTCCATGAATTAAACGTGAGTTGTGATAGCATCATTTTGGTAACAATCTGGTAAAACAAGCATATTGGTTTGTTGAAATAAGTTCTGAAAATAAATGTTGTATTTCTTGGCCATTTCCATTTAGTAAAATTAGCTCCCACAAGGAAAAAAAAAGACTTGTGAGGTTTTGACTCATCCCCCAAAAGAACAAATTGTTACCAAACGTTTCAAGTTAGAACAAAGAAAGCATCCCATCATCACTCTCGGCACATGGACCATATTGGACCTTTCACCGCTAGCTGGTCTTCAGGAGCAGCGTGTTCATTCCTTATTTGGCGCTGGCTCGGCGGCTCACACACTCCATGTGTCAGAGACCTGGACCCGGTTTTGGAGAGGGAAAACAGAGGAGTATTGTTCAAAGGAAGACAAGAAGACATATGGGACACATCTGAGATGTTTTGGGTACACGGGGAAACATTCAGGTGGTGAAGAGAAGAAGACAAGGAAAGATGAGGGGAGGAGAGATTCGGGGGAAGGGGTGGTGATCTTCTCCAGCCAATGAAGAACTCCACAGGAGGATTCCAAGGAGGGTGAGGGTGATGAGTCACCAGATTAGCTCACCAGTTGAACATTGAGGAGCAGGACGGGACAGTTCCTCAGCGAGACCTCACAGGTGGAGTCCGGACATAAAAGAAGAAGAGTAAGAAGGAACATTTTATTATCCTAAAGTAACCCGGACCAGGACTCTACAGCTATCCCACACGTGCGTGGTGGATGAAACTAGACCTCCTGTACTCTGATTCTGGTCCAGAATCAATCATTGTATTCCATGAAGTCCTTGTACGTGGCTGCAGATCCCCACAGAAGCTCCACAGACAAACTAGACAAAAAGCCGAGGTTAATCTGAGTGTTGGAAAGACTCAAGCCGAGGAATGAAGGCGCTTCCGAAGAATCAGGGACGCACGGACCAGATGTTAGGAGCCATGGCGGACATGCTGACTTCAGTGGTGGTGCCCAATCAGTGGGTGAGTTCTGAAATTGTGACGTGGAACGCCGCTTTGTAACACGGTGGGAGATGTGGCGTGCACTTTGACCCCGCAAGCCAGACGGAATATCGACTCCCATCTTTCTGTGGAGTTTGCTAGCTTGGGATTACTCCAGGTACTTTGGTCCCTTGTCCAAAAAAATGCTAATATTGCTAATAAATGTGAATGTTTGTGTCTTATATGAGCCTTCAGTTGAGTCACTCATCTTTCACCCAACTGATTGATCGTGTATTGATTGGTTATTCCATGGAAAATTACGATATATCATAACATATTTAATTATGTTATAATTATGTAATAACATTGTTATATAATGTTATATAACAATATTATTGGTATGTTACGATACATATTTTTAAAAACTAGAATGATTATAATTCATATAGTTTTGCTATATTGAATAAAACACATTTTTTGGAGAAAGAACATACTTATGGGCGTCCCAGCGTTTACAAGTAGGTATAAAATCCTTTATTAGCACAATAAAAGTTTTAGTTTTACAGCCTTATTCCAGATTATAAAACTTCCCGTGGCCTCGTTTTCATCCTAAAAATATCACCAAATAGTCCTCCTCTTTCTTCCTGCCATCCTCCTGCTCTCTCCATGGAATGCTGGGGTCCTGACGGCCGGGTTGCCAGATTATAGCGGGCAGTTTTTGGTTGCCTGTCACGTGACGGTAAATCAAGGTTGCATTTGGAATAAAACTGAAACCAACTGAAGCCCGAGTATCGATCTTTTTACATCGGTATCGATCGATATTGACACCAACGTTGGTATCGATATTATCAATATTTGGATTGATCCGCCCACCACTGCTGTAAAGGACTATCTTCATATTCTGAAATAATCCCATGTTTTGTGGAACGATATTTATTTTCATATATTGAAAGCCCATCTACCAGACGCTACATACCAGATAGGTCTACATGGCTTTTTGAGGTCTACATCACTTTTGGGTCCAGACTAAAACTTGTGTCCAGTCACCCCCAAACTTAGTACTAAATGTTTTACCTCAATGATTTTCTATTGAATTCTTGCTTATTGAGTCATGGAAAGGAGGAAGGCCGTGGAGGACATTCTGGAAAAATAGAACCGCAAGTGTTTTGTTTGTGGTCGGCTTTCCTGGTTGGGACTATAAGCACCCTGCAATCTTACCAAGACCTCCTTCCTGGGACCAGGACTCCGTCTGACAAAGCATCTCTGTGTGTGCAGCTCTCAGGCGCAGACCTCCCATCAGGCGAAGACGAAAGAGGGCCGGTCCAGGGCCGCTGGGAGTCCGAGGGACTGGACTGGGAGCAGCCCAGAGAAGGAACAGGTAGGACCTGAAAACTCCACAGACCATGACAGAACCCACAATGCCTTGTCCAAACATTGGCCCTCACCAAACCAGTCGGACCCTCGGCCTACCGAAACTTCCGAGCTTGGGTTTTTCCAAAAACATTCTTCTCAGTCACTCTCTGTTGGTGTTCATGCAGTCGCTATTTGTTTATTTTCCATTTGACACAACAAACAAGGTGTGTCCCCTTGAACCCTTGGTTCTCACCCATCCATCTTCATGCATGTTTACACTACTACTATTTAATGAGCGAGAAAGTTCTAACTTGGGCTTTTGTGTTGATCGGACCCAAAACATCTGGGTGCTAATATTTCATATTATTGTTTTGTCTGCAGTAACATCAGGGACTTCATTAACGCTAGCTCTTTCAGATGTAATGTACCATAAATAAGGTTTCATCTGTCAGTACATTTGTAAAAAAAAAAGGACCTTCATAGCCGGATCTGGGTTTAGGTTGGATGGTGGCAGTGGAGATCAGTACAGGTTGTACTGTACAAGTTGAGGTGCAAGAGAAGGAGGGTGTACAATATGTGGGGCTGGACTCAGCTGTCAGTGCTAATTATTAGCAATGGTACGACTTGGGTAGCTTGTCAAATATTAGTAAGTATAGCGAAGTAAAGCTTTGTGTATGGGTTTATTTGGAATACCAGAAAGGGATTTTCTTTTTCCACATCCAGAGAAAATCCAATGATTTTGCACAGGTCCAATTTCCACTGGATGGGAAATAAGATATCAAATATTGGGATGTCTGATATTGGCTTTTTTGTTGATAGCTGATATGCTGATATTGTCCAACTCTCAATTTCCAATACCGATATGTTCATTCATTCATTTTCTACCGCTTTTTCCTCACGGGGGTCGCGGGGGTTGCTGGAGCCTATCCCAGCTGTCTTCGGGCGAGAGGCGGGGTACACCCTGGACTGGTCGCCAGCCAATCACAGGGCACATATAGACAAACAACCATTCACACTCACATTCATACCTATGGACAATTTGGAGTGGCTAATTAACCTAGCATGTTTTTGGAATGTGGGAGGAAACCGGAGTACCCGGAGAAAACCCACGCATGCACGGGGAGAACATGCAAACTCCACACAGAGATGGCCGAGGGTGGGAATTGAACCCTGGTCTCCTAGCTGTGAGGTCTGTGCGCTAACCACTAGACCGCCGTGCCGCCATGAAACATGACATATCATTAGCAATTAGCTTGTCAAGGTGGTTGTAAACAAAATCCTACACAGAAGTTAAAACACAGTGTTTTTTTAATATTGGTTTTCATTATCAGGAAAAAAATCTGATTTTTACTGATATCATATTTTTATGCTGATATAGACCTCAAAAACAAAATGCAGATTTTGACGTACCCCAAAGTGATTCACTTTGCACTTTCAAGTGTCACATATTATTATGCAAAAGTACTCTAAAATTGGACTGGTTAAGTACTATGACTAAACAATGACTAAACATTTTATGAATCATGCTAAGGTCCGTATCGCTCCTCCTTATTTCACATGATTTATTTGTTTTATTAAAATCGTGCTACATACGTATACCGTCATTTTACCGATCCGGCCCACTTGGAGGTAGCTTTTCCCTTCCATAGTAAAACGGAAGGCCTCTGAGGACATCTGTTATGTGTTAGAAACAAGATGCCTCTTAGTGGTCTTGTAGGAATCACAGGACAGAACCAACCATTACCACATTTCCAGTAAAGGTTGATATTTCGATATTTTTGCACTTTTATATCTTTTATAATCCAGCTGTAGGTAATTGACTCCCAAATGCCACTTCACTTTTCTTCCTCTTTTCTCATTTGCCCTCACTTTCCCCTGATTTTTCACATATAGACAAACAACCATTCACACTCACATTCATACCTATGGACAATTTGGAGTGGCCAATGAAGCACCCCAAACGAGTTGTCCACCGCATGCGTAGTTTGGCTCGCTGAGTCGAAGTCATGATGTCATATAGAGGACATAAAACATGACAAACGTCTTTCGGTGACGACTAAGCAGAATATGCATCAAATGTTTTATATCGACTTTTCCTGGCGTGTTGGAGTGCGGCCATCTGAGGACTGTAGAACGCAGCGGCGGCTCGTGGGAATCAACCGTACATGTAACCTTAAATGGGCAGAGCACAACCTGCGGCTTCATCACGTCACATCGGACCTTCCAGAAGGTTCAACTCAGCTTGAGGTTCAACTCTTGCAAGCGCGTGGTGGTAATGGTGCTATTCGGTGGTGAATTCACGTCAATTGCGGTATATAAGACACTACTTTTTTTTAGTGAACTTTAAACTTAAATATACAGTACCGGCACCGATGACGTCAGCTCCCCTCGAGACTTTGACCTCCGGATCCTCTGGGTCTTGGTGGTGGACGGAAGCAGCATTGCGGTGCCGTGTTCTATTCTTTCCATGCTCCCGCATTCCTCCAACAAAATACATCATGACAACATTTTTAAATATTAAACCCGTACTGATACATGGTTGTATATTTTTGAGGTATAACGTTTGAGTGTTAGTTGCTGTGTGATGAGTTAAATTTCTTTGCATTCAGTGTGTGTGAATGGACAGACAAATGTACGACACGTCTTAATTCTGTATCAATGTGGCACAAACAGACGTCTTACACTCACACTACTACAAATGCGTGGGTGTCCCAAGTGCGGCTCGGGGGCCATTTGCAGCGTACAGCGTACCGATTTCTGAGCCCTCATGTCACACCCTGTTGCACGATGGCCTACAATATTTCTGCTTCTGTAATTGGGAAAAAATGTACGGTCTTCCAGACAGTTTGTCAGTGGGACGTTAGCCAAAAGACCCCCCCCCCCCTCATGTCGAACTGACCAGGATGCCGGCTTTCCTTAATTGGCTCTCCGAGAGGGAAGAAAGGAAAGGGAGTAGCAGAAGGAAGACGTTTGAAGTGAGCATATTTTGGCAGGAGGTCAACTGGTTGATGTGCTGACGAGATGCTAACGTCAGGATAGCAGCATTGGACCGACAGCTTAGCATACATTAGTCTTCAGGTCCGTTCTTGATTGTTGCCGCCATTTTCTTCTTCATGGTGAAGACTGGTGAAGTTCTATTTATTAACATCGGACAAATCACTTGAAGGTCAAATGAGTCATTTGTGTGTTTATCGATGCAAAGAATGCCGTGTTTTGGGATGCAGGACTGATGGTGCAGTATATCTGTTATGCAACAGGTACTAATGCTAATGAAGGTACTAATGAAGGTACTAATGAAGGTATTCTAGAAGCACACTTTGCCAGCTTTAAAGGGCATAAAAGGAAAACCACTTTTTAAAATTTTTTTGCCCATCATCCACAATCAAGAGTCTCAAAGGGCTTTAAAAACTGGCAACAATCAACGACACCCCCTGATCTGGACCCCCAACCGGGACAGGAAAAACTCAAAACCTCAAATGGGGAAATACGAAACCATGTTCCTGTTTCCATGTTTCCCCATGGAGACCAATACATTGCATCGAAAATAATATAAAATAAGAACATGAATGATTCACATATTCACATATTTATTTTAAATGATACCACTTGAACTAAAAATAAAATATTTCAAAAAATAAGAAATATAGGGATGTATGATAATATCGGCCAGTGATTATTATGATTATTGACCCGATATCAGCTGAAGAATGTAATATCGGGCAATATTGGTATCGGGATCTTCCGTTTAATAAGAACTGATGGTCGAGCACGGAACACAAACGTTGCATTTGCGGAGATGGTAATAGTATTTTTTTTTTTTAAACATGCGTCAGGTTACAATGGAATTCATCCCATAAATCAATTCCCACTTCCACATGTCCAAAAGTGTCCAAAATGCAGTTTAAAAGAAACAACATGTCATGGTCTGCACTTGTTTTGGTCTGCTGCCCCCTGCTGTCTCTGTGCTGTCCTGCAGCGGACTCCTGCCTTGTTCTCCTGGTCTGCACCCTGTTGCCCATCAGCCAGTAGGTCCTCTTATGGCACTCCACATTGAACGCTTCATTTTTTTGCTCCTGCCCTGCAACTCGTACTTTTGCTGCCTACTGTCTGTAAGTAGTTGAGCCACAATGAACAAAATACTGCGAGTATTAGATATAACCTTGAATGTACTACGTGTTCACAGCATGTATATAAAACCTTGTTGGGTGTTTTTTTAGGTAGCTTAGGACGTCCCGTTACGTGCAGTATCAGAGATGTGGAGCTATCTGTGTTACAATCTTTGTTTATGCAACATGTGATTTCCCAGTTCTCTGATTGGCTGTCTTTGTTTCAGCTCACCTCGTTTTGAAAACCTCTGTTCTGTCGTCCAATGGATGGACCGTGGAGCTGCATCGCTGCTCACACATTGCTTGGCGACCATATCGGCATCAACAAGTGTAGATGTTCAGCACCAGCGCTGTTCAATATTCCGTTGGGTAAATTAGCCCTCTAATCTCCGAGGCTTGAAGCGTCCATTCCGAGCAAAGAAATGGAGAGATAAGAAGAAGCTGGAGGGTAGAAGGTGGGATGATGTGTTTACGGAGGCCAATCAGTGGGCTGGCCGGCCCTCAGAATAGACGCTGTTATCTCTTCTTGTTGTTGTTGTTGTTGTTGTTGCCGTCTCAGTGCTAGCAGTACCGTTCAGTTTGGTTGGCTACGGTACGTCTGAGTCAGGATTGGGGGGGGAATCATACGCCGCATTCAAGGTCCGATTCGTTTTGATACGCTGGTGTTACTTTTTTGATAGCAAATACCAAATTCTAAAGTACACAACTTGAGGAACATTTGAGGTTCTTTGGTATCTTAAGTCATGATGAATTGTGTCCTGCTCTCATTCCATTGCTATGTTGCCAGATGTTGACTCATGGAGACTTTGGGTTAGGGTTAGTAATCCTATCTAAGTAATAGTAATAGTAATAGTAATCCTATGTTAGTTAGTAATCCTAGGGTATGTAATCCTCCATTTTAGCAGTTATTCATTCTTTCATTCAGCACATCATAGAAATATCTTCAATGCATTTCATTTCCTGCTAGCTAGCGCTAGCTAGTAGTTTAGTTCCACAAGGATCAGTGCTTGGTTCTCTTCTGTTCAACGGTTATATCCTGCTGCTCAGTGACATCATTCAAAGACAGGAAGCAGAACCGGAGGTAGCAGAGATGAGGATGCTGAGGTTCTCATTGGCATTGGGAGTGACCAGGATGGATAGGATCAGGAAAGAGTACATTAGAGGGACATTACATGTTTATTACAGTCATGGTTGGGATGGTTGGGACATGCCCAGTGATTCCAGATCATATTTGATTGGACTTTCATAAGCACATTAAGAATTTTACCAAAACAAACATTTTTCATCTTCGCAATATGGCTAAGATACAACCTATTCTATGTACTACTGACGCAGAGACCCTAGTCCATGAATTTGTCACGTCATCATCCCAAAACCCCCGACTGGCCAGGAATGTCACTACATCTACGAACTGGACTATTATCCATATCCATATTCATATCCATATCCATATCCACACATATCCAGTAAACTTGAAGATGTGTGTTATGCTAGCTTTATGTATTGCTTCCTGTCGGCTAAGTATCTTTTCACCCAGTTCAAAACTCATCCTCTTATTCCGTAATGAATTACTATAGTAATTAATTGGTATTGATACATTTGTCCAACCTGTTATTGATTAGCTTCTCAATCATTTTATTGAATGAATATTTATCAGAATATTAGCAGTTATAGGCAGTGGCGAGAATCCTAGAATAAGTCACCTTTTACCACTGACTAATACCATATTTTGTTCCACCTTTTACTAGCTTTTACTTTCATTTTCCCTGTCAGTCATTGAAGTCGCTTGTCGTATTGTTTGACTCTACTTTGGGAACGAGTACATCAATTACTACATCTGGGATATTTGGTCCGTCCTCCTACATCAGACTTAAAGATTTACCGAGCTTGAATGTCTGTGGGCTTTTGTAGCTGCAGTCCTGCACGCCGAGCTCTTGTTTTTTTTCTTTGTGTTTCCTGTGGAGAGCAAGGGGGTCTCAAATTCCACAATGTTGGCATTCTCCTGTGCGTGTGTGCGTGTGAAATATGACCTGACAATTCATATACGTATGCCGGGAAAAACACACTCTTTAGTTATGGAAAGCATCCTTGCATGTCACCCTTTGCAAGGAAATAGGAAATAGGAATTATTACACCTGCAATCTAACATGGCTTCTACTCTTACACTTTAGTGTCAGTAGAGGCCGGGGCATTGCTATCCTGCAGGGTCGACTTGGAGCGTGCTCAGATGGGGTAGGGGGGGCTTTTCATCTGGTCCTGTATTAGGAACATTAAGAACCCCTGTGTAAGCCTCTTAAAATGGCGCATACGAGCGAAGACAGAGGCGGCACACGAGCGAGGCGAGGCGAGGAACCGATGGAAAAAACATCTGAAAAGGAAAGAGGAGGTAGTTCTCTCGGTTGGGGGCGTTCAGGAAGAGACGGAATGAGGGGAGTGGGAACCTTATCCTGTAATAGCCACAGCGAGGAGAGCTTGCAGACTCCACCTTCCCTCCTCAACCCTCCCCTTACTCTGGTTTACACCCCCCCACCCCCCACCCCCCCTCTCTAGGCTCTATCTGTCCGTAGCTGAAGCAGTTTATCATTTGGTCAGGCGCTTCAGAGGAGAGAGCTCAACAAAAAGGAAAAGAGAACAGATTTGTCGCTGGGATGTTTGCGTGGCTGCTGAAAACCAGAGTGCGGATATCTTCTTGGCTTCCTGTGTGGACCCCTCTGGATGAGGAGCGGCAGTGGTCACTCCAGCAGGAGGCTAAACCCACTAAACCCGTTTGTTGATTTTTTCCTGGGCCGGGATCCCAACTCGAAGCCAGTCGGACTGCTTGAGTGAGTAGTCGAGTGGGAGCGTGGGAGCAGCGGGCCATGCCCACCTCTGCCCACGGTCCAGCAGCATGAAAGGGGGCCACCACCACCACCACCACCACCACCACCTCCACCACCACCGAGGCTGCTGTGGCTGCCAGCACTTGTTCCGGAAAGTCCTGACTAAGTGTGGCTGCTGCTATGCCCGAGTCAGAGGTCAGTGGCGGGCACACACACACACACACTACTCTGGTTCTACTCTGGTTCTACTCTGGTTCTACTCTGGCCTCACCTCCGTTCACCCAGTCCTCCTCAGAGCATATGTCCAAGTTTTAATAGGTAATAACCTCAATCCTTCCTGGGCTTCCTGGTGCCTTCAGCAAAAGCAACAGGTGTGGCACACACACACACACACACACACACATCTTCACACGTATCTGAATGGGTGAAGAAAGAAGCGTTCCTGCGGAGCATAGTCACAGAAGGAACCGGAAAGGAGTTTCATGGAGCGTTTTTCCATGAAATCCGATGAGACACAATTCCAAAGTGTCTTCATTTGGGAATGTGCGGCACGTGGCGAAATGAAACACACAAGGAGGGCGGACTGAGTCCATTTTGAAACATTCCTCCGGACCCAAAACAGTGCTGAACCTCACCCCCCCCTGCCCCCCTCCCTCCAACAGTGCCGTAAGTTTGCATTGCAGCAGTCAATTAGACCGTAGTGTGGTTGAGTCCAAGCAGCAGGTGGCGTGAAGAAGTCCATGCTGGTCTTCTTCTTCTTGTTGTTCTTTGGACTCCACGCTAAAGTCCTAGTCACGCTTTGCCACCTTTATGTATCGTCTCAATGTCACACGGAAATAATGCCAAGGGAAAGTTCAAAAACAACAATGTGGCGACATACGCTACGACGCCTGGCTGTGTTCTTGCGCTCTTTTCCAAGCTAACATGAAAGGGATAAATTCCCAAGCTGCCCACTGAGGCCCTACACATGGGGGGTGGGTGCTCATAAAGGAGGCTTTACTATTATTGGCTGCCGTTCTTGGATAAATACCCCGGATTCCTTCACTTTAATCTCTTATGTAATAGATCCTCTCCTTTTCCATAGCCTGCAGCTCCGCACTCGACCCCTTGCATGCAACTCTGGCAAAGACGCTTCCACTTGGATCGGGATATGGAAGCACACGGGAGATCGGACATAACAAAATATGTTAAAAGAGGTCACCGTAAAGCCACAATAAGAGGTGAAGATAACAGAAATGTACAGCAGCCCTAGGAGGGGGGCATCCGGAATTCCAAATTCCACATTCCAAAAACATGTTAGCTTCTTCAAATTGTCCATAGGTATGAATGTGAGTGTGAATGGTTGTTTGTCTATATGTGCCCTGGGATTGGCTGGCGACCAGTCCAGGGTGTACCCCGCCTCTCGCCCGGAGGCAGCTGGGATAGGCTCCAGCACCCCCCCCCCGGCGACCCTCGTGAGGAAAAAGCGGTAGAAAATGAAATGAAATGAAATGAAATGAATGTGAGTGTGAATGGTTGTTTGTCTATATGTGCTCTGTGATTGGCTGGCCACCAGTCCGGGGTGGACCCCGCCTCCCGCCCCAAGACAGCTGTGATAGGCTCCAGCACAGCATGCCCCCGTGACCCTAGTGAGGATAAGAAAATGGAATTGATGAAAACGTAGAAGCGTACCTAATGAAGTGGTCACTGAGTGCATGTTTCACGTTAGCCTTGCAGCATAAATGGAGCGTCTGCAACCCCCCCTTCCACCCCCCAACCCCCTCCATGTTTGTGCTGAAGTAGCTCATCTGCTTTGAGTTTGGATGTGTTGTTCACAGATGCTGTGCAGTATCTCCACCGTCACCAGTTACTTTCTTCTCTGACGTCGGCATTGAACATTCCTATCCCAGGAGTCTTGCATGCTTCTATGTAGCGTATATCTATATCAATCATATATCTATATATAGTCCATGGTGGCCATGGAAATCCCAGTGGATTAGTCGTTTCTTCGAGAGCTGAAGCACAACATCTGTCACTACCAAAAAGAGGGAGATGTTTAATGGTCATTTTTTAGGTGGGGGGGGGGGCAATTTTCCTAAACCCAGCATTGATTTTCCCATACATGTGTTATTCCACTCTGGAATAATAATGTCAATAATGTCATGGTCATGTTTGGTGAGACACACAAGCACCAGATTGGAAGGCTGTGCTGGCTTTGGATGCAAACATTGGTGGGGGGTTCGGGAACCCCCTCCCTGAATCCCTTCCCAGTTTTCAACTGATGATGGTCAGTCCCTTACTGTGTGCTCCCCCATATACGTATAACCAGCACCCCCCCAAAGTGTTTCTATCGGATGTGATTTGGGCAATCACTGGTTGAGTGTCACCCCTTTGGGTGCCAAAGTCACATGACCGCTTTGACATCAATCAGTGTTATCTCTCTAATGACCCGCTGGTAAATCTGTCAATCAGTCAATGAGCCAAGTCATATTTCAAATATGAGATGCTTTTCTCTATCGTTATACTCATGGCTCCACCTGTCCGTCTTCCTGCTTTCCCCACCCCATCCTCGGATCAATAATCCCTCCCTGAATGCACCGCATGGACCGACGGATCGTGTTTCTTCGTTGCTATGGATTTACTCCACACCCTGCCTTTGTCGACCATGATGCTAAGCTAAGCAAGAACATTTAGCGACACGGTCTTTTCCTTCACCTTCTCTGCACAAGGACTTCCTTTATTGATTTGGGTCTTCTTCCGATGGAGCCGTTACTCAGCAATGGGACTTGTCAATCAAATAAAGCATTGTGAAACTGTAAAAACTGGGTTAGGTGTATATATTTGAGGCGGGCCTTCTTCCGAGCAAACTCAGCATACTGGCTCATTCGTGTTGATGGGCCCATCTTGTTCATTAGTCGTCCCACATGGGGGCTGCGGCGTTTGCCTTAGCGAGCATCGGAGGGGAAACCCTCCAAATTGCTCCTCACAAGGCTTCACTCTTTTACTGGGTGTATCCTAGTGGTCCTTCTTCCATGACTTACACAAATAAAGACAGTTAGGACACGGATAAACTGGTACTTACTGCCTGCTCTTCTGACCACTGGACCAAGTAACGTTGGAAAGGCGTAGAGCTTCATCAAGTCTGTGGGCTAGTCCAGCTGCATGGTGGCCCATGGTCACTAAACAGTCCAGTAGGAAATACCCTTGACAGATGAAAATACAGGTCCTTTGCTGGTAGGGAATCAGGAACTCCAACGACTTGTGGCTGATGGTGGCGTCTTTAGGGATTGGAAACAAACGTGGCTTTGCTAGCAAGTAAAATTGCAAATTTCCCTTATCTTATCTTATTTTATCTTAAGTGCACAACTGAGCAGCACTTGGGAGTTTTCATGTCATCTGGATGTCCAATCAATTGACTCATTGTCATGGCTTGGATTCCTTTTTGTGATGATCTTTGATATCTTGGTTCTTCTGGCAGCGTTGAGCTTCCCGGACCATTTGCTTTCTCAGAAATCAAACACGGACACTTTGTCAGCATCCTTGAGCACGTCGGCTTCAAGCCTGCACTTTTTCTGCCGCTGGCCCCAAGACACGGCCATTTTGTAATGACACATCGATTGGGCCGCTTGGCGAACGCCAGGGAAAATTGTTGTGATAAAAGCGGCGTAGCTTTTTCTGTCTCCGCCGGAGAAGATGTTTTTCCCATCAGCTTATAAGGAGAGCGGAGACATTATGGAAAAAGCAACACAAATAGCCGAATTGAAGGTTGAAGGTATGCTGCCGCAACCCGACCTAGTGTTCGGCACGCTGAGATATTTTTAATCTTTGCCCCCGAGCCCACGCTCTAGTACCTTGTCACCCCCCCCCCCCTGTCCTCCCCCCCACCTCGCCTTTCTGCTGCGTCACCAGTCTCCATATTGTTTTTCCCGCTGCTCATGTATGTAGAGGTCGGAATGAGGTGACCGCTTGTGGCTCTGGTCGTGATCCGGTCCGGCGTGCCACCCAGTCTGACTCCGGTAGACGCAGCTCCGGTGAAAAAAAAAAAACTTAGTACGTCCTATTTACCCCCCCCCCCCCCCTTTTTTTCCAGACAGTCCAGCATGGAGCCAGTTAATTATGTCCACTTTTTAAAAACTTTTCCTGCACTTGTCCAGACATATTTCCACAGTTCCCTTACGCTTCTCCTTAACTCCTTTTTCTCCCTCAAGGTTCTATTTGTAAATGTGAAGAGGAGGCCAATGAGGAAACAAATTACGAAACACAGGAGTGCATTCCATACCTTGTTTAGAAAGAATTCTCTCCCAGCGCAGAGAGGCAGAGGGGCCACTTAGTTCCAATTCTACCCCCACTTTTATCTCATATGGGTCATCTGTACAATTCCAGGATGAGGGGCTTTTACCTTTTTATGGATATGGACAATTTGGAGTCGCCAAGTAACCCAACATGCATGCTTTTGGAATATGAACACATAGAGATGCCCAAGCGGAGATTGGAACCCCGGTCTTCCCAACTCCGACATCCCTGGTACACCAACTGATATATTATTTTTCATGTTTTTCTTGCATCAACATATCAAATGAGTCCATGCTGTAATTAGCGCTCAGCGCCTCACGTCGAATGTATTTTGTTTATTCCTAAAAAAGCATCCAAACGGCCACAAGCAGAGCAGCTGGGCTTCAAATGCAGTTTGAAGCCCAACAGTCGAAGGCTGGCAGGTGCAGTGGATTTATGAATTTGAAATGACGCCATCTTTTGTGCCCGCAATATTGTTTTACAAATATCCACGAGGCGCAAACACATTAGAGATGTTTCCATGTAAATATTGATGTAAAATCTATGCTAATTATCACAGTAAAATAACGAGTGTGTGTTTGTGTTGTGTTCGTGTGCCCACATGGTCGTTGCGTTGTCTGATCTTTAGTCTGGCTGTCCCTCGCGTTCTCCTTCTGGGTTTAGTTGCTATGGCGATGAGAGGGAAGAGAAGAGCTATGGAAAGGAATGACAATATTTGTCTGGAAGCCCATCGTGTCTGACTGAGAGTCTCACTAACGCCAGTAGCCCGTTTTTACTGTAAAGTCAAGTACAACAATTTGGTGAAAATGATGACAATCACTGAAAAAAAGTTTGATAGTCTAACAAATATCTCCAACTGTGTCCTGCTTTTTTCACACTTTCAGACTTTATGAGTATGAAGATCCTAAAAAACCTCAGCAATGTCAACAGTAGCTATATTTTACACTAAATCATTAACATAAACATTGTTCAAAATGTAAGTGTTGGGCATTGAGTTCGGAAATACAAAAATACGTAAAACCACAACCTCATTTTGGGCTTTCCAAAAACTCAGAGGTTTTCCCCGCTGATGAAATCGTCCAGGTGAAACTCTAAATAACAAAATAATCATTCAAATGTACATATTTGTTGATATGATGCACACACAACAAGGAACAACTTGGTGCTCTGTCTCTGCCTACCACCGTGAGGCATTCGGGTGCTTTCGTAACTGTGAGTGTTAGGTGCTAATTGTTTTTTACATTTTTATTCACATTCCCCCTGTGGCAATTTATTTACCCCTTTTGGAACGCAGGGCTCACACCAACACTGAGGTGGCACACCGAGTACATAACATAGTACATATATAGTACACCACATAGTACATAACATAGTACATATATAGTATATAACATAGTGCATAACATAGTACATAACATAGTACATATGTAGTACATAACATAGTGCATAACATAGTACATAACATAGTACATAACATAGTACATAACATAGTACATATATAGTATATAACATAGTACATAAAATAGTACATATATAGTATATAACATAGTACATAAAATAGTACATATATAGTACATAACATAGTACATACATAGTACATAACATAGTACATAACATAGTACATATATAGTACATAACATATTACATAACATAGTACATAACATAGTACATAACATAGTACATATATAGTACATAACATAGTACATAACATAGTACATAACATAGTACATAACATAGTACATAACATAGTACATAACATAGTACATAACATAGTACATATATAGTACATAACATAGTACATAACATAGTATATATATATAGTACATAACATAGTACATAACATAGTACATAACATAGTACATAACATAGTACATATATAGTACATAACATAGTACATAACATAGTATATAACATAGTACATAACATAGTACATATATAGTACATAACATATTACATAACATAGTACATAACATAGTACATAACATAGTACATAACATAGTACATATATAGTACATAACATATTACATGACATAGTACATAACATAGTACATGTCATAGTACATAACATAGTACATAACATAGTACATAACATAGTACATATATAGTACATATATAGTACATAACATAGTACATATATAGTACATATATAGTACATAACATAGTACATAACATAGTATGTATATAGTACATAACATAGTACATAACATAGTACATATATAGTACATAACATAGTACATAAATAGTACATAACATAGTACATAAATAGTACATAACATAGTACATAACATAGTACATATATAGTACATAACATTGTACTTAACATTGTACATAACATAGTACATATATAGTACATAACATAGTACATAACATAGTACATATATAGTACATAACATAGTACATAACATAGTACATATGATCATAATATCATAACATTGAATGTATCTTCCTCACTATAATAATGTATAACATCCACATATAAAACAGCAAGCGGTACCACCATAATAGATGCAGACCTGGGTCCACAAATCTCCACCGCCACATCTGCCTTATGGAATCATGGAATCACGGAATCACGGAATCACGGAATCACATGGCTTTTCATTAGCTCTGTGTTGTCAGCCACCCTGGCAGCCGTCATGGCCGCCTTGATTGCCATCTCTCGCTCTCATTTACTGTGTGCAAAGATAATCAGGAGGATGATGATGATGTTGTGAAGTGAAGACCATCATCATCATCATCATTATCATTTCTTGTCATGATCACATGATCACATGACAAGAAACGTCAGTGAGCATGATGATGTCTCTTTAAATATGCTAATAAGCACCACAGGAACGTTGCATAAAGAGTTTTAGTCATTTCACATCTTAAGCCGAATACCCAGAATATTATAGCATATGTATATATATGGATACATATGAATATTTCTGAGGACAAACACAAAGACTATCAGAGACTCTGGTATGCTTCATTTGACTAAGTGCACTCACTGCAGTGCACTCAGATGGTATGCTCTGCTGGAAACAAGACCAAAATATGTGAGTTCCTGGGGAATGTGGTGGGGGGGGTCTAGATATTCATAATGATATACATAATGATATTCATAATGATATTCATAATAATGCATGATTTACTTGAAGCTGTCAGAATTCTGGCTTTTCAGCGACTTCTTCTTGTTGAGTTTATTGTTCTAAGAGTACTAAAGGCGGTCAGTATCACATGATTGGCAGGATAGTATACTTTGAATATAGATTCAATAGTACAAGTAAAGTATAAGTAAAGTAAATAAAGTAAGTAAAGTATAACAGCTTCAGCCCACCAAAGATGACAAAGGCTATTCGGGGGCCACACAGAACCCTGGTTGAGTCACCAGAGGCGTTAGCGTAGCTGTAACGTAAATATACAACGTGTAGTGATGCTATTATTTGGATGAACTATTTCATCACTTCATAGATAGAATAATGTGCCATCTTGGGTTTTTCTTTTATGGAGGTTTCTATTGTTGTTCTAGATGATTAGCTTCTTCCTGTTGTATTTCACTGCTAGCAAGGCAGCGTGTCTACTTTAAAAGTGGGTCAACGAGGGAACAGGAAATCTAAATTCACTTGTCTGTCTTGCTGCCGTCTTTCTTACTGCACACCAATACATTCTTTCACGCATGCAAGGGAAAGTAACTATCATGGATCCACAATGAAGATTTCATATTTCATATGTATATATATTATTTCATATTTATTTCATCTGACCCTCAACCCTCAGTCACGGTTACGGCTTCAATCAGGGTGGCATTGGTCCACCTTCTCTCATGAACTACCGTCATTTCTGTTATTATGCTCATTTTTCTACCCTTTGTATTGAGTTACGGACTCCTATAGAGCAGCTACACACAATAACCCGCACGGAAAACTTTTTTGATTTTGCAGAATCTGCACCTATTCCAGCTGTGTTTGCATTTATTCCACCCATGGACCGCCTCCGGGCATGCCCACTCCGCTGTGATTGGTCACACGCCAAAAGTGCCTCTGAACTATGAAGCATATAAGGAAGTCCGCCCCTCTGTGACATCACAAAGGGGAAGTTTTACCACGCCTTTTCAAACGGAGTGTTTTGAACCATCCTAAACTTTTTTCAGGACTCATTTCCAAATCCCCAAACCTCCTTATCTGAAACCTTTGGCATGGTTTAACACCAGAACACAACATTCTAACTACATTTATAGGGCAGAAAAGTGGAAAAAGGCATCATAGGTCCCTTTAACCGATTTAACCGAAAACCCGATTCCAAAAAAAGTATACACCGTTTTGTGAAGTAAAAAGTCCCCGACTCTTCCTCTGTTCATCCCAACAGGGTTTGATAGGGTTGAGTTCAAGGACAGTCAAGTTCTTGGACATAAAACGTACCCAACCATACCTTCATTCTGCTTTTTCCAAACTATTCCCAAACTGCTGAAAACAGAATTCCACAATGAGATCCCTGTGATTGGAATGGTTCATTTGGCCCCGGCCAGTAGGATTCATGGGACCGAGAGCAAGTGAAACAGGTTCAAAGACAATAAGGTCTAAAATGTATTTGTCTCGGGAATGGCAGCATGTGATCCGGAAGAGTCCATCCCAATACAGTTCAGGGTTTCCAGTCCATACGCCTCAGGTACTAAGTGCCTTGTTGTCTCGCTTGAGTCTGCACATCCGCTGAGTGTCCATTTCCTGTGAGTGGGTGAAGTGCAGTCGACCATCGATGGTGAAGAGGATAAAGTCAGAAGGAGAGAATGGCCGTGCTGTCATTGAACCCATCGTATGGCTGGACCCCCACTGTTGTCGTCTGGAAGTGTTGTCATTGAATGGCATTGCCTCAGCCGGTCACGTGTCATCTGTTGGGGGGGGGGGGGCAAGGCCACCGACATCCCAAACGGCCCAACGGGTCTCTAAATGCCGAGACCTCCCAAGAAGATGGACTTTGATAAGGACTCCATTACCACGGACGCTTTTAGTCGGATTCATCAACTCAGCAGCTCTTAAAATGATCAATAATAAAGGGAAGTCAGATCAAACTTCTGCAGGGGGGGGCGGGGGAGGAGGGGGGGGGGGACTCACTGCCTGTCCATCTCCTCCAGTCACTCGAAGCTCTTTTGCTTGTGTGTACCTTTTACTGGCTCCTCAGTTTTAGAGTCAAATACCGGTAAATACTGTATTTGTGAGCCTCTGGAAAATAATCAAGTTGGTATTTTCTTGCTCTACTCGTCTGGGCAAGTCCTGCCCTAGATTGGATGAACAAATTGATGGCTTAAATCAGCACAATAAGGATCTTGTGAAAACTTGTTTTCCCTTGTGGTTTCTTATGTTATTATAGTTCAGATGCATAAATGAGGGGGCAAGGTTTTGTGTCAATCAGTCAATCAGCCAATCAGTGTCATTTCAGCTCTTGAGTAGAGGTGTCGGGGGGTCAAAAATGTTCACAAAAGTTTTTGTACTTTGTACTCAACACAGTAGTCCGTGTACCCTGTACTGTATCCGTAACTAACCACTGCTTTTCACATTTTGATGATGTTGGCATTGAACTGCCAGCTAAAGTGGACTTCCAGCTGCTATTGACGGGCTGTCAATGTGATGACCGTGGCGGAAGTCCAGTGTTGTGCTAGCGTTAGCTAGTCATTAAAGTCATCGCATCTTACCTTTATGCATCCCCACATAGTATCAGCATCGGGGAGCAAGTATGGGGTAAAAGAAAAAGGGGTAAATCCATCCAAATACATCCTTACATCCCTCTGGGCATCGGAGAATGGTAGGATGGTGCGTTCAATGACAGTGAACAGAGTAGTACAAATCACAGCTTGTGCTAAACATTAAAAAAAGTGGAGGATTTCTAATGAATAGTTACATTATTGTAATAAAATCATATTTACTGTAATATAATGATGAATTTCTATGTATTTGAACGTGTTTTAAAAGAGAAATGACATTGAGTTTGTAATTTGGATGACATGTTTTATGACTATTGTCCTGTTTTAGGTATTTTCATTTGTACATTTCATGAAGGAAAAGTGCATTGTGGGAAATCTTTAATAATAATCCTTCCTGAATGTTCATAAATAGGCTTTTTACTCACAAACATTTGGAATTTAAAAGCGGTATCATAAATAAATTCATCTTATTTTGAGCTGACACAAATATACAAAAACATGTTAGTGTGAGAGGTCTCACTCGCTCACATTTTGTATCTGCTGAATGTTTCTTGGCAAGTTTAAGAGCTAATATGCTAATAATAATAAAAAATAGTCATATAAAAATATGCTTGCTGACTGTATTGTTTTAAATACTTCACAAATTGATATCCTATTACATAAAATGTGACGTAATTATCGTTGGCGTTGCACATTGAATGGTTTACCACAAAGAGATGCTGAAAGTGCTGTGATTGGTCAACGTTGTTCCTGGTGGGAGGGGTTTTGTTTTTCTGTTCCTGAGACTAAAAGCTGCCACAAACAAAATGGTGGTACCTCGTGTATGCTTTTGTAACCGTACCGAGATGAAGCTTTCCAGGGTCAGCTGGGAAACTGTAGAGTTGCCATGGTGACAGATGTCGACGTGATGAATCCAAGCGACTATGTGAGCCCTACGAATCAGAAATGTGTACATCAGTCAGAGATGCTGATTCTTTCCGATGCGGACTTTGACATATCGTCTTCACTCTGAGTGGGTTGTTGATTGTTGAAGGAGTGAAAGCTTCTCTTTTGATACGTGATCTTTGTTGATGTCTGGAACTAGCTAGGAATGGTGTAGCCGGCTGTGTCTCGGCACTGTGACCCAGGTTGAACCTGTGCAGAAACACTTGGGAACACAAACCTCGGGGTCTCGGGTTGGAAGTCAGAGAAGTCGGCCATGGAGGGGTGCACATACCACATTTACCAACATTTTTTATTTGCTCTCCGACTGAGCTAAAGAGGATGTTTGCTTTGACTCGGACTTTATTTGTCACACGACTACAAATGGAACCAACAGATGCTTTTGTTAGAATGTCGTATTCTCGTGTTAAACGATGCCAGAGTTTCAGATCATGATCCCTGAAAGAAGTTTAGGATGGCTCTGAACGCTCAGTTTGGAGTTTTTCTAACACTGGCTCTCTGTGAACGGCTGTGAGGCCCCTGTTGTTGGATGTAGGATTGTTGCACGGGATTCGAACGTGAGGAGACGTCTCATTCAGGAAAAAAGTCTTACAATAATAATTAAATGAATGAATCAATATATACATGTCTGTTTTCCTCTTCCTTTACCTCCAGACAGGCAGGAAGATGGTTGCCAGGTTATTGCATCTTTGTCCACCTTTTTCTTGGAATTAGACTCACTGTATCCCGCTGCATCCCGGTAAGCCAGTGGTTCCCAAATAAGTTAATTTGCAGTTCAAAAAATACACTGGCAGGTTTACCAAGCCACCAAGAATAAACAAGAACCAAAGTTTTTCCTTCTATTGTACACGGAACCGCCCGACTGCCTGCTGCAACGCGTCTACGCACAAAGTAGACCACAATGACCACTAAGACCACAATGACCACTAAGACCACAATGACCACTAAGACCACAATGACCACAAAGTCCACAAAGCAGCTCATTTTTGGAGATGAATCGTGTTCTGCGTCACAGGAAGGGAAATCCCAGAGGATTCATGACGTACGTTGCGTGTACCGCGGATGGTCAAAACACTGCCATGGTGGGGGTGGTTTGGAGGGGGGGTAACAGGAATGTAAGATAAAATGCGGAAGTAGGCACAGAATGCGCTGCAGGAAATCCGCTGTTTTGACTCCGAAATCAGGAAAAAGCCAAAGAAAGAAATATATTTTCTGACTTTTTTTCTGTAAAGAAGAAATTATTTGAATTTCATTTATTTTATAAATCGTGTTATTATATTTTTCCCGAGTTCTTTTTGTCTGTAAAGAACCCAGAGGGGGTAATTTGATCTCGACATGGGTTACTAATATTTACTGTATTTATGTGGGGCTTCCTAAAAACAATAAATGTTTACATTTTTGCACCCCTGCCATCGTCACACTTTTTGTTCCAAACTGACCCTGGCCCCCCATCAGGGGAGGGGAAAGGCCCTCAGCTGTGATGAAGGGTAAAAGCTCTGGTCAGGACCCAAGAGATGAATGTGAAGCATTGAACTGTGTTTGCATGCAAGAGACAAAACGCCCCAGACATCAAGTAGCCATCCAAGGACACACTGAGAAGGAACTTAGACTTGAGTCTGAGGAAGACAGGAGGAAGGCGGTTGGGGGTTGCGAGGTTAAGACAGAAGGAAAATGGGGACAAGACAAAAAACCAAACAGCCCAGGGCAAGTATCCCGTTTTATACACTGAATCAAAGTGGATGTCCACTTCCCCACCAAACCTCGGGTCACTTCCTTTAGGGTGACATCACAACGTCTGCTGTCTCTCTTTTTTCCTGATAAAACTTGGGACTGTTCAGTTTCTACTTCCGGATCGGAGTCGGGATCCAAAGCATATGATTGTATGTTAAAAGCGGACATCAATTCCTATTCAGTTAGCAGCACAAAACCGGAACTCTTTCTATGTGCTGGCGGTGGGACCGACCACCCAACCACCCGACCACCCAACATCCCGACCACCCGACCACCCAACCACCATAACAGACGTAATCCAATGAAATACAGCTGGAATAGGTGCAGATTCTGGAAGAACTACAAAGCTTTCTGTGTTGGTTATTGTGCGTAGCTGCTCTATAGGAGTCCACAACTCAATACAAAGGGCCGAAAAATGAGCATAATGGGTGGAACTGGCGTGTAAGTGCGTGTCAATCATGTGATTGAATTCCAAGTGAAAAAGCTATTCTTCCTGTCAACAGCGTCTGTGTTTGGCAGAGTCAAACAGCTGCGGCTATTTTTATATATCCACTCTTTGTTTTTATTTCTCTCCCGCTTCCAGTCCTCCGGCCACCTCCCGCCGACCTGCCCGCTGCCTTATGGGTACGCCGCTGGGCGTTGGCCAAACGCTAGGCTTGTTTTTTCACCATGTGATGATTAAAGGCTACGTTAATGTGAACATGCGGAGTCAGGTTGCATTCCTACGTTGATTGACGCGTGGAGACCCAACGTGACACCAACAGCCTTCTGTGCTCTTCCCACAGACTCGTACTCGGCGGCAGGCAGTGAAGGCAGCATCTCTACCTCTGTGGCGTCCCTGCCCCCGCAGGCTTCAGGCAGCTCAGCCCCCGGCTCCCCCGGCTCCAAGCACTCTGTGAGCACCCTGAAGAAATGGCTCACGAACCCGGTTCGCAAGCTTAGCGCCGGGGCCACGGCCAAAGGGCAACGTCAAATACGCAAACTTGAAGGAAAACCTGAACTTCTTCCGTCCCACAGCCACAGCCAGGATCCGGGCAGCCCCCCGAGGCCCGGGGACCCTCTCACCATCCTGCCTGTCACACACACACAACTGGTGAGCGGTGAACATGTCATTGGGGGTCACATGAGTGGGCTTAGCCTGTTGTGGTTCAATGCGTACTTCAAGGCAACCATCTTGGAAGGAAACTGGAGTTCTGGTATTCCCGCGTGGTTATCTTTTTTCTAATTTGGTCTCGCTCTCAGGACACAAAATGTCTGCTGTCTCTACCGTGCGCTCTTCCAGAAACTCCCCTTCGGAGAACGGCTTTCTGGTCTTTGCTAATTTGTACGCCGGAAGAGAACTTGCCTTCTTGGATGGCATTATGTCGGGCGAATGTGTTTTTCTGGGCCTGCAAACTAGCTACCAAGTTTAGAGCCGTAGCCGCCATTTCTTGTGTTGACGGTTGTTAGCATAATTAGCATGCTTGGTGGAAAAGTGACGGCCGATGTTGTAGTCCTTTAACAGTTTCTTGACAAATAAGACATACAGCCTGAGAGCGGACTTCGGTGAAAAAGTATTTTGTTGTCCAATCGTTGAAATCAAACACTCGGCACTCACTGTCCACTTTTCCTGGACTTACTCATTGCTGCAGATGGGTCGGAACCATGGCAGGTTATTAACAGAGCGACTAGCCAAGATCACGTCAGTGTGTCACTGCGTGTAATGCGCCATCTGGTGGAAAGACCAGGAATTACAGGAAAATCAATATCGCAATTTTACTTCATTTCAGCAATTCCTTATCGATCTTTGGCGGGACGCATGAAACAAACCAACGGGGCCGGATGTGGCCCACTCCAGTTCTAGAGTCTAGAACCATGGTGACAACCGCAGGGGGGCCCAAAGTCATTTTTTTCATGGGCCCAATTCCTTGCCTGCTTCAGACGGACCTGCTGTGATGGTGCAAATCCCATATTGATGTACGCTCATGATCAAAATGTTAAGAACTGTTTAAAAATGGCAAGATTTACATTTGGTACTTTTGGATCTTAAGGAGGTTCTTTTCTAAGTAGCTCTTCAAAATACAAAAAGAAGACATTTTAGTTGGAGAAAACATTTATTGAGAAAAATAACCCAAAAAAACACAAAGTAGCCACAGGAGGATGTTTGCATGAAAGGACACGGCTAATAGCATAGGAAGCAATGGCGCTGTTTGGTATCACACTCTACTACATGATGATGATGATGATGATGATAATGATGATGATGATGCCGTGATTGCGTGACACAAGGAGTATGAAAAGTGGGTCATTTCGATGAGTTTTTGGGTGAGGCTTGGGAGATTGGTGACGTAATAATGCTAATTAGATGAGTGACTATTCATAACAAACTTTGGGTCATTTCTCATTTACAGTATGCATTTATCGATGACCATTTTCAAGCTACAACCTTTTGAAATAGTCACACCAAAATGTAATATTTTCTTTAAAAAATGAAATAATAAAGTGGGTCTGGATCCATACTATATCATATAGACATATAGACATCGAGACATATAGTCATAACTCCCATGTGACTTTGTGTATCTGTGTGTGCACCAGGAGTGGAAAGACGGCCTGGCGAGCCCCGAGGATCTGTCGCCAGCGACACTCCAGTCCCCCGGTTACGTAACCCACTCACTGATTGGCTGCACGTCACTGCTTCACACGCAGGTCTGTCACCACAAATACTATGATATCAAATATCAAATATCAAGTGTTCCATATGGACCACCAAATGGGACTCAATGAAACAAATGAATACATCTTTCTATAATTTACTAAATGTGTCATTTATTCATTAAATCAATAAATAATTCATTAAATAAATACACTATGAAATAATTCCATACAGTACATGAGTCATTAAAAGCGTCTTTAAATAATTGAAATACCAGTTCATTTAATCTAAACATACACAATTATTTATGGTTGAATTATTTCACTGACCTGTGGTTACATGTTTATGAATTCATTTCATCTGTCAAAGTTCTTTTCGTTTTGTTCGCTTCCAATCTTAAAACTGAAGAAGGTGTGTAGCTTCGTGTTACGTCATATCATATATCGTGTATTCGCTGAAAGAACGCAGCCAAGATAAATTTAAACAGGAAAAGATCAAATTTAATCTTGCTAATATTTTATAATGTTTTATATGGATATATATATTATTTTTAAAGAAAAACTGGACTTGTGAATAAAGTATAGAAGTGTTTAGATTATAAATAAAGCAAATCCAATTGGAATATTTGGGTCCATGAATACTGGCGGGGATCAGAAAAGCATCTGCACCCCAACATAGTGAGTCTCACACATCGAGATAAATGGCAAGGAGTCTTATCGGAATCCGTGGCTCCTGGGCAGATCCCTGTCGGACCAGGAAGGGCAATGTTGGGATGCAACCAGTGTCATGTGACTCACATTGAGCATGGCAAACGCACGTAATCAACAATGAGCTGACGCTGCGGGTTTAAGAATAATACTTTCATCTCTCCACCAAACACTTGGAGCCTCTGGGTCGGGTTTCACTTTGTTGGTTAGGTTTCACTTTGTTGGTTAGGTTTCACTTTGTTGGTTAGGTTTCACTTTGCAGGGGAACAAAGTAGCAGCAAACAGCTGATAAAAACCATCTGAGCTTTGGGGCAGAAAAAGGTCATTTGTGTCATTTGTGTAAAACATCCCGAGCCTCTAATAAGATTACACGAGGAGGCTGAGCTCAGTGCTTCCGTGTTTGGACTGCCAATCTTCCAAGAGAAAGGCCAAGAGAGGTGGAGGTAGATTGAATTATTGCTTCATCCGTTTCACAGCTCTCTTTTTCTGTCCTTTATGACCCTTCATGAAGTCATGGAAGGATGATTTATTCCTCATTTCTACTCATCTTTGTCTCAATAACTTAATACCACTCAGCAAGTGCATGATGCTGTTGAGACACGAGTGTCAAAAAGACAATATCGGAATTGTTTTCCATGAGAAACGGGGTTCAAATTCTTGTTGGCCTACATCAAAAAGACACAACAACACCAATTACCGCTGCTTTGGTCTTTGGTCTTTTCAAAAGAGAACAAACGTTATTGTCTGATATCCTCAATATCGTCTTTGGGGATTCATTTTTCCAGATGTTGACATGAAGAGAGCATGTTAAACATGGGGGATGGGGGGTGGGGGGGTCTGCGAGTCCCACAGTGGGTGTGTGCTACAAAGGTAACACAAGACAAAGACAAAAAAACAGTTAGCAACTACGTACAAACACCGAGTCAGTCCGTTCACTCATGTTCACGTTGGTTCCGACTCAACAGCGCAACAACACGTGACGACTCGTCGGTCATGAACGAACGGGTCAAAAGAACTAGTTCTTTTTTGTGAACGGAATGAACGAGGTCACCGACAGTGTTGGTCAATGTCTCGGTCTTTCTGTCAGCTAACCCCACCCACCCATCACTGTCGCTGTCATGTGACCAGAAGTGAGGTTTGGCAACAACCCAAAAGAATATGGAATATTTTGACGGACATGACTAGGGTTGGGAATGGTTTGAATTTGAGTGATTCCGGTTTCGATTTTCGATTCCGATTCTTTTCAAAGGTTGGGTCATAAAAAGTTAGCATGGTTTAAATGAGGGCGCTAACCAAAGTTCTTGTATGAAATGTCTTAATGTTATAATATTACGTCATGCACAGGCATTATTTCTTCTTCTATGGTTTGGTGTGTCACATGGTTCCGTCAGCACCACGCCCAAGTGCCTAAGTGCCTAAGTCCCTTGTGTATGACATCGTTTTCACTCAGTGGTCCGTTCCCATTTGGGTACAACTATTTTACTAATCCAACAAAGTGTGGACGCTATTTTTTTCAACCCGTCAAAAAACAAAAAAACATTCCCAAAGTTTGCTTCATGGAATTGCAGGGAGACACTTCCTTATAGTCGTTCTATAAGTTCATGGCTTAAAAACAAAACACACCAGAAGGACATGGGGGTGATTATGGAGGTGATTCTTCCTTGAACTTTTCCACGGAACATCTGGATGTGATCAAGGAGCCTGATGAGGAACTTGTCAACCAAGCCACAGCTTGGCGCTCTTAGTGGGGCAAAACAAGCCACGGGGAGTTGAGGGCTTCAGGGAGTCTTCTCCTTCTCCTGCCATGCTGCTCTCTTTACGTGACAGCTCACACAAAAAGGTTAAGCTTAATGACGGGCAAAAAGTACACTTCCCCTTTAAGTCCTCAGTGAAGGACACTGAGGTAGAGAATGCATCACCCGCCCTCCCAGGTATTTATAATACTTGTGATGCATCACATTAGGATTGAATTGTCAGATGGTAAACAAGAAAATAACATTTATGCGGTCATAAATCAGTAATGGAGGCTGCTGATGTCTGCTGTAATCGTTTGCTCCCAAGTCAAAACTCAATCAAGACGGACTCTTCATTTGTCAGCTTCTGGAGCTGCACAAGCAACATTTCATGCTTATCTCCTCATCGCTTTCCCTCTAGCTATCTGGGGCTCGAGTCCGCCGAGCTATGGCAATCTCGGTCTGGTTCTTATCCTTCAATGATCGCTACATTTTTGCTACATTTTTACATTTTGCACCTGAATTTCACATTCACATAAGTTCCTCTGACTGCCTTCCTGTGGCTACCCTCAGGACGCTCAGGACGCTCTGGACGCTCAGTCCACCTCTTTCCTGATGGATGACACCTCCAGCCAATGGTCTTCAGTGGCTGACACTGAGGAGGAGCGGAGAAGCGCCTTGGAGAAGAGCTTGTGAGTTTGTGTTTTTCAGTTGGTGCGCCCCCGCCTGGTGTAGAGCTCCTCAAAGTGCTTTACATCAGAGATATGACTGCATTTGAAGGACGTGTCCTTCCTTGGTCTCTCCTCAGATACGTACTGAAGGAGCTTATCGAGACGGAGAAGCACTATGTAGCAGACCTGGGCCTCATCGTGGAGGTAAGGTTGGCTCATCTGGCGGGAAAAAGCTCTAAATCCATATCCTCGTAATATGCGCATTTTCCTCCAGTCATCCAGTCTCCAGTTTGACGAGGATTTTAGGAATTAGCAGCTTGCAAACGTGTCAAAGCAACGCCTCATCTGGCGCTTGATGTACCTGGAAATATTCCGGTTCATCCAGAGGTCTTCTCAAAGGAAAATCATGTTTGGATAGTATGCAAGTGCAGTATAAATGTTGCTTTTAGAGTATATTTGATGGGGGAAAGTGAAAACATATTTCTATGTTATTGCTGTCACAAATAGTCCAGTTTTTCTAGACTACTTTTCTTCTCTTCACACTAAATTCTGCAACACTTTTCATCTTTTTATTATTATTATTATATTTTTATTCTGCCATGTCTTTCTCCGACATGTTCCAAACTATTTAAAATCTTTTCCACACAAATATGTTGCACTTATTCACACAAGGTGTACCGAACTTTCTTCACTTTTCCACATTTCCCAAATTTCTGGATTTTCTTTTTAGAATTTCCTGGTGGTGGAAATCACTCACTTATTGCCGTGGCTCAATTATTTTCCGACATCCCCCCCCTTCCAGGGGACAGAAATATTTGTACCCCCCCCCCCCCCCCCTCCAGATTTGATAATACGTATTTATTCATCTCTACTGGACTGTCAGCTAAAACCAGGGTGATGCAACAACATGGAGATCTGTGAAGCATACAAGCGTATCCAAACTGCATGTTGAGTACAATAAATGTGTACGTGTTGGCACGTACCTCCCCGCTAGCACTGCCTTGTAATAAGATGTAATAAGATGTCTTCTGACAACCTAAATAGTAGAAGAAGTACAAGTTTTAAACAACCTTGTACAGGCTCAGCGGCACTCAAGTTACTGGAAAATAGTCAGGTTGTGCTTCATTTTATGGTATTGTTCCTAGTAAATAATAGTAATAACTCATTGGCCTTTATGAACTATGAGCATCTGTATTGTGTTTCAGGGCTACATGACCAATATGAACTCCAAAGGTATACCAGAGGACATGAAGGGAAAAGACAAGATTGTTTTTGGGAACATTCACCAAATATTTCACTGGCATAAAGAGTAAGTCCTCCACCGTGAGATGAGAATCGTGGACTCCTCCGTTCCTCCTGGTTCTTTGTGTCACGTGACGGACAAAGGAAGAATGCGCCAAATGACTCCGTGGCTGTGTTTCCTGTCTAGCTATTTCCTGGGAGAGCTGGAGAAGTGCTTGGCAGAGCCGGAGAGACTGAGTCAGCTCTTCATTAAACACGTGAGTCTCGCCGCCGTGTACACAAACACACCATGCTCATCCGGTCTGGATGGCTTCCTTGCGTCGCGGTGGAAGTAAATAGACGAAACATGCGGCGTCTGTTGATGCTACCCTGTGCTGCCTTGCATCCCTCGTCAAGTTTGGGTCAGACACAACAACGGGGACTACTAGATTAGATTAGATTAGATTCAACTTTATTGTTATTGCTCATGTCACTTGTACAGGGCAACAAAATGCAGTTAGCATCCAACCAGAAGTGCATTTTTTTATAAGTACATTAGTATGGACAGATCTATGTAAATAAAACTATACAGGCTATGACTATAATACAGTGAGGATATGTACAGGGATATAAATGACTATAATATGGCTATTGTAGATTATACAGATTATAAACAGTATGGGTATGACAATATATAATAACAGTAATATATACAGTATTGCAATGGAGTGACTAGGGTATGGAAATGACTATAATATGGCTATTGTAGATTATACAGATTATAAACAGTATGGATATGACAATATATAATAACAGTAATATGTACAGTATTGCAGTGAAGTGACTAGAGTAGAGTATGGTTATTGCAGATTATATAAATTATAACAGTATGATCAATGAATCAACAGATAGTATATGTACAATAGTGCAATAGTACAATAGTGCAATGAAGTGATGGGGGAGGGCATAGGTCAGCGGGGGGGTGTACGTAGTGGAATGGGTGGGCAATGGGGGGCAGAGTTCAGCAAGGAGACAGCTGTTGGGAAAAAGCTGTTCCTGAACCTGGTGGTTCTTGTCCCTAAACTCCTATAGCGCCTCCCTGAGGGTAGGAGGGCAAACAGTCTGTGTGCTGGGTGGTGTGAGTCTTTGGCAATTTGTGATGCCCTCCTGAGACAACGCTTCCTGTACTACAGTCAATCCCCGTACGTTTGGGATGAGGTTTATCCCCAACAACAACCACAATGTCGATGAAATGTTCCGCATCGTCAAATACACCCGTGGTCGTACCCAAAAGGCAAAGAAGGAAGAAAAGGTTTCAGCTGAAGGGCATCATTAAGGAAGGAGGAAGGAAATAGGAATGTCTTTTTCTCCCATTCCTGCTCATTGTAGTTCTTGAAAGAACACAATAATAACGGCATGCCTGTAAATATGCTATTCAATAACTGGCAGTGTGACGATGGAAGCCATATTGGCTCCCAACGTGTTCTTATTCAGCAGCGGAGCAGCTCGGCAGTTTCCAAGTGACGATGCTTGTTGCCAGGTGCAGCCTCATGTTGATGGGCGCTCAAAGGTTCTGGTTACACACAAGGCCACCTGGGTGGATTACACATGACGTGGTACATCGGACATGGTCCATCGGGACGCTCAGGGTGGCGCCGCCTCCCGAGGCTAATCAGTCACAGTAGAGTTACCGCTAAGAAGACTAAATGAATGTTTCTCACAAGTTTGACATCGTCTGTGTGTTTCTTTGTCGGGCAGGAGCGGCGTCTGAATATGTATGTGGTCTACTGTCAGAACAAGCCCAAGTCCGAGCACATTGTCTCAGAGTACATTGAAACCTACTTTGAGGTGAGTTTGTTCTACTCTTTTAACAGCAGATTTGGTGTCAAATGTGGCGATTCACGAGACGACCAACTCACAAGACAATCATGGTCCAGGGGAATCAAACCGGACACATTTTTAAGTGGGACCTATTGTGCTTTTTCCACTTTTTTGACCTATAAATGTAGTTCGAATGTTGGATTCTGGTGGTAAACCATGACAAAGTTTCAGATAATGACATTTACGCATTTGGAAATGAGCCCTGAAAGACGTTTGGGATGGCTCTTAACTCGGGATGAGCCGGATACTCGTTATAGACAAGTTTTCCTTACAGATGATGCATTTTTGCTGGATATGTATGAAACTATAAACTATACCTGGTTGTCATCCGGATAGAAAATAACGGGAACAGGACACAAATCTTGAATTGAATGTTGCTGCTGCTGCGATTACATCAGCTGCCATGAGTCGCATTGTTTGCCTCCTAGGAGTTGCGGGAGCAGCTGGGTCACAGGCTGCAACTCAATGACCTGCTCATCAAACCCGTCCAGAGGATCATGAAGTACCAGCTGCTGCTCAAGGTGAAGAGCAGGTCACACACACACACACACGCACACACACACACTCAATGGTCACAACATCACTCCGACTAAATCAAATATGATCCATTATGAAAGTTGGATCTTCATTTAATGTGATTCCAAGATATCTTTGAATTTGTTAGGGTCCAAAATGTTCTTGAATTCTGGTCCTGCACAGTGGTCGAGTGGGTATCATGTTGGCCCCATAGTCAAGAGATTGAGATCCGGTCCACATGTTTTTATATCTGCTTTGGCGACCATGCTGTGTTTATTTGAACAGGACTTCCTGAAGTATTCCACCAAAGCTGGGATGGAAACAGAAGAGTTGGAGGTCGGTAATCCTAACCTAGGTTAGGTTGAGTTACAGTCTTGTTTTGGTTTAGACCTGGTCTGCATTGGCTTTCAACAGTTTTTGTTTGTTTTTTCAACAGAAAGCAGTAGAAGTGATGTGCTTTGTGCCAAAACGTTGCAATGACATGATGAATGTGGGTCGACTCCAAGGCTTTGAGGTACGTGTCAAGAATTTAGACGTCAAGAAAACGAGGTTTTGTGCCAGCAATTTGGTGAAAAGCACTTCCACTTATTGTTGCTTACCAGGGGAAGATCACAGCCCAGGGGAAGCTGCTCCAGCAGGACACCTTCACCGTCACTGAGCAGGACTCCGGCTTCCTGTCTCGAGCGAAGGAAAGAAGGGTCTTCCTGTTTGAGCAGCTGGTCATCTTCAGTGAGCCCACGGACAAAAAGAAGGGCTTCTCGCTTCCTGGGTACATCTTTAAAAACAGCATAAAGGTATGTGCATCAAAACAGACAATTTTCACAGGAACCACAAAATCCTAAAAAACACAGCTGAATAGGTGCAGATTCTGGAAGAACCAGAAAGCTTTGTGTGCTGGTTATTGTGTGTAGCTGCTCTATAGGAGTCCATGACTCAATACAAAGGGCTGAAAAATGATCATAATAGGTCCCCTTGAAACATTTCTCCCGAAAACACACACCAATGTTAACTTGTCAGCATGGCAGAAATATCTGAAAATTGTTAGACGTTGACTTTGCGCTAACAATTTTCGCAGGAACCACAAAATCCAAAGAAATACAGCTGAATAGGTGCAGATTCTGGAAGAACTAGAAAGCTTTGTGTGCTGGTTATTGTGTGTAGCTGCTCTATAGGAGTCCACGACTCAATACAAAGGGCTGATAAATGAGGATAATGGGTCCCTTTTAAGCATTCCTCTGGAAACCACACACCAATGTTAACTTATGAGCATGACAGAAATATCTAAAAATTGTTAGACGTTGACTTTGCGCTAACAATTTTCGCAAGAACCACAAAATCCTAAGAAACACAACTGAATAGGTGCAGATTCTGGAAGAACCAGAAAGCTTTGTGTGCTGGTTATTGTGTGTAGCTGCTCTATAGGAGTCCACGACTCAATACAAAGGGCTGAAAAATGATCATAATAGGTCCCCTTGAAACATTTCTCCCGAAAACACACACCAATGTTAACTTGTCAGCATGGCAGAAATATCTGAAAATTGTTAGACGTTGACTTTGCGCTAACAATTTTCGCAGGAACCACAAAATCCTAAGAAACACAACTGAATAGGTGCAGATTCTGGAAGAACTAGAAAGCTTTGTATGCTGGTTATTGTGTGTATCTGCTCTATAGGAGTCCACGACTCAATACAAAGGGCTGAAAAATGAGCATAATAGTTCCCCTTTAAGCATTCCTCAAATTTGCGCTCAGCGTACACAAACGTGTCTTCTCAAACGTAACCCCTTCCAGGTGAGCTGCTTGGGGGTGGAGTTCAACGCGGACGGTGACGATGCGCGCTTCGTGTTGACGTCCCGCAATCCAGACGGAAGCACGGTGAGATTCCAGCTGCTGGCCTCCTCGCTGGAGACGTGCAGGGCCTGGGTCGACGATGTGGGTCAGATCTTGGAAACACAGCGCAACTTCCTGAATGGTGAGCCTGGAATGTCATCCGTTCATTCATTCATCCGTCCGCAATTATGTTTATCTCTGCTGATATTGATTTTTTTTCAGTCACTGTCGAGATTAAAAACATGTCACATATTTAATACATATATTTATCCAATCTCTAATCATAATAAATCTACATTTTTGCTTGCAATTACTTAAAAATTGGAATGTGGGAGGAAACCGGATTACCCGGATCTGAAAAAGAAAAAAAATCAACCAGATAGCAAAATTATTTTACATGTTTTTGGGGGCCCTTCCCAGTCAGAGGCCCTTGGAATTATCCAAACTGTTCCCCCTATAGAGCGCCCCTCCCTCCTATAATAACAATGTTGTCTTAGCTTGGTTAATATGGAAGTCATATTATGTAACCGGAACACTTGGGATTTTTTGGGTGTTTTTTTCTAGGCAAAATAATTGAATCCCATTATTAGCTATTAGCCATCTCTTGCTAGCCATTTCTTGCTAGCTTCCGCTTCGAAATACGAAATGAAATGTTTGCGTGTCTTTCAGCCTTACAGTCACCTATCGAGTATCAAAGGAGAGAAAGCAAGTCCAATAGCTTGGGTCGCTCCATGCGGCCCCCCCCGTCCACCGGCGGCGCCCTGAGGCCCCACTCGTCTGCTTCAATGGACCGCCACAGGCACCCCTCCCTCCATTCTCATAACACCTCCCTGCCCGCCCTGTACCTGCCCAGCCAAGGCCCGGCTCCGGGTCCCAGTGAGACCTCCATGCTGCAGGATGTAGGGTTACATAACTCGTGTGATGATACGCTCACAATGTTCTGACCTGAATGCCCTCTTCAACACAATGTTTGGCGTTTGCAGCCCACTCTGGTGCAGCTCTGTCCTGCTGACACAGTTTCTCCGTCCCATGTTCAGCTGACCTTGTCGGAACCGCAGACCTGTCCTGCTGTTTCCAATGGTCTCTACACGCCCTCCATGCAGACTCCAAAGGTAGTGCTGATGCTTGCTCATGCACAATATAGCAATCATAACTGTTCTCCAACATCAAACCAACGTTCCTCTAGCTGAGGCTCCATAACGAGATACAATAACGATACCTGGTGTACGCGTACCCCTCCAGGGGTACATCAATTTTACATGAATAAAACAAGCAGGATCAAAACCAGCAAACTGCTTTGCTATGCTTAGCTAGCTTTTTCCAAGAATGGTACATTCAGGTGCATCAGGTAACTCCTCCAGCACAAGTTCCTGTGGCGCACCCCACTCAATGGTCACTTTGTCCAGCGCACCACTGTGCACAGCCAATTGGGTAGACTGGGCTGCGCCAAGATGGCCGTGGCGGCAAACCATTTTCAGCTTGGCGCAGTGACAATTACGTGACTCTGACCTGGTCTATTCTCGACGCAGGCGAAGCGCAGCCTGCGCTGTGGTAAACAGCCAAAATGCCATTCTGGCCCCTCCCTTCTAGAGAGGGTAAGAAGCGCTCTTATCTGGGAAGAAATAGAGCTGCTACTGCTCCATGTTGAGAGGAACCATATGAGGTGCTGGACCAGAATGCTGACCGGTCCTTTTGGTCGCTAACCTTGAACCTTGGGTCCTTTTGGTCGCTAACCTTGAACCTTGGGTCCTTTTGGTCGCTAACCTTGGGTCCTTTTGGTCGCTAACCTTGAACCTTGGGTCCTTTTGGTCGCTAACCTTGAACCTTGGATCCTTTTGGTCGCTAACCTTGGGTCCTTTTGGTCGCTAACCTTGGGTCCTTTTGGTCGCTAACCTTGAACCTTGCGTCCTTTTGGTCGCTAACCTTGGGTCCTTTTGGTCGCTAACCTTGGGTCCTTTTGGTCGCTAACCTTGAACCTTGGGTCCTTTTGGTCGCTAACCTTGAACCTTGGATCCTTTTGGTCGCTAACCTTGGGTCCTTTTGGTCGCTAACCTTGGGTCCTTTTGGTCGCTAACCTTGAACCTTGCGTCCTTTTGGTCGCTAACCTTGGGTCCTTTTGGTCGCTAACCTTGGGTCCTTTTGGTCGCTAACCTTGGGTCCTTTTGGTCGCTAACCTTGGATCCTTTTGGTCGCTAACCTTGGGTCCTTTTGGTCGCTAACCTTGAACCTTGGATCCTTTTGGTCGCTAACCTTGGATCCTTTTGGTCGCTAACCTTGGGTCCTTTTGGTCGCTAACCTTGAACCTTGGATCCTTTTGGTCGCTAACCTTGGATCCTTTTGGTCGCTAACCTTGGGTCCTTTTGGTCGCTAACCTTGGGTCCTTTTGGTCGCTAACCTTGAACCTTGGATCCTTTTGGTCGCTAACCTTGGGTCTTTTTGGTCGCTAACCTTGGATCCTTTTGGTCGCTAACCTTTTGGGCACCCTGGTTGTTTTATTGATTTGAAAACCTTGAACTTGAATTAGTTTCTTGAGTCTAAATTTGTAATTGCGTTATAAAAACAAAGTATGGATGTCAGCCGCTAGCCTGTAGGAGCATCCTGTTGCGGACGTAGCTTCACCCCAAGACGTGTAGCGTTGTGTGCGGGGCTCTGGTGCGACGGGGCAGCAGTTGTTGTTTTCCTCTGCGTTCTCAATTGACTCAAGCTGCAAAGGCTTAGTACATAACAAACAGGAAGCAGGCTCGGCCAGACGAGGAAGTCAGTAGGAGATGCTTATCGAGAGCAGATAATTGTTTCCTGTACGCGTCCTGCAGTGAATAGGAGGAACTTGGGCCTCTAAGCATTTGCATAACATATCACGTTTTGACACAACTATTGATATTTTTGCAAGCAGGAAAAGGCTGTTTAGGTTTTTGAATACATGCTGAAATCTTTTCCGTTGGTCTGAAAATGTTCCCACCACCCCACAGAGAGCAGACGATGGCTGCCGCAGGGGTCAGTCGTCAGATTTTGGAAACCAGGCTCCGTTTTCCACTCCCTCAGCCGGACGACGCCCTAGCAACCTGGCCCAGCTTGCTGAAGATGACCTATGACCTCTGATGGCCTCTCGACGAGTCGATGGATAGCATGAAGACCAGAACAAATGAAGACATACCAAGACCCGGTTCAGCCATCTGAAGGAACCTATGAAGGAAGTAAACGCAGCACCTGTAAAATGACTTCATTGTTTTCTACTGCGGCCGTCCTCCAAGATGGCCCCCAAAGAAAGCTTTCTATGTTTGTATGAGTGGCGATTCCACCATCAAATATCCATTCCTAATCGGGGCGGTCCCGCCGTCTGCATTTCCATGACTGTGCAGCAAGTCGGGGCTTTTTGCGTGCATGAGAGTGTGCATGAGCTCCTCCTGTACTCGTACGGTATGATTCCTCCGACAACTGCTGGCGCCCTCAAACCTACCGTGACTCAAGAGGATGTGAAGGGCTTACATCTTCATCTTCATCTTCATCACCACGGGGACAAGACTTAGGTTTCATTTTGCTTTTAGCTGGACTTGCACAACCTCCAGGTCATGGGTCATGTGGACGATGCAACCTGAAGGGGGGGGGCACAGAGCGTCGGACACTGCTGCAGTACTCAGGCTGTATATTGTAGCTGTTCACCGTGAACCTATCTAGAGTCTCTTTAGGGTTTTCTTTTTTTCAATTTGGGATTCTGGACTTCTATCCTGTTTCAAACAGACTCATATGTTATGTTGTACTGTCATGTCCGACAATTAAAAACTTGTAATCACTTTGCTCTCTATTTGATTATGAAGATGATGTTGAGTTTATTAGTCAATGGTCCAAGTTAGGGATGGGCAAAGTACGGCCTGGGGGCCACATGCGGACCAACCAACCATTTGAATCCGGCCCACCAGTTGCTTTCTAAGTATTTCAACTTTTAACATACAAACTGGCAACGTGACTTGCAAGTTGGATGTCTTATTCAGTAAAAAAAAAACTACAAAACTGTCAAATTAAATGACATAGTTGGATGTGGTCATATTTTTAAAGTGCTCCTGAAAAAAGGGACATGGGAACATACAGCTGATAGTATAACACTTTTACAGATAAAATTTGACAAATAATTCAAGGAAAATGATAAGCATAAAATTGTGTGTGTGTTAAACATATGTTCTGCCCCCCCCCCCCCCCCATGAGTCTAAATATTTGCCCACCCCTGCTCTAGGTTGTTCTGTTCAATCTAAAAGTAAACCTTCTAGCGCCCTCTACAGGCTCCTAGTGAGCATGAACAAATGAGGGCTGATAAAATCAGTTCCTCATTGTGGCCACTAGGGGTCGACACAGTGCTTCCACTCCACCAATCAGGCCAGTAGTTAGCAATAAGACGACACGCATTTATTAAATGTTGTTTTTTTTAATGAAAGCCTTTTTGAATATTTGTGGCGGGTGAATGAAGACCTTCGGTAAATAATGCGACTTTATTCTGATGTAATAAATATAAACTTTGCTTGGGAGGTTTTACACACAAATTCTACTCTGGCAACCGAATCTGGACAAATATAAACTACTTAGCGTAAGTAGGGCTGGACGATATATTGATATTTTTAATAACAATATATTTTTTAAATATCGATATTTATTTTAAGCACAATATTAAAAACAAGCATATGGTTCATATCTATGCAGAGGTGTCATGTTTCAAGATGGCGCCGCCCAAGCGCAAGCTAGTTACGGCTACTACGTGTCCCCTGCTGCATTTTTAGTCTTTAATAGTGCTTCATTTATTACTTTGTTTGCTTACTTATGAAACTGGTTTTAAATTCTAAATGTTTGTGAGTTAAAAAGCCAGTAGGAACATCGGAAAGGATTATTATTAAAGATTTTCCTCAATGCGCCTTTCATTCATGAAATGTACAAATGAAAATAGCTAAAATAGGGCAATAGTCATAAAACATTTCATCCAAATTGAAAATTTCCCCCATTTTCTTTCACCTCATATTTGCTCCGGAATGCTGATACTATGTGGGAATGCGTAAAGGTAAGATTTGATGACTTTGAGTGCTAATGTGCATCATTGTGGTAGTTCCATGCTAAATGGCTAACGCTAGCAAAACACTGGACTTCATCCACGGTCATCACATTGACAGCCCGTCAATAGCAGCTGGAAGTCCAATTTAGCTGGCAGTTCAATGCCAACATCATCAGAGATGTAAAAATGTAAAAAACACTGGTTAGTTGGGCCCTCTTATGCCAAGGTAGCACTTATATGACAATAAAAACAATAACTGCACTGCTCCAGGCTTTGGCAGGCCATGGAATCTGTGATAAATCAAACACAGCATTATAACAATATTAGTGGGAGATTTAACAAGAATATTTCAACAAAATTAGTTATTAGAGTGTTTCATAGAAGTAGTAGTGTTTATATACTATATAACTATATATATAGTAAAACATAAAAATGTTGACTGCATGTATCTGTATTGGTATTGGTAGCCAATTTGACACAATTTATAGCATAACCTTTTGAGGGCCATTTTCCAAAGTTTGTGTTTTGTTTTGCTGGACAAGAAACCAAAGCAACAGTTTTTATCTTTTCTTTCTTTTAATGGAAAAATCCCATTTTGCTCTGCTATAGGACTCTACAAGAACACACCCAATGGTCTGCCGCCCCCCCCTCGAAGAAGCGTCCCACGGTCTAAACACCAGGAGAGGGAACCCCTGGATGAGCCGACATCTGGTAGGCCAGCCTCCCTGAATAAAGCCCCGTTTTGGGCCGTAAAGCCGAGCCTATCGTAACACAACTGTGACATACAACAGCGGACTCCCGGGGGTTGGGCGTAGGGGGGGGGGGGTTTGAGGGGTATTAACTTTCACAAGGGTGTAAAATCAAAGGGAATTTCTGTCACCACTGAAGGGGTCTCAGCAACAGGGGTCCCATTCACAGCAAATTCCTGGCCGGTGCCCTCCGTGGCATCTGTTGACTCAATCTTCTCCACGGAGAGAAAGAAAACAGCCATTGAAAGGCCGCATGACTGTGAACTTGATTGCAGAGGCGCAACAAAAAGCCCCATCAATGGGCCCCGCTATTTACTCGGAGGTGCGACGGCCTTTGAACATCTCAGCATGTCGGTCTTCCTTCACGCCGGCGGCACAAAGGCCCGCCGTTTGTATATTGCAAACCATCATTTAAATACAATGTTACGTTTTGTGATGAGCTCGGGCGGGGAAGAAGCCCCACGTTCAAAAGACATGAAAGCCATTGTCATCGCTATTCATATTGCAATTAGCTGCCAGGATGGAGAAAGTAACGTTAAGGAAGTGTGCATTGTTTCAACACGGAGATGGTTTATTTAAATGTACATGCGGCCATTAACCCGATTACATAGTTCACATCATTTACACATAAATCATCACTGAGTGACAGGAGATGATTGTCGAGTTTCACAAGAGTGAAGCGGACGATTAACATCAGCTCAGAGTTCCCATTTTCTTGTATGGCGACCTTTAATTGCACTAAGGCATAATAATATATAACAAACACATTTTGGATTTGTGAAGGCATCAAATCAGATCTTAAGCACACATTTAGTCCTTGGAGATGTTTGTAGATGTTTGAAGATGAGCCGGCGTGCTTATCCCGCAGTGCAAAAGTCAAAGTTTTTATTGATCATTTAGGAAAGCTGCACGGCCGCCATTACTCCCTCTTGATGCTGGCGAGCAGAGGGTCTGTGACCTGCGAGGGCTGCCCAGACCGGCTCTTCCTGGTCTGGTGGGTCTTGACGTGTTTGGAGAGGTGGTCGCTCCTCATGAACCTCTTCCCGCACTGCTGGCAGCCGAAACGCTTCTCTCCGGTGTGCGTGCGCAGATGCCGCTGCAGCTCATCCGAGCGCGTGAAGCTCTTGCCGCAGAAGAGCCAGTTACACACGAAGGGCCTCTCGCCGGCGTGCCAGCGCAGGTGGGCCTTCAGGTGGGAGGTCTTCTTGTACACCTTGCCGCACTCTGGAATATGGCAGATGTGCAGTCTCTTCTTGCCCAGCTCCAAGCCTCCGCCGTTGGATTGGCAGTTGGGGCACTTGCAGCGTCTGCAGCGGCGCGTGGAGCTGAGCAGGCCTTTGGGGGTCCCCTGCAGGAGAGCCGCTATCTGGGGCTGGTGCCCCAACACCAGCTGTCTGCCCAGGGCGAAGGGGTGCTGCGAGGGGGGCGCGTTGCTTTGAGGAAGGCTCCACCACTGCTGCGCTTCCTCCCCGTGGCCGCCGGGCAAGTGGTGCCTGGCCGAGGAGTTCTGGAGGAAGCTGGAGAAGTTTGGCCCCACGCTGTTGTGCTGAGGGTAGTAGGGGGCGTTGCTCTGCGGCTGCGAGGACAACACTTTGACCGGGGAGAGATCGAACGAGTACGACGGGGCGGGCTCCGCCGGCGGGGTGAGGGGCAGCTCGTGGTGGTGATGGTGGGGGTGATGATGATGGTGGTGGTGGTGACCCAGGCCCGACTGCACGTGTCCGTGAGGGAACTGCACCTTGGGCACGGTGAAGGTCATTTGGTGGGTGCTGAGGGCCGTGCTGGGCGCCATGTCGTTGCTCCACAGCTGAAACATCCCCGACGTGGAACTGACCGTGCCCTCGTAGGGGAACTGGGAGCCCTCGGTGCCCATGGTGCCGCCCACCTGCCAGGCCTGGCTGCAGGTGGTGGCCAGGAAGGACAGGGCGTTGGGGGGGCCCTCTGGAGAGGAGCTGGGGGTGCGGTCCTGTGGGGTGACAAAGTTTGATCCCGAGATGTTTAAATCAGCTACAAGGTTGGCTTTGGATCAATCGATTTGTTGGGAGCATCAATAAAGCCAATTAATTAGGCGAATTATGATTAGGCGGATATCCCCTTGTGGGGTTTTGATCGCTATATTATATAAAATACATACAATTACAGTACATGCTCTGGTGCACACCAAAATTTTTAAAAATCTTGTTTGAGATGTTTCGTTTTTTTTAAGTTTTCAGAAATATATTAATTTCTGCAATATTAATAATAATGGTGATAATTCAACTTAAATGATTCCCTGGTTTGCTATAACTATACACTCAAACTAAACAATTCGATAAATGTCAAAAAGTTTTTAAAAAGTATTTTCCACTCACTGAGTTCCACACACTATAACTTCAAAATATGAATTTGCAGAAGAAAAAAATGATTGACTTGACATAAAATGTAAAACAAAATAACACCACAAACCTGCAAAAAGGTGTGCAAAAAGTTGTCCGTCCTTTGTATCGTCAGCGCAGCCATCTGTCCACGCGCTGCTCCCCACGCACGAACAACACAAAAGTCCACTCGTGGGTGGAAGCGTGGAAAAGTACACCAAGTCTCTCCTCAATCACTCTCTGCGGTGGTCAAACTGGGACGATCCCTCCTCGGTGACTTCGTCCTCATTTGCTCCACACGCGTGTTTTATTTCGTCCGTGGAAGCGTGGAAGCCTTCAAGCATCGGCGAGCAGGTGAAGAAGTGAAGAGTGAGGATGAAGAGCTATGAATCCCGATATCAATCCCTGCGATCATCTCCTGAGGAACCTGGGCTGCATCTCGTCTTTATAGAAGCTAAAGATCTGCTCCACGGGGTCTCTCTTATGATGCAGGAGAGTCAATGGAGGGGAGATGGGGGGAGGAAGGAGGAGGAGGAAGGGGGGGGGGGGTCGTTAGATGAAGGGGTGGGCTGCTCATAATCTCACTCAATTTCTACTAAAAATTGACCCCAGGATTTACCCCCCCCCCTCTTTTTTTATTGTTCTAAACCAGCAAACACACCCAGGACCCAAAACTTGCTTAGTCTGGAAAAAACGAAAAAAAAACAGCAGCTCAGTCAAAAAATATTTTTAACTTCTTTCAACTCCAACGTGGGAATTTGAATAATATAGATACTTTTTATTTAGATCACAACAACATCTGACACAGCTTCAATTTACAGTCAGAGGGGTAGAATGAATATTATGGATGGAGCATAGACTTAGACAACATAGACAACATAGACAACATAGACAACATAGACAGCATAGACTTAGACAACATAGACAACATAGACAACATAGACAGCATAGACAGCATAGACTTAGACAACATAGACAGCATAGACAACATAGACTTAGACAACATAAACAACATAGACTTAGACAACATAGACAGCATAGACAACATAGACTTAGACAACATAGACAACATAGACTTAGACAACATAGACAGCATAGACAACATAGACAGCATAGACAACATAGACTTAGACAACATAGACAACATAGACAACATAGACAACATAGACAGCATAGACAACATAGACTTAGACAGCATAGACAACATAGACTTAGACAACATAGACAGCTTAGACAACATAGACAACATAGACTTAGACAACATAGACAGCATAGACAACATAGACAGCATAGACAACATAGACTTAGACAACATAGACAGCATAGACAACATAGACAGCATAGACAACATAGACTTAGACAACATAGACAACATAGACAACATAGACAGCATAGACAGCATAGACTTAGACAGCATAGACAACACTAAAGTAGAATAATTGGATGTGTGTACTTTCTTTTCATTTTTACCAGCAGAATATTCTAAAAAGACAAAAATGATTAGTGTTTTTTTGGAACGGCGTGTGACTCGTTTAAACGATGACATCACCGACCCATCGCCGTCACGTGACCAGAAGTGAGCTTCGACAACAAGTTGACATTCATTCATTCATTCATTCATTTTCTACCGCTTTTCCTCACGAGGGTCACGGGGGGTGCCGGAGCCTATCCCAGCTGTCTTTGGGCGAGAGGCGGAGTCCACCCTGGACTGGTCGCCAGCCAATCCCAGGGCACATATAGACAAACAACCATTCACACTCACATTCATACCTATGGACAATTTGGAGTGGCCAATTAACCTAGCATGTTTTTGGAATGTGGGAGGAAACCGGAGTACGAGTTGACATAATATGTAAATATTTCAACGAGCATCTCCTGATGTTTTGACGGGCGGAGTAACTCCATTTTCCCAAACCGTATGCGGGTCCAAAAACAACCAAAGTAGATGAGTCTTGGGTGTTCGTGTGCCTTGCGTCTTAGATCGTTTTTAAACGGTGATCCGTTCCCGTCTGGATGCAACTATTCTATTTACTTTCCGGACAATAAGTCATACTTTTTTTCATATTTTGGGTACCCTGACTTATACCCCGACTCTGGACTCTTGTGCCAGTATCTGCTGCTAATACCCTGACCATTGAGAGAGATACCCCAAAAAGAAAATCATATTCTCCTGTGATAAAATTTACCCCCCTTATATATGTTTTTTTTTTTTTTTTGGCATTTTTGGCTGGTGCGACTTCAACTCTGGAGTGATTTATATTCCAGAAAGTACACATTATACAGGGCCTTATCGTTTCCGCCTCAACTTTCGTTTTTTTTTCCTGATTGCGGAGTCACCACAGCAGATCTTTTTGATCTGCCAAATGATTTTTGGCTTGAGTCCTTTATATTCCGGTTGCCCTTCACCCCTTAGACGAATACCGATGATGCTTACTAGTGGAACTTCGAACTCCAAAATCCAGAATGCTAACCACTACATTCCCCCGATATTTATTCAAAGTCATTCAACTTTGTGGTAAGTCGAGGCTGACAAGCGGAAGACGACAGACCTTTTTTTTTTCTTGTGTCATGTGATATGATAGAGTAGCATATTTCCAGATGATGACTTGGTAAGGCATCAACAACATATGTAAGGTTGATGTTAAATCACATGCAATATCCTGGACAGCGTGAACTGATAAAAGTCAATCAAAGGCTGAGAGTTGTCACCGATAGGTGACACATCAAATAGGCCGCCCTGTGTGACATTCTCACATCGGGGAGTTCAAGTAGAGGGCGACTTCAGATGTGCCCCATTAAATGCAGATTGAGGCTTAATCTCATTCTGTAAATCTGCTCACCATTACAATGTTAAGAGGTGAAATCCAGGCTGGGAACCCACTTCTCATGTAAATCACAGTTCTTCACTTATCTTCTGCTGCTTTTTTTCCACACACTGTAATCCCTACATAAACACACCTCCGCGGGAAGGGAGATCCACTCTGGAATTCAATCAATGAATTACATCTGAGGAGGACGGAAAATTCTCTTCATGGTATAGAAAACATTTTTTCTTAATGACTTTATTTACATTTTTACTCACTCAAAGTAGCTCTTTTATTTCGCTAAATCACTTAGTAAATTTAATTGTATTTTCCGTGAACCAGCTTTGTTGTGAATGTGTCACAAAGTAAAAATGTGCACTGGGGAATACGGAAAAATAGCTATATTAATAATATAATCAATATCAAAACAAACAAAAAAAATATTTATTTGTAATCCATGGTATTAGAATATTTGTATTTAATGGAAGTAATCCTTAAATAATCTTTAATATTAGTGAAACGTTGCCGACATGAAGAAGTGTTGTTTGTTGTGGAGGCAGAGGTATGCGCCATGGTGGCTTTATTACAGAGCACAAGTTGTTAATTACCCTGATTCTTATTTCCTGTCCCTTCTCATCAGCCCCCTCTTCCTCCCCAAATCTCCCCCACCACCATGCCAGTGCCCCCCCCCCCCCCGCCCCCCCAGCACGCTGCCTCCCAGATGAGCGGCTTTGAAGTGCAAAGTACTCTCTCCTCACTTTGAACTGTGAAAACAATGCTCATGTGGCGCTGCTTACCTTCCCCGTGTTAGCTCATTTAAATAGACCTGGATACGGCTTCCGGCGTTTTCAAGGGAAAACTCAATTCCGTGGAAAGACGTCCCCGTGTTCATTAAACAGCTGTTCAGATCGCCGCTAATCAGGCCCACAACGTCACACATTTTGTGCTTCTCAACCGACTGGGTGGCTGCCACGCATCTCCACTCCAAAACTAAAACCTGGAAAATTAGCATAGCAAGCTCATTTTAAAAAGCTGAAGTAAATACACCTAAATTGATCTCTGTGGAGGTCAGTGGATGTGGGAGTAGTTTTGTGGAAGTAACAACTCTATTGTTTATGGAGCTCAAAGACAGTGGAGGTCAAAAGTGCATCTTCTTCCACATGCGGGGGGTCATTGTCTTTCAAAGCGCTAGCGCCGTGAATTTGATAGCGTAGTCATATCAAACACGCCACACAAGGTGGCTGTAGTCGCCGAGGTCAAAGGTCAGACTCGTACACGGTCACAGTCACTGCTCGAGTAGCCGCGTGGAATGCTTTGAACCCATCTAACCGCTTTTTTACTCCACAAGGTTAACTATGATCGGGGTCGGCGTTGACATTTTTGTGTTACGGTTTGCGGTCGGAGCATCTTAGTCGCCTTCGTTGTGACAAAGTGAGAGAACGTTTGGTCAACACGGGGTCTTCCGTCGCCACCGAGAAGGGCTGGTCATCTTGTCTGGTGAATTTAATTTTTGGGGGAATTTTTGCTTGGCCATCTGACTGTCACACACACGGGCGAGTACTAGCTGCCGTTTGACTGTTGATCACACCGTCAGCCTCCGAAACTCGCCATACTCGCGAAATGCCGTATTTCACACGGAGGACATGATTGTTTTTGTTTTGGCACGCCCCCAAACTTATAACGAGTTTATAACGAGTGTCCGGCCCATTCCTAGTGCTTTGCCGCACTTTTAAAGGGGACCTATTATGCTTCTTTTTCGACCCTTTTGTATAGAGTTGTGGGCTCCTATAGAGCAGCTACACACAATAACCAGCACAGAAAGCTTTCTTGATCTAACTATGAACCATATAAGGAAGTCCGCCCCTCTGTGACATCACAAAGGAGCAATTTTACCACGCCTTTTGAAACCGAGCGTTTTAGCCATCCCAAACTTCTTTCAGGACTCACTTCCAAACACGCAAACCTCCTTATCTGAACCTTTGGCATGGTTTAACACCAGGATCCAACATTCTAACTACATTTATAGGGCAGAAAAGTGGAAAAACCATCATAGGTCCCCGAAAAATGTTGGCAATTGTAATTAAAAATGGCAAGGTCATTTTTTTGCATGAAAGCATAACATATCTAACCAAATGAAACGGTGATTTGTGGTATCGTAGCAGCCCTACTATCCATCCATCCATCACAGTCTCGGATATATTCTCCCTTGGATATGTTGTCGGGTTTTGTCCCGGGACAACTCCACAACTCCCCAGCTCAGAGGAGAACACTGAATATTCAAGTGGCCGGTCAAGCTGTTTTTACCATGCCTGGGGGGCAGTTTAAAAGCCCCATCACTAAATTGTCCCAGCTGTCTTGACCATCTGCACTAGAAAAGGAGGCATCCACGCAGGAGAGCGGCCTTTGTGCTGGTGGCCTTATCCCAAAGAGAGACAAAAAGGAGGCCATTTTACAGCATGTCGCTGACTCAACGGCCCTCATGTGACAAATGCGTCCTAATGGACGAGACAGACAGCATGTACAAGCTAAGTGTTGTCCCGCACCCCGAACCATTGAGCGCCAGGACAGGACAAGCTGGGCCATAATTAGCATGAAGGTCCGTTTCAACATCAACAGCTGGCCTTTACAGTGCAAGCGTTTGATACCTCATTCAGGACTGGCTTTACTGCTTCCTGTTGAGGTAAAACTGCCTCTTTGGAGTGCGTGTGTGTTTTCCAGACATATGCTGGACCGGACACACATTGAGCTCGAACAAGCTTTTGGAGGCTTGATGCTCTGGATTTACGTCCCGGAAAACCTGCCATGCCACCTGCCTAATTATGATTGAAAGCATTCTCTCATCAGTCGAGTCCCTCTGCTCCTAATTAGTTTGTGTCTTGTGTAGTACTCTGCCAAATGTCTATTTCTTTCGAAGAAAAAAAAAAAAACATCGTTTTTGCTCCAGTTTGTCAAACAGCAAGCGAGCGATACTGTACATCTCCAAAAACAACTCAAACCATAAATGAATAATTGATTAATTACATTTTACATAACCACTAAGGGTCCCCGGCTTTCTGCTAATATGATCAAATCCTGCCAAAACACATCAAACTGTCAGCTCACGGTGTGATGAGCTGGAATTATGTACTGTACACATTTCACGTCCTATCATATGTCAGATATCACATGGTCAAAAGTGTTGGGACACCCACCGGGGAGAAAAACAGGAATTGGTTCAACTTTTGCAATTAGAACAGATATTTATATGATAAACTTTCATGAGGTCAGAGGTCACTGAGACCTGAGGAAATTTCCGAGGTTGCAAAAATTCAAAAGAAAAGTCAAATAACAGTACTAGCAGTATTCATACTATGATAGTCTGGTACTTTCTTGGCTTAGAGCTTATCTTGGGGATTGGACGCATCGTGTAGTTTGTGATAATATGACTTCTGAGTACTGTGGGGTCACTCGTGGAGTTCCACAAGGATCATTGCTTGGCCCTTTTTTGTTCAATAATTGTTGATTTATTTATATGGAAATATAAATTAGCTTTCACTGTTATGCCAACAACACTAATGATCATCCCAAGACCAGGCCATGCAAGGGAACTTGGTAGAAATTCAATGAGTAGATTCCAAAATATTGTCATATTTAGTTTTTCATTGTACTTTTCTTCAAGGTAATGTTGAAATATCATGTAGTTCTTGTAGTCATCCCATCTTGTGGCGTGAGTATCTTGTATATTTTGCCCTAACAGTTTAGAAAGTAGTTCATGATTTTTACTGTAAAATTAAGGATGTCATACCACAAGCCAACCGAGGTGCTTGTTTGCGTGGCCATAGCCTCAACCACGGATTCTAACTGTGGTGGCCCTCTGGGGTCATATCACGGGCCTGGTGGAATGCTCACCCCGGATGCCCATGCCACAAAACTGCAACATTTCTATTGTATTTACTGTATATGAGTAATATCCGCCTGAATACTTTGTTGCCACTGCAGGACTCCTGTGGCGTCCCCCACCTCTTGGGTCCGTCCCTCGCCACAGGAGACAGGCACCATAGAACGCCTCCCTGGTGTCTTGTCCATTTGCATGTAGGAAACCCCCCCTCCAAAAATCTCCCGTCTGGGGCAAGCAGACATCTCCCATCTCCACTTGTCAAAGGAAACTTTTATCAATACCAAGAGCACTTGAAGTTTGTTTTCATTTTGTTTTCCAGCACTCTTAACAACTTCAGAAGTCAGATCACAGGAGTATCTGATCAAAGCGCTCCGTGGTTAGTTCGGGAAACACAGGAGTGCTACGCCACGCTTTGATACTCAGCATCAATATTTCAATTCAACAATCACTTGACATGCACCCATACTCCCAGAGATGGAAGACGAAAAGGAAAGGGAGTAGGGGTGAACGTTGCAAAAAATCTATTGAAGATATGCTAGCTGCCGACTTCACCTTTGTGACTCTCTTGACATAAAACCTGCGATATTGTTCACGTTTCACTTGCTATTGTTGGTGGTAATGCCAACATCTTGGAAATATTTAAGGAATTTATTGTTCCAAAAGACAACTTTTTCAAAAAAAGTCAACATCCTGAAGGTTGAAAGCGCGAGCAGAGCATATGTTTCATGTTTTATCAAAGGGGAAGTGGTAGAAGGAGCTCCACTGTGATGAAGATGAACACAGTCCATCTGGCGCATGTCACTTTCATGCCGCTTCATAATCATTTCATCATCTCGACAGGATACGACATGCGTCTGAAGGCTTCACCTTACAAAGTAGCACGTTTGATGTCAAAAGGAGCGATGTTGCGCTCGTGGACTCCTCGGCGATTAACTTGCAAAGATGGCTGCCTGGGAAGTAGTCTCATGCACAAATACTTTGACTTTAGTAAAAGTCACATTGTAGCATTAAATGCTTACGGGGGTGTGGGAAACGAGTCGGTCGGCGTTGGCAAAGATCCACGATGTCCACGATTCTTATGCAGTTTTATATTACACAAACACCTTTAAAGGGGAACTCTACTTTTTGGGGAATTTTGCCCATCGTTCACAAGAGCAAGGAAACAAGTTAATATGAGCTAGCTAACATCATGAGGAATACGTAGTATTTTGTAGCTAAAGTCCTCCCAAAAAAAACTCAAAGCTTGGATACCTGGTTCCACCTTCTGTACTTGTTTTGGTCTGCTGCCCCCTGTTGTCTCTGCTCTGTCCTGCAGTGGACTCCTGCCTTGTTCTCCTGGTCTGCACACCCGTCGCCCATTAGCCATTAGGCCTTCTTATTGTTGTACTTAGTTTTTCCTACTTTTGTTTATTATTTAGTACTTTTTCAACATTTGCCTTGGTCTCAGTTCTGGAATATGGGAGGAAAAGAAATAATTATCATAAATATTGAAAGAATAAAGTCTTCAGGATGACATAGCTGAACAATAAACAATACATAAATAGCAACTACTGGTCAATACAAGTCAATTCCAGACTTCAAATGTAGAGATGTAAGCCCCACACGTTTTTGTTTAAACCACGCCCACTTATGGCATATGCCCCGCCCACTCCGAATACAGATACGGATACAAATAATTTTATAATTTTATTATATTTAATTTTTTATTTCGTAAAAAGGCTAAAAAGAAAAGATGAATACATAATGAGTATTTTCTTTAAACACGAATATGGATGATGATGAAAAATACATTATCCCTAAAGTGTATTATGCTATTAAACATAGTAGAAAATTGTATATTATCATTTGGCAACCATGATGTGATAATTGAATTCATAATACCTACTGTAAATACGTATTTAAATACATATTTATAATTCTACTGCTGCTGCTTTTCTAAACACGAGGCCTCCATGTTCATCCATTTCCCAAGTATCATATTCAAAATTGATGACAACTGATTTACCAAGAAAGAAATAGAATTGTTTATTCATAGCGGTGGCTGTGTAAATTCCCTAAAAAGATGAAATCCCTGCAATTGCTCGTCTGTGGAATGCCACATGGAATGAATAATAAAATAGTAGACGGAGACAAAAGGGGGAAAGAAACAACAGCATTATCAATCATCAAGCGTCTCGGAACACAAAGATGAACAAAGGTAAATAAATAGCTGTAATGCTTGACAATATCGTTTACAGCCATCAAGTCAACGCGGGTATTGTAGCATCCAGGGAGCCCTGCCAATTCATCTTATCGCTTTGTTCTTTGGCTGCCGGAGACGGGAGCACCTGTCACCGTTGGAAAGGCTGACTTTACTGTACACGCCGTGGATTCAGACAGGAAATGGAACCCATTTATTCATTTTGAAATTGTAGAAATTGTAGAAAGGAAACCGTATTTTACATCAGTACCGAAGTTGGGACAGGGGGTCGTTCTGTTGGAGTCTGGCTTCCAAAATATGGAAGTTGGGACTCATTATTGATGTGTTTCCTCACACAAACCAGGATATCGGTACGTGGAATCCAAGTATGGAATCGATTGGGGGAAGATCTCAAACTGCACTAAAATGACCCAATTGAAAAGACACTACAGGCATTTGATGTTATAAAAATATATAAGGAATATAAGGAATATAAAATATAAGGAAGGAGAATCATAAACCACGGAGAAATATTATGCTAAGGACTTTGTTGCATTTGCAGTGAAGACATTTGTCCAACTTTGTTGTTAACACCTTGGGCTCTAATTTCGTAGAGCAGGCGCGGGCGCACCCACGCCTCTGTCCCAAGTCGCAAGTGACTTAAACACCAAGTGACTTAAACACGAGTGACTCCAACACCAACTAACTGGAACTATGGTCTATGAAAACAGGGCCCCAAATAATTAATTCCTTTCATTCCTCATTTACTTTATTTGTAATATATATCATTGCAATTTTATTATTTCTTTGTTCTTTATTGTAAGTGTTTGGTGTTAACGTTCTGGCATGTCTAGGATTCATTCATTTGATTTTTTTTTTTCAGTTTTTATGGGAGGCCAAACCTGAAACATCAAAATGACCTGACACATTTGGAGGTTAAATAAAAGGCGAATAAAGTAAAGAAAGAAAAAAAGTTTTTTTTTATTTTCCAAAAGTACATATAATGCCATTCTGTTTCATGATGTTTTAAAGATTCAATCAGTTCTGGCGGTGCGAGGTCGGACGGTTGATTTTTGTGTCTTTACTTTATTTGCGTTTTATTTAACCTACCAATGTGTCAGATCATTTTGCCTGACGTTATATATATATATATATATATATAGTAGTATTACACATACAGTAATGCCCCAACATGCCAACTGTGTAGGGGGGGGGGCTAAATTGGGCATGCTAACAATTTCTCATGGCACGACTCCAGCTGAAATCAGGCATGCAAAGCGGGCCCAGAGCTCCATGGGCTACATGGGCTACATAGGCGGGGTTGGGGGGGTTGCCACCCACCCACCCACCCACCCAACCAGCACAGCACTAGATATATTTGTAAGTGCCGGCCTGTGATGCCGCGATGTGTTAAGCCCCTCCGTCAGCTCAGGCTGTAATGGAAGGGGAAGTGTCATCTTGTCATCGCCATGCCACGGATCAGCCTGCTGTTTGTGTGTGTGTGTGTGTGCGTGTGTGTGTATGTGTGTGTGTGTATGTGTGTGTGTGTGTGTGTGCGCGTGTGTGATGTGAACCCAGCCGAGCTCCACTGAGGGCGGGGAACAAATGACACAGAGACTCTTTCATCTAATCCTTGTGGTGCACATTTGCACCTCAGTAGGTTTAATTGATGACTACTGATCAAATACTTCCATTTGGAGGAATTGTTATTTTGCTCTTCAACCTGCAAAAAGAATTCTTAATGCTGATGTTCTGAGGGCTTGAACTTACTTATTCCCACAGATCTCACGCTGATATACCTCACAATGTTTTGCCATTAGTTTAAGATTAGAAACGTCATCAGGCCAACTTTAAAAGAGCGCTCATACGACGCCGCATCCGCATCAGCATCAGCATCAGCATCAGCATCAGCAGCATGAGCACCTGCATCCTGCGTTCCACCCATCAACGTCATTCAGACAAACGGAGAGTGACAGGTGGAGCTTTCGGGTGTCAGCGTGGCTGCTCCCTGGGACTTTGATTCCGCAGTCGTCCCACAGCAGAACAGAAGGCTGTGCTTTGCAAAACAAACCAACAAACAGGCAACCTGAAGAGTGTGATGAAAGAGTAAACAACACAAGGCGGCTAATGTGGCCCACAACCATGACACTTTCCAACTTCTAAGTAGGTTACCAAGTGACGAGTGTGACGGAGCGCAGGAGGAGTTCAGGGAAGCTGAGCCACATCTAACCCTTGGACCTTGAAGACCAGCATCTCAGGCCTTAAAGGAGAAAATCATCGGAAGTCAATCTATGAATGTAGGCGAATTAATTGTAAAGCGGGGTGGGTGGGGGTGTGGGGGGGGGATTCATAAGCAGATGTTGCATTTCAAAGCAGTTGTGCGAAAGGAGACAGGTTATGATTTATGCTAAAACGCGTGGCTTCAAAGCGCCGAATGAGCCTTCTAAACAAATTGAACAAGTCAAGCGCTATCCACCTAGGACCAGGAGGGAGCCGGGCCGCATGCAGATCACAGGCGCAAGGCTGCTGCTTGTAATATCACTCAGTGGAAGGGAGGGGGCGGTCCCACGGGGCGGGGTTGGGGGTGGGGGGGTTAGAATACAGCAATGGCTGCACAGAGACGAATTATGTACGAATGCAGCTGCAACACCTGTGCAGATGCACCCCCCCCCACACCACCACCTCCACCCCCCACATGCAGAGGGGGGACGGGGGGCGCACCTTGAGACTTGACATTCTTTCTTTCTGATGGCAGGAATATTTGGGAGGAGATGGAATTGTTGGTTAGGAAGGTTTGTTGCCGTGTCAACACACTGATGCAATTTTCAGAAACACCTACTTGTTGGTTGGAGGGGGGGGGGGGGGGGGGGGTTATCACTTTTGTGTCAAGTAGTGTCCAAAACAAATAACTTCAAAAACTACCATTGTGAACATGACACCCCCACCCCCCCACCCGACTAACTTAAGGGTCCAATTCTACACAAGTTCCCAAGCCTTACTTACTTAACCGTTTCAAGCCAATGTAAACATAGCCTTAACGTTAGCGAGCTAATGCTAACAGAGCCAACAGAAGAACGGCCAACTAAATGCCGCCCAACGGAATCGTCTCCCGGTCAAACTCCGCTATTACTGATAACAGCATCTGGAAGCCAGTTGGGGTGAAAGGTCGTATGTTTGCAAAGCAAAATACGGATGCTAACTAAGTTCAGCCTCCTCCTCCGTCGCAGCGACTTGGGAGGGGCTTGGCAATGGCGCTATCAGAGCCCTACCGCATGGCGACAACGACTTTGTGTTTGTCTGGGTCCGGCAGATTCTTTTTTTTTTTACGTTGGTCATATTGAAACGCCGGGGATCTGAATACTTTACGCCCTGTTAGCTATCAGATACAGCGATATGGAGACACTCAGATACTCCGCTAAAGTAGCAACCAATAATAAATGTCCACAGGAACTGAGCATTATTATCTTCGTGTAAAAAGACGGACCACATGCGTGGACTTCTCTCACAAGTCACTTTTCCGTCTGTTTTCCTCCGTTTGATGCAGCTTAAATTGGGACCGGGGGAAACGAATCGCTAAATTTTTAATGAACTTCATAACATCTGCACTTGTGCTTTGAGAAAGTAGCGAGCTTTCCTTTTAACCTATTCCAGCACATTTGCACACCAAGGTAAATCTTGATGCTGGCACTCTTACAGAAAGGAATTGGGGGGAAATCAAAAATGAAAATGAACTCTCGCTTGTGTGCGTGTGTGCATGGAGATCAAAGACACGGAATTATTCAACTTTTTGCCATTGCTTGATCTTCATAAAAGAGGAAGAAGAAGAAGGGGAGATCAAGATGCTGAATCGGTTTCACTTCTCCAGTTCTTCTATCCGTCTTGTTTTTCCTCTCTATGGGATGTTTGAATGTACATTGACACTCATATGTCCTGACTTAAACATATCGGGACATCATTTGGTGCTTTTTGGGGTCTTTCTACCTTCTCTTGGTCTCAACCCAGCTAGCATTTTTGGTTCCCAAAATGTGAAAAGTGCAGATAAAGTACTTTCCAAATTGAAGTCTTAGCCTGGATTTGAACATGACCAAGGTTGAGGATTGTCCAGGAGACCACTGGAGATGGTTTATGTGGCTCCAACATGTCAGAGATTTACATAACAAAAAAATGAGAGTAGGATTTTGCAAAAGAAACAACTTAAAACTCATAAAATTATTTCAGTACATTAAGTACATTTTACTAGCATGGTCAAAAACCCTACATTATTTTTTCTAAAATAAATATTAAAATAAAAAAAATAAACAAGACCTTTAAGATGAACTAAATACTAAATACTCCAAAATAAACCTAAAATAACCTAATAAACCTAAATATTATTAATAATATTATTAATCTAAGTAAAAATAAAATGACAAATTACTTAAATCAAATCTACTCTCAAATGTATGATATAGATGTATTGATATAATATTTTGTAATATATTATATAATATTGTATTACAATACACAAGAATAATAAGACATAAAAAACAAAGTGAACATCAGGCCACTAGAGGGCGCTGCTGCGGAGGCAACAAAGGTCACAGGATGCCTGCTATCAAATGTAGATGTTATTAGCAATTATTAGCATGATCAGACTAGCCTGGCTGCTAATTCTTAGACCACCACGGTGGAGTCTGTCCCACCAGGTCGGAGGTCCGTGAAATAGGAGAAGCTTGGAGATCCAGTCTTGACTTTATCTTTATTTATTCTTTGCCAAGTCCCCCTTTGATCACAACGCTGGAACGCCGCTATTGGGAGACAGGAAGTGTGTGCGGAGTTCCATCAGTCACATGACACATGAGAGGCTGGACTGGATTGCATTGGCTATACAGTACCGCATTTGTCCACAAGAGGGTGCTGCTCGCATGTTGAATTTGTTGAACTTTGTTAGGGTGACGAAAATGTCATTTCCAACACCTAAAACTAAGAACGCTTGCTGGGATCACGTGGTTTTCTTCACGAATGAGCCTTGTTACGTCATCATCCTTCACATGCCGGGTTATTTTGCTATTTGGCTAAGTTGACTTCTTATTACGTGATGCTTTAACAGGAGTAAATGTTGTTACAGTGCTGGCTTCAAGCTTTTATCTATTGGACTTTGTTTGTGTTCTGAGGTTATATAAGGCTATAAAACATGAAAATAATGTCATTAAAATAATGACATGTATGCATCTTACTTTATGATCGGACAATCCAAGTATCTAGTTTGTGCCTTTGTTGCTTCCATCAGTGTTTGTTGTTTAGCGCCATAGAGTACTCCAACACATGTCAGTGGAGTGGGTGTGAGTATGTCATGAGGGGAGGGGGCCCACTCGGCTTTGTCTGCCTGTTGAGCGGGGGCCATCAGATAACAGGCAGGACAATGGCGCTCCATTCTGAGGGATCTCTTAAAATGAGCAGGAAGCGGCGATGAGCGCCTCGGTGAGGCTGGCGGAGGGACTCCCCAGGGTCCGCTCAACCCCGCCAGAGCACGCCGCTGTTCAATGGCTGCAGAGACTGACAGGAAATGAGAAGCTATCGGCCCCCCAGCTGGAGCCAAAGGCGTCCTTTGATGCCGTCTCTCGCTGATAGAGAGGTAAGAGAAGGCCCGGCGACATGTTCCTATCGCAATACATAAAACAATACTGTGAAATTGAAAGTTTGATAAGGAAATGACTGCATTGTAAATATCACGATGCATACATACTGTATATACAGGGGCAGGAAAATGATCTGGCACATTTGTAGGTTAAATAAAACGCAAATAAAGTAAATAAACAAAAAGTGTTTTGATGTTCAAAAAGTACATATAATGCCATTTTGCTTTGTTTCTTAGTAATGCCATTGTTTTTCCTTTCTTTTTCAGTTGCTGCCATGAATTGGACTGGTGAGCATCACACTTTCATTGTGGAAACGTTTATCAAAACCAACCGATCTCTAACTGCAACACGAGTGTTCCGTTTGCACTTCAATCTGGGTTGACCTGATCCCGTAAAAAAATGGTAAGGTTAACCACAACTGAATTTCAAAATGACACAGAAAGGCCCCGTTCAAGGACCACAACATTTTCAAGCCGTTATGCAAAAATGAAGGTTGTTTAACCTCGGCTGTTGGTGCAATTTATTCCTACAAGTGTTCCAACTTCCTCATGGAATAAAAACATAAAGCTTCCTCTTAGCATAGAAACAGCGTTTGGAACACACTGTGGTACTTTATGATCGTGGACACTTCAAATTGTAGGATTTTCCTCTAGAGAAATTGGAGTTATGCAAAAGTTTTGACTGATAGTCAAAATATTTTGTGAAACATGAGGTGTGTACTCAGACTGGTGACATACTTTAGCGTATACGTCCGATGGGACTGACATTTCCCAAACATCCTTTCAATGTGCATGTTGACATTCAACGTCTTGCCCCCCATAACGATGGAATGGAATGGACCCACAAGCACGTCGAGCTGCCCTGACCTCTGTCTGAGGTAAGCGTGGCTGCACGAGTGCTTCTCAAGAAGCCACTCCGTCTCAGTCTCACACACATGACAAAATACTGGAACCATTATACTCGTGGTTGCGTACTGAATCCTCTCACTCTCTTTCAGTTTGCTTCATGCAAATGTTCTTCTTCTTAGAATGTCCATCGTCCTGAAGAACGTCTACCTAACTACACTAACGTTGGCTATGCCGTTGTCAGAGTGGACCATGCAGTGGTGGGTCTCACGATGCGGTTCAAGGCTGGTTCAAGGCTGTGTCAGTGTTGTTGTTGAATGGACTCGGAAGTGACACATGACATAACCAAGTCTGCATAATGGTACGTTCCAACGGAGGAGCAGGTAGGAAGGCAGACAGAGGGAATGAAAGTGTGATGAATTGGAAAGATGGAAGCCACAAAAATTAGCAAAAATAATGGAGGGTGACAATCTCAATAGTCTTTTCATTACACATCAAAGAACCGTTCTTAAGAGCTCTTAACCCCAAAAGAAACCAATTGCTTCAAATTCAGGAGGCGACAGGAAGATGTTTTTTTCTTGACTGGTGAAGTGAAACAATGCCAACGGCTCAGCAGCACGAGGAGGTACTGATGGACAGATAGGAGCAGCCAGCGGAAAGGGATGGGAGGTAAAGAGACGGGGACACGCAGCCTCTTAGACAAGGTCATTTCCAACATGGAATGGGAGGTTGGGACAAGCATCCCACAAAGCAGATAAAGAACAATTCCAGGAACAACGAGACTGGAGCCTCTCCTTGGAGGGGAAGAATGGAAGTCCCAGTGTACACTCAGCATGAAGGAGACGGGTGGAGAAGATGTTTAGTGTGATGAACTTTATGCAGCGAGAAGAAAGTTGAATCATGAAGTCGTTTGCAAAGCATATTTAAAACCACTACAGCTCAGTTTATCAGTCAAATAAATGACAGACATGTATTAATTTAAGTTAGTTATGTAAATGTTGACATATTTTTGTGAGGGCTATAGCGTCAAAATAGATATTTCCCATGACATCTGTTGTTAGCTAGCTCATATTAAGTTATTTTCTCGTGTTAGAATGCACAGGGGGAAAAAAGAAATATGTGTTTTTTATGTTTCACATAAGGATTGTGAGTGAAATTCCCCCAAAAGTTGGAATTTTGAAAAAAACGAAAATATTGAGAAAATAGGTTTATGTCAGCTTGCTAGCAACGGGTATCATGGGAAATACCTATTTTGATGCTAAAGCCCTCACAAAATACCTAAAAATAACAGTTTTCTATTTACATAACATTTACATACAGAAATATTTTTATTGTAGCAGCTAACATGAAAAACTATTTTTATCTTGCCGACTTTATATATTGTTGCTTTATATATTGTTTATTATTCAGCTACTATATGTGTGATAATTTATTCTTTAATTATTTATATATATTATAATTATTAGTATTATAAAAACATCATAAATGAAGCAGTAAATAATAACACAACAATGAACCCAACGAGCACAAGGACCCAGAGGACTTCCACAGCCTGGCAGCCATCCTGTTGATAACCTGTTGAGCTCACCTTTGTGTTTCCTGGTGGTGTACGATACTGCTGCATTTGGTATCGCCGATATCATATCGATACTTTAATACATGAAGGTGGACATCACCGATATGAATACATCTAAATCTGAGTTTTTATTATCTTTTTTGCGATTTGAAAATGAAGATTTTTTTAGATTCATAAGTAAATATAAAATGCTTTATTAGCATAATATTTTTTTTTATTCAGAAACAAACACAAATTCCCGTGAGAACATTACACTTCTTTCTGTAGTATCAAAAGTATCACTCCACAACATATATTATAAAATATTTAAAACGAATTATTTGTTTCAGTGGCATGGATTTTCACACACCACCACGACAGTTGGGGAGCGTCTTTTTTATTTAGACTTTGGTATCGATATTGTCGGTGTTTGTATCGATCCACCACCACTAGTGTTTCCACTTTCTGGCAAAGTTGGTCATTGAAGTTGAACTTGTGTTTGTCCGAAGGCAAAGTGGAGTGGCAGCCGTGGAACAATTTGCTGTAAAAGTCCCAAAGTAATATCAGCCTAGTCTCTTGATATCTTGATCATCTGTCATTACCCCCCCGGCCAGCAATGAGCGCCTCCGTGGCCGTGTACCGGAGCATCTTCACCGAGGACGGCTTCCAGCAGGCATACGGCTCCGAGGAGGACAACCCCGGTGCCGGTCCGAGGCTCCGGGACAAGTTGGCGGTGAGGTGCGGATGTTCACAGCGGGCCTGCCTTCACCTGTTGCGGGACAGAGTTCCCATCGTCGACTGGCTGCCCGGGTACCGATTCCGGAAATGCATTTTGGGGGATACCGTAGCAGGACTCACCGTGGGCATCCTTCACATCCCACAAGGTCGGTCAAGTCACACTGGAATACTTCATATGTATTGATTATTAGTATTATTATTATTATGGTATTAAAAAACACCGCTAGGTATGATGTAGTATCAGGTAGTAATATTGTATTTGGATATAATGGTATATTTTTATGAATACATTAGTTTAATTAAATAATTCTACAATGTATTAATTGTATTGTACTAAATTACTTAATGGTATTTTAAGAAAAATGAAAGAAAAATGAAAAAGGAAACAATAGATATTTATAGAATTATAGTTATTATTATGCATTTGGGTTTATTTGTTTACTAATTCATATTTTATCAAATATAATACAGTTGCATTGGACATTATTCAGCCCATCAAAATTTCAATTACATTTATTATTTATTAAAATGTATCAATTAAAATGAATAAATAAAAATTTATTGTAAAATAAATACAATTTATTTTTAAAATGTACAAACTAAATGAAAAAAATACTGACAGTTTGTAATATTAGATATGTGAGCTATGTAAATTGCTGGTTTAATGCAAAATACTGTAAGTTTCTACTGTACATTTTGCAGATGAATATTTTTATAATGAGGATTAACAGTTTTGAATGCAACTGCATCAAATTTTATATTGAGATAACAACACTACTACTATTGTTGTGTACATTCATGTTAATTCAGAATTAATTCAAATGTATTATTTGTAGTACTGGTCCTGTTTGTATTAGTATTCTATTTGTTTTTATGGTTATAAAATGATTTGTGTGATGATAGTTAGTATGATATAATTTATGATAGTATTATGAATGCAGGTATTCCTTTAAACGTCTAGTTTATTCTCCTTTAAACAGGAATGGCCTTTGCCCTGCTCACATCTGTGGCACCAGTTTTTGGTCTCTACACGTCCTTCTTTCCCGTAGTCCTGTATATGATTTTTGGCACCGGGCGCCACATATCCACAGGTAGGACCCCACACGTGAAACCATTACCACCATTACCACCATTACCACCATTAGATTGCATTTCTGAGGTCCACGGTCTTCTCTCAGGTACGTTTGCTGTGGTGAGTTTAATGACCGGTTCGGTGGTAGAGCAACTGGTTCCCAGTCCTCTGGTGGTGAACTCCACTTCAGAAGTGTCCGACTTTGAGATCCAGAGAATCGGCGTGGCCTCGGCTGTAGCACTTCTGTCAGGAATTATGATGGTAAGACAGGAAGTACTAAGTACAGTAGATGATCATCAACAGTTTCAGAAAACATGACTGGAATAACTGATCATAATAATTATTATTATTATTATTGTTATTCCTTCTGTCCTGCAGCTCTGCATGTTTGGGCTTCAGCTGGGCTTCCTGTCCTCCTATCTGTCAGAGCCAATTGTCAAGGCCTTCACCAGCGCTGCTGCCTTTCATGTCACCGTTTCACAGCTGCAAAGCATGCTGGGGCTGAACCTTCCTCGCCACACTGGGACCTTTTCTCTCTTCAAGGTGGGCAAAGCTTTCAAAATGACTCTGTGATGCTCATTAAAGGATTTCATTTCCCTTTTTGGAATTTTGACAGCTTCATAGGAGTCTGTTTTTATCTGTTTTTATATCTTTAAAACACATAGAAAAGACAAAGACATGCGGATTGTGGGCAGTTTTCCTTTAAGGGCAAGGAAAGGCTGCATCTGTAGCGTCTTTATGAACGTCTGTCCAGCATCTTCTGTGTTCAGACTCTAGCGTCCATGATGGAGAACCTGCCTCAGACCAACACGACAGCGCTGCTGATCTCCGTGGTGTGTTTGGCTGTTCTGGTCCCGGTGAAAGAGATCAACACACGCTACCGGCAGCGCTTGCGTACGCCCATCCCGGTGGAGATCCTAACCGTGAGTCGAGGTCATTCACACGCAGCACCTCACATCCGTGTTCGTGTTGTACTTTTGTGGTGTGTTCATTTCATAATCCTCCTTTACACTTCAAGTCATTTCCTTAATTAATGATTTTTTTGGATGTAGCCTAAAAGCCCCAATATTATTATATATTATTATTATTATATTTGCTCTTCAGGTGATCATCGCCACTGGGGTTTCCTATGCCTTCTGTCTAGATTCCATCTGTGACGTAGAAATTGTTGGCCACATTCCAGCAGGGTAATACTTTGGGAGTAATACTACAAATACTTTTACCCCCGACAAGCCCGACAATCATTGTTTTACTTTCCTATTCTCAGATTCCCAAGACCAAGACTCCCTGCGTTGCACACGTTACCCCAAATTGCCGGAGACACGGTCGCCATCACATTGGTGGGCTACGCGGTGTCCGTCTCCCTGGCAATGATCTACGCCGACAAGCACGGCTACGCCATACATCCCAACCAGGTGACGCCCACAAATGTTGAAAAGCTGAAGAGGCAGTTGATTTAAAAAAAAAGTTTTATTTCAGGAGCTGCTGGCTCACGGTATCTCCAACACCTTGTCCTCCTTTTTCACCTGCTTCCCAAGTTCTGCTACTCTGGCCACCACCAACATACTGGAGAGTGCTGGGGGATTCACACAGGTAGGTTGTCTTATCTTCATTTAGGAAATATCCCTTTTGCTCATTAGCATATTCATTAATGAGGTTCTAAGTGGAGCTACAATATACAATAAATGGGATGGAGACAAGAAGCAATTTATTGAAAACAATTACACTGAAGAACAATTACTAAACCCAAATAGGCTGGTTTTCAGCTGTTTAGAAGTTCAAGACCATCCTTCAAAAAATGACAAAAAACTGTCCAAACCAGGAAAAAATTTTTTCAGGAGGACTCGGGAATGAGTAGATCCACCGTTCCACTGAATGAATAAGCACCACAGATCACAGTGCTGGTTGAAAACATCTCAGGTGGATCTCCTTGACGTTGGAAGCCATCTGGACCATCAAGGTTTTTGTTCTCATCAGAGAATAAAAGCTTTGTCACCTTTCAATGTCCCGTGTTCGATGCTCCGTGGTCTAAGTCTAAACAGGCCGTTGAAGGAGAACAGGTCTTTGGAATAGTTTTTGAAACCCTTTTCCTGCAGATGCCGTCTGATGGTTGTTGTGTTGGTATTGGCACCAGTAAGGGTCTTAGTTTGGGTCGAGGTCCGCCTTGTGTCGGATCAGATCCTGCGACTCAACGCAGGTGTCATTTATTTGGGTCTACCACTTGACTCTTTTGTTGCGTAATGCTCTGTGACGGCCTCGCTGCGTCCGACCTCAGCATCCGTGGCTGTGCAGCTCAGCCATCTTCTTGCTTCTGCAGCTCAGCCATCTTCTTGCTTCTGCAGCTCAGCCATCTTCTTGCTTCTGCAGCTCAGCCACCTTCTTGCTTCTGCAGCTCAGCCATCTTCTTGCTTCTGCAGCTCAGCCACCTTCTTGCTTCTGCAGCTCAGCCATCTTCTTGCTTCTGCAGCTCAGCCACCTTCTTGCTTCTGCAGCTCAGCCACCTTCTTGCTTCTGCAGCTCAGCCATCTTCTTGCTTCTGCAGCTCAGCCACCTTCTTGCTTCTGCATATTGTAGCTCCACTTGAAACCTCATCAAGGTCCAAATGTAAACATGGATTAGTAAATCCATATTTAGTAAATCCATGTATGTATCCATGTAAATATGGATGATTAAATCCATATTTAGTAAATGCGTGATGTGCGTGTGTTGCTGCAGTTATCCGGCCTGTTTACCAGTCTGGTCGTTCTAATTGTTCTGCTGCTGATCGGACCTCTGTTCCACTTCCTACCAAAGGTGTGTTTATTAATGTCCAAGTGAAGGACGAGAAGAGCCAAAGATAAAGTCCACTCACCTCATTGGTGTTTGTCCACAGGCCGTCCTGGCGTGCATCAACGTGACCAGCCTGAGGCAGATGTTCCTGCAGTTCCAAGACTTACCAGAACTGTGGAGAATCAGCAGGATTGACTTTGTAAGGACTAGAAGTTATTGAATCTATTCCGGAATGCTATCCCCACGTGTAATAAGACTGCAGCGTGCGGAGGATATGAAGGTGGCTAATTAGTTCCCTCGTTAGCATACCGTCGACAATTGATCCCAAAAGCACAGCTAATTGGACTTCTTTGAACTTGATATCCAAGCCGTGGTCAGCTGACTGCCAACGCTTCCAGAACCCGCCTACATTATTATTATTATTATTATTATTATATTATTCCAGCCAAAGCTAGGAGCTCATAGAACACAATGTTCACCAATATGTTTATTAATATTAATATTGTCATTTGTGCAGATGGTTTGGGTGGTGACCTGGCTGTCCGTGGTTGTCCTCAACGTGGACCTGGGTTTGGCCATCGGGGTCATGTTCTCAATGTTGACTGTCATCTGTCGCACACAAAGGTACGTGTTTTTAAAAAGATTCATCCGCATACTGAAGATCCTTGTAGCAACCTTCTCAAACAAATGTCAGTCAAATACTGTAATATTATTACAATAAACCTACAAGAGATTTCATCATCAGTATTTGAATGATTGACAAGGGCTTTGACGCTGACGTTGGGTCTAAACCAGGGCTCTTAAACTCAAAGTCTGGGCCTCCAAGCTTGGACTTGCCGACCTCCATAAGCAGTAGAAGATGGATGGATGGATCTATTGCATATCTACTAATTCATTTTCTATAATGCCTCCATGCCGGCACCCAAATAAATGTAACAGTAATCCATAACTTACTGGAGATCATATCTGATGCATGTAGCTGTTTTTACTGTTCTTCTTCTTCTGTGGTTTCTGACCAATGTTCTGCACTTCGGGTGAGGAGCTTCCTCTAGATGACATGCTAAATGATGATGCTGCTCATATAATGATATAATCTATATAATGATAATAATAATAATGTCTGGTGGTCATGTGATGTCTGGTTCCTCCACCAGGGCTGGATGTTCTGTGCTCGGCCGGGCAAGCAACACAGAGATTTATCGCCCTGTGGAGAATCACAGTAAGGTGATGATTCCATCTTGAACATCTTAAACAAGAGTTGTGATTATTGTCAAATGAGACGAGGTATCGCCGTCCTTCCAGTGCTACGAGCTGCCAGGGATGAAGATCCTGACATACAACGGGCCGATCTACTACGGAAACCGTAGCTTCTTCAGGGAAGAGATGAGCACTTTGCTGGGCCTGACGCCGGAGAAGATCCGCAGTCGAGAAAAGGCCAGAAAAGCTCTGGAGACGCGTGAAAGACACGCCGGCGTCAACACGGTGGTACGATTGCTGCTCTCATTAAAAGATTACAGTAAAACTTATTGTTCAAATAATAATAATAATAATAATACACATTATTTGTGTTCTTCAGGAACGAGGCGTAACAAATGCATCTTTTTCTTTGGAAAATGACTTTTTTAAATCAGGTAAGCTTACGACTTACAGTATTTGCATGCACTTGTCCTAAATTTCCTATTTGTAATATTTTAATGACATTCTATTGTTATGGCAGAGATGATTCCACTGGGAATCGTTAATGTTGATTACCTTCTCCATGTCTGCAGAAGCATCTGACAACGACGTCCAGGCTCTTCTGATCGACTGCAGCAGTGTGATATTTGTTGATGTTGCCGGAGCAAGACTCTTTACTCAGGTTGGTTTTCAAAAACTACGTACAGTCGCTCACATTTCAGCAAACGTTTTTATGACCGTGAAGGGACAATAGCATGCAGGTTAAACGTGTATCCAATCCAATCCACTTTATTTGTATAGCACATTTTATAAACAGAGTTTCCAAAGTGCTGCACAGACGAGTAAAAATAAAAAGTAATAATCCAAAACTAAAAGAGCATTTAAGAAATAAAATAATAAAATAGATATTAAAATATGAAAAACAAGAAACAAAGCAATAAAAGTATAAAAAATAGAACCAATTACAATAAAAAGAAAGAACTAAAAGACACAGGACCATACGACTCACTCTGAGTTAAAAGCCAGAGAATAAAAGTGGCTTTTAAGACGAGACTTAAAGCTTTCGATATTGGGGGCCTTTTTTACTTGGGAGGGCAGAGAGTTCCATAGTTTGGGGCCGACCACAGAAAAGGCTCGGTCCCCCCTGGTCTTAAGTCTGGTCTTGGGCACCACAAGTTGGACCTGGCTCTCGGACCTCAGTGACCGAGCTGGAGAGTAAACTTGGATGAGGTCCGAGATGTATTTGGGGGCCAGCCCATTCAACGCCTTAAAAACAAACAATCAAATCTTCAAATCAATCCTAAAACGAACAGGCAACCAATGAAGGGAGGCCAGAATTGGGGTGATGTGCTCCCCCTTTTTGGTTCCTGTTAAAAGCCGTGCCGCAGAGTTCTGGACTAACTGTAAGCGGGAGAGAGACTTTTGGCTTTTGTACTACATATACTCGGGATATTTCACTGCAGTATCATTTTGACATGTTCACTGTGAGGTGTACTCACTTGTGCTGGCAACGATATCAACAACAATGGCTGTACTTTTACCTGTACATATAGGACAGTAAATGTATACTACTATAGAAGCTATACGCTGTCGACTCCAAGTTATATCAGGTTTCATTTCTATTGTATTGTCCCTTGGGAAGCTATAAGAAAATACTTGCTGAAATGTGTAGTATAATGTAAATGTATAGTCTACTGTAAGTTTCTCGGGAATTGAATCCCGCCTGTTTTTGTGTGTGTTTGTGTTGTAGATGTGCATCGAATGCCAGAAGGTTGGGGTTCACATGTATTTATCCAACTGTAACAGTAAGCCCACTTCAACCTATAATATTTATAATACTAATACTTTTTTTAAAGGGCACCTATTATGTTTTTTCCACTTTTCCGACCTATAAATGTGGTTAGAATGTTGGATTCTCGTGTTAAACGATACCACAGTTTCAGATAAAAAGGTTTGCGCATTTGGAAGTGAACCCTGAAAAAAGTTTGGGATGGTTCGGAACGCTTTGTTTCAGGGGGCTTTTCTAACACTGGCGGTTTGTGATGTCACAGATTGCCGGCCTTCCTTATATGGGCGTGCACTGTAGGCCAGATACGCTGTCTGCCCTCCCCCAAGCTCTGCCTTTCTGCTTACGGTGTTACCAACGTCTCCCAGGAAGCGTTTCTTTGGGTGTAAGGAGTGGGCGTGTCTGGAGGCGGGCCGTGGGTGGAATGAATTAAAACTGACCATTTTCATGGGAAGCACGAAATGCAAAGAAATACAACTGGAATAGGTGCAGATTCTGGAAGATCAAGAAAGCTTTCTGTGCTGGTTATTGTGTGTAGCTGCTCTACAGGAGTCCACAACTCAATACAAAGGGCCAACAATGAGCATAATAGGTCCCCTTTTCTTATTGATGACATGTATTATCGTAAATATTAGCTCGCATGTTATGTTAGTACAACGTGTGTGTTGATTAGCACGGATGCTACACAACCGCTTGTGATCTCCGTTCCTTCAGAAAGTGTTTTAAAGATCCTGGCATCGAGCGGCCTCATGAACCACATGAAGCCTCAAGATATTTTTGTCACTGTACACGATGCCGTCACGTACATCCAGCAGCAGAAGGTACAACAGGCAATATCGGAGTTCACGGCTGGTTAAATGCTAACGCTAACGCTATCATTCTTTGTTGTAGGAAAAACATGGTGAAAACACCACGACCGTTTGGGTGTGAGATCGATGCTCAGCGATGGCAAGTCGAGTGTTTGGGACCAAATAATGTACCATTTGGTGATTGGTTGGAGGGTGTAATGCAGGGGTGGGCAAACTACGGCCCGGGGGCCACATCCGGCCCGCCAAGTGTTTGAATACGGCCCGCCCGTTCTTTCCAAAGTATTTCATTTAAAGTCAACATACAAGCTGGCATCATGGCTTGAGACGACATTTTCATGGTTTGGCTGTTTTATCAATTTTGTTATTTGATGCGGTCTGTTGTTTACAAAGTGAAAAAAGGGACACAAGCACATAATAATAATAATAATAATATTAAATAATAAATTTATTCTTATTATTATAAATTTATAATGAACTTTACATCAAATAAATGATCTCAAAGTGCACATATAGCAGATTGCATGACACTTACAGATACAATAATTTTGTTATTTGATGTGGTCTGTTATTTACAAAGTGCTCCTGAAAAAAGGGACACAAGCATATAATAATAATAATAATAAAATTAATAATAATAAATAATAATATAAATAATAATACATTTATTATGATACATTTATTATGATACATTTATAACGCACTTTACATCAAATAAATGATCTCAAAGTGCCCATAAAGCAGATTGCATGACACTTTTACAGATACAATAATTCCAGCTGGACTGTTACGTGTAAAATATCGAGTCTGGCCCCCCGTCAATTTTGTTAAATCAATGCGGCCCGCCAGTCAAAAAGTTTGCCCACCCCTGGTGTAATGTGTACTCGCGTTTCCAAGATACAGTAGCCTGTTGTAGCATTTATGGAGGCTTTACAGTATTACACCGTTTTATGTAAGCATCATGTCATATATGCTGGAATTCCTTAGAGAATATTATTTGATTGTAATGCAGAGATAAATATACTGACAAGTGCACTGAACAGTTTCAAATACTTGGCATATTTATATCTTGTACATGAGCAATACTTGCTACAGAGCAATACTTTTTGGTATTCGTCTGCAACTGTCCCAGCGGCTGTTTTAATATTACATATATTTCCATCAAAGTTTTGCGAGTCAGGTTTTATTGAAGTACGAGATGGGTTTGTGCTCATTGTTATATTTCATTAGAGTTTGGTGAAGGTCGGAATGTGAAGCACGCCGGGATGAAATGTGAAGATGAGTACAGTCTGTGTTCTCCGGGCGAGCGGAGAACGCAGTATTGAGGCATGATGAAAACTTATGAAACACAGACTTTAGAAGCTCGCCTCAGGGATCGAGATGTCTCGCTCTGTCTGGCCTAAGTGTTACACTCTTGATGATGACAGGTCCTCAACGTGTTCCATAAGTGGTTATTGGCATGCTGAAATATTAAACATTAAGCAGGATTGGTGTTTGTTCTGGAATATCCTAGTTTGTGACTGTAGACATCTATATTCATATATATATATATATATATATATACATTTCCAAACAAATTTGACAACCCAACCACTTATCAATAACTAAATATTACTGAAATGGAAACACAGTGAATGGTACAGGCCTAATTCAAGATGGCGTGCCGTTAGCGGCTAACAGTAGAAAAGATTGCAGCACAAGAGCTGAATGATCACATGGCCTGGAGTAGTTTATTTCAGTTATTAAACTAAAAGACTGTTCCACCATAATATACAGAATAAACAAAAAAATAGAACCTGTCATTTAAAGGAACAGGTCATAAAACCTTATTATGTCACTCTGCTGCCCTCTAGTGTCCATTAGACTTCTTCCTTTTTTGTTAATTTAACATTACAATGCAAATACAAGTGTCATCATTTGTTCATCACCAATACTTTACTTCCATTAGAAAACATAAACGCAAATAATACATATAAACTCTTTATTTTTATAAAAAAAACAATGCCAATACAAAATAGACAGAATAGAATATGTCACATCTTCCCATCCGCACACACTTCAGTCAATATATTACATATTTACAAACTAACTGACTTGTGTGTAATGTCTCCATCTAGTGGCGACATTGTGAAAGGGCATCATATTTCTCATTGTCACTGACAATTACGTTACATTACATTATTGCATTGCATTGCATTACACTTCCCTTCCATCAAATTTGCCTCATTAGTTAACCTGAGTTCATTTAGTTTTTATTTTTTAGATGATCCTCACACAATTCTAGTGCCCTGGGAATTATTAAAATATAATTACATCACAAAAACTTGATGAGTATATTCTGTCAATAGTCAAGATTGGAGGTCAGACGTGCAAACACTTAAGAGCTGGTGCTAAATTTTCCAGTCATAAAAGGGGCGTTTAAGGCACCTAGCTTTTTCACTTGAATGCATCACAGTGGAACTTAACACAATGTGGGAAAATAGCACACTCATTGCTGTTCCGGCTGCTCAGTACAACATTGTATCGCTGTATGACAATAAGTCGACATCATTCAAAAAGTGTAAAGTTCTAAAGTTCTCCACTGTGCTAGTTTGAAGAAACTTGCCTTCCACGCACACAACCTCCCTCCCACTTCACACCCATGCCAACCACAAGGGGGCACCATAGTAAACATTATGGCCTTTTCTTCCTATGAGCCTCACCGTGGGACAGATAGAGTTAAAATGAAAATTGTTAATATTTCCATATTAATACTGCCTTTGACCTGAAAATGTGTTTTGATCCAAGATGGCCGCCCTGCTGCCCTCAGACGTCATTGAGTGGTCATGCATTTGAACCTGTCCTTGAAGTAAAAGACTTCATCGTGAATATGATTCTCAACGCTGCTCTTGGAGTATCTGAACCTTTCATAGGCCTTCTGGGCGTCGGTTGCATCCCTCCATGGCAGCTTGATCTTAGACGCGTGCTTTATAACGACGTCACTGCAGGAGCCGATGTGGAGGGACCCGAGGGCGTCGATGAAGAACTCTGCGGAGCAAAAGAACATTTTTCTTCTGAAGTATCCTACCTTGTTCTTCTCAAAGGTTTGCCCGCTAAAGCAAATGTGTCATTACGGCGATATCAAACAGTCATTGAACACAACTCAGCCTTAAAGGGGAACGCATTGAAAAAAGTCAACCTTCACCCGCAATTCCAGTGGCAGCTCCACTTACCCAGGTGACCACGGCGAGCCAGTTGGGGGTTGAAGCCAACCTGCTGGACTTTGTCTGTCCTCCCCATGAAGAAGTTGATGACGGCATCAGTGACCACGCAATTGGCGAATCCCTCAATATCGTGGTGGTAGCCACGCCGGATATGGACGCAGTCCCCGTCTTCTCCGCCCTCTTCCACGGAAATGGTGTGACGAAACGTTGCCGTCCAGCCCGTGACCTCTTGGACTGCACCCCCGACCTATTTGAGCCATGAAAGGATCACTTGTTGGTCAGACCCACACAAGAAGGACGGCTGTGCAGTGAACGCACCACACCAGACCTCATAGTCTACTTGCTGCTAAAATGAGTACTATGGGAGAGTACACTATTAAATAATACTACAAACTATACGGCTCATCTGCAGCACCTTCTACGCTGGAATTTCATGTTTCTGAAGAACATGTAGCATGTCCGCCCACGCATACATTTCACCGGCGTCACGCCAGTCAACTCACCACATCCAGACTAGTCCGCTCCAGGATGTCCACCATCTTCTCCAGCTTGGTGTTTGCAGTGAAGAGGAAATCATCATCCACCCAAAGGACGTACTTGGTGGTCACCTGAGACACGGCCAGGTTCCTCCCAGCAAACCAACCCTGACGGTTGAGGGGCAGCGTTAATTCGGTATGCGTTATGATGATGATGATGATGCTAATATTTACCTTTCCAAATGGCATAATGTAATGCTCAACGTGAGGTCCAACCACTCGCTGTGGGTGCTCGTTATCATCAGCTATCACGATGGTGATTGTTGGATAATATCGCCTGATGCTGACGATGAGATCTTGGAGTTTATCATAGCGTAGAAAGGTCTTTGTCACGATGGTGACGAGAGCGCTGATGTTGGTCTCTTGAGAGGAAATAGAAACACAAAAACAATGAAGATGACATTAAAATAGGATATTATAATATAGTAAACAATGCTGTGTATGAATGGTCTTTATACCTTTTGGATACCCGGAGTTGGAGTTGTACAACCTTGGGATGGTGGAATGTCCAATTTTGATGGTGAAAAATGACTGATGACCTTCATTTGCAAACTCAACTGTGGAGGAAGAAGAACGGCGATAAAACTAGTAAATTAATTTCATAGTTTGAATGATTTATAAGCACTTTGGACTTCCTTGTGGCCACCATCTTTACTGTTGCTGTCGTGAAATGTGCCCCCACCCATGAGTGGGTCCCACTGTGACAAAGGCTGCAGCCCAGTGTGGAGGTGCACCAATCAAGCGTAAATCAACTCAATCCAAACTTACATTTTTTAGCCCCAAAAAGAGGAAGAAGAACATCCCCGGTTAGCACTAAATGCTATCAAGTGAAGCTATCTTGATAAGAATGGATGTTTGCTGAGTCATTTAATGTGTGAACGCATCCCTCGTTTATCGTGGATGATTGGTTCCAGGCCCAAGCGCAATAAGTACATTTCTGCAAGGTAGGATTTTACCATTTTAGAGCCCTGTAGACATGAAATAGCACCCCTATAGTCACATTTACACTCCTATTATTCTTTGTTTATAGCACCCTGGTAATGGGAAGGCTACAGGATCACCGCTGGGACGCAAGAGACGGCCACAGCCAACATATGATTTGTCCCTCAATATTTCGTAGTAGTAGTAGTATTATCATACTACATGCTGGCATCGATTGGCATCGCCTTTGTCAAGCTCACTACAGACATGTTGGATGTGATGCTACACGCCAATCCATTTCGTGGCCAGTCTGAAAGGCGTTTTTATGTTGATTATGTTTATTTTTTATATAATAATATATAATATATATATAATTTATATTTTTTACAGAAAATGTTGATTGGTGGCCAATGGATCATAGCGTCGTCATAGATACTGTCCAGGACAAACAATATTAATTTCCTAGCACCCAAATCCCACCAGAACTGGGCTCAGGACACACCCGGGGGGGTCATATAAACAATCCCTTTAAGGGTTGGGTTGATGACGACTCAACCCAACGGACTCCAATGGCGCCACCAACTGGGGGAAATGTATAACTGCCGTGACTACCGAAGGTCTCAAATGTTTTGATGGTGGGTTGGGGCATCAGACAGCAAATGATCACCTTGGCATCGGTGTCGCCCCCTCCTGGTTGGAAATAATAAATGTCATTGGTCCCTTTCACATGGTCAGATGGTCCCTAACGTTGTTATGGTGGATTAGGTCACCCTGCAGTCTGTGCCTGTGTATACATCCAGTCCGATAGCGCCCCCTGCTGGATAAAAAATATGTATGTTCAGATTCTGCCCCCTTTATGTTGTATAAGAATTGGTGGCAATTTTCCATGACGTCCTTGGAGAGCAGCTTCATGAAGTGAGTTTCCATTGCCCGATGTCTGATGGCCATCAATGAGATCCCCGGAATGGCCATTCCAAAGTCCAGGTCTTCTCCCATAATGCATCACTGCCGCCTATTGGAAGGCAATGCTGGCTGAACTGGCCTTCACCAACACGTGATCAGGGATAAACCGTTGTCAATCATCCTGTCAGCGCCCTTTTGTCCCTGTGCTCCTCCTCCTCCTCCTCCTCCTCCTGCCTTTGCCAACGCACGGCGCTTACGCAATCGGATGCCACTCCCTTGTTTGGGACCAAGGTTCAACCAGCCTTGACGAGAGCCCTTTATGTCTTTATGATGTGTTAGCATAGAGTGAAGAGGTTGATCATTAACCTTAACCCTGATCATTAACCACAACTCAACGATGCCTCTTAGAGGCGTGGCTGTAGTTAGCCTCCTTTGACAGAAATACTCCACAGTGACCATCCATCTTTGGTCTACACGACCATTATTTAGAGCAGCATCCTTCTACCAATATATTCACTATCTCTCCTCTGGACGTGTCCCAACCATCTCAGTCTGGCCTGAAGGACTTTATCTCCAAGGTCTCTAACATGTCATGTCCCTCTGATGTACGCCTTCCTGATCCTATCCATCCTGGTCACTCCCAAGAAGAACCTCAGCGTCCCCATCTCTGCTACCTCCAGTTCTGCTTCCTGTCTCCAGACCAAACAACATGGCTGCTCTCACCACAGTTTTGTATACTTTTACTTTCGTTTTAGCTGAAACTCTTCTATCACTTCACCGGACGCTTTCCTCCACCCGTTCCATCCTGCCTGCTTCTTCACCTCCTTTTCACTATCTCCACTGTTCTGAACTGTTGGACTCCACCTTCTGTATCTCTGATCCCTGGAACCTCACTCTTCCACTTGGGTCCCTGTCATTCCCACACATATACTCCGTCTTGCTGGGGCTGATCTTCATTCCTCTGCTTTCCAGGGCAAACCTCCACTCTTCTAGCATCTCCACCTGTTCCCTGCTTATGTCCTAACAGGAAAAAAGTCAGCATATTTAAGATAATTGGAGATTTTTTACCAAAATTAATCCTACCTTTCAATGTCAGGTCTGGAATCAATTAACTTGGGATTACTCCGCCCATATCAGGGTCGTGTAGCAGCGTATAAATCTGTGTGTGTGTGTGTGTGTGTGCGTGTGTGCGTGCGTTACCGGTGTCTGCTGTCCTGGGATGGAACACAGTGTTTGTGTAGGTGACAAATTGCAGCTGCCTGTTCAGAGCAGAGAGAAAAGGACTCGAGAGGATCATCCGTTTCTCTCCTTCTCCTTTAATGGAGATCATGTCCACTGTGGCAACCACATCAAAAGTCCCCAGAGCTGCTGTCAGATATACCTGCCGTGACGTTGGAGAATGAGAAGAATTAAAGCTTTCACTTTCATTTATCAGCATACGGTCACCGCACAAGAAGGGGAAACTCACCGTGTGGTTGGATCTTGCTTTTTCAACAAGCCGTAATCCTAAAATAAAAAGAGAGATTGGAATTAGAATGATAGTAATGACATTAAAAAAGTTAAATCCGATCTAATCTAATTAATTTGTGTTTACATGCCGTTTAAATCTGTTTTTACGTGACTTCATGCAATCATTTGGTTTCTTGATGCATGTAAACGTGCTGCGTTTCAGGGAAGTGGGTGCTGAATTTCTGGTACAGGAAGCCCAACTGATAGCAGCCGTGAACAAACTTGAGAGGGGAACTCCATGATTGCATGACATGTCCACCTTTAAGACTCATTCTTTTGAGAAATACACTAAAAAATAAAATGTATTATTATTATAATTATTAAAAACAAGCAAGATAGGGTATAACCCCCATTTTTTGATTGCATGAGTCAGACACGTCTGCAAAATGATACCTTTAGATCAGGGGTGCTCACACTTTTTCAGCATGCGAGCTACTTTTAAAATGACCGAGTCAAAATGATCTACCCACTACAAAAATGCAAAACATCTATTTATTTTCAAATGTATTGAGGATTATTTGTACGTACAATGTATGTTGATGTACCTTACATAACCAAATGAGCCAATATTGCAAAACACACATAATTAACTATTAACATTTTTTGTAATTACCTGAGTTTACTTTGATGACTTGCACTGAATTGAACCAGCCAGGGATGCATAGTCCGGACAGTAGCTGCTGATAGCCAGCCTCAAGCACACTTCCAAATGTTTATCAGTCATGGATAATATCCGTATCATAATATCCGTATAATATTCCATATCCGTATGGAAGTGATATGTTTTTTGCCTTTTTACTTGGTCCAGTTTTTGCCTTTTTACTTGGTCCAGCTCCTTCACTCATTTTAGTGACCATAAACTTTAGCGAGGGCTTAAAATCTGACGCAATTCGCCGACTAGCTTAGCACTTTGCATCGTTGTTTACGCATGAGCGGTGACCTAAAGGTCAAAATTCAGTTGTCATCTGATTGGTTGTCCTGTATGTCAATCAAGTAACGGGGATGGATGATAGGCTGACATCGTAAGTTCTGCTGCACTTAGAGACGTTGTTTGATTTGATTGGTCGCCCGAAGGGCAACATTCAGTTGTCATCTGAATGGCTGCCCTGTATGTCAATCAAGTGACGGCATTGATGCTGGGATGATATTTTTTTAATGTCACGCCGCGATCGACCAGCGATCGACCAGTACCACCTCCGCGATCGACCGGTAGATCGCGATCGACTTAATGAGCACCCCTGCTTTAGTGGATGCATCGAATTGTTCAAAATGTGTTGGGAAGATTGAAACAAAAACCAGATTGAGGTCTAGCCCGCCCCAGATTGGTTCCAAACGACGTGCAGTAGGGTTTGTTTTGTACCATGTTCATGAAAGCGTTACCTGGAATGATGATGGTCTTGAGCGGTCGCACTGCCACACCCTGGGAGGGATACTGAAGGGGACTGTTGCCCTCGTTTACAATAAGAACATCTGCAGGACTGGAAGACCTGGGCATTGAAAAATACAATAAACACTATTTCTCACACCTTCTCCTATTTGGTGGTGACAGAGCACTAATACAGGTGGATCTGATGCTTGGGTTAGCCTGCTGCTGTGTTTAATGGAACTATCAGGAACAGGTGGCGTGTGTCCCGTGAGGTGGTGTGCGTGGTGACGAGTATGGTGGCCTCTGGTGAGCATTTAAAGGCAATGAGAGGCGTTCATTGTACCCTGTCATGCCCTCTAGGAGGCAAGGAGGCGTGGGTGCGCTGGGGTGCGCTGAACTGCACTTCTGCAACTTTGAACTTTGACTAATGTGAGGCAAATTTGTACATTTTCAGTTCAGTTGGAGCTATTAATACATAAACATATACAGAATATGATCCTGTCCTATCACCCATACCAGCCAAGGGTCCTAGCATGAGCAGTATTTTAAAGCTCTAGCTTTAAGCTCAACGCTCCATGAATGTAGCTCTGGGCTATGCTCCCGTCGAGGGTCCAACTTCGATTTAATTGCAGACTTAGAAACTGTCAGAGTTGACCTCATTTGAAAATGACGATACTCTTCAGCTCTGTGACGCTTCACGCCCTCAGGGTCCGGGTGCGATTGTAAGAAGATCTGTTCCAGGTCGTGGGCCTTCACACGTGGGAAGAGCAGATTGGAGAGCGGCAGCTGGATGGTCTCCTTATCAGCCACGCATTCACACGTGTGTCTTTGCACGAGACTGGGTGAGAAAACAAACACCGGTGTTTGATCCCCAGCATCGCACCAAGGTAGAAGAGAAGGAAGTCGAGAGTTTACGTGAGCCCACCATGCCACCTCCTCCTTCACGTGATAAGAAATGTCATCATAGTCCTTCAAGAGGGCTTGCAGTTTCTCACTGATGATGTTCTCCATTCCAAAGTTGTGTCCACGCCGCAGGTCGACTCCTGAGGGAGGTGCAGGGCTCCACGTGTTGAAGACCAACACCAGCAGGGAGCCGCTGACCATCAGTAGTCCGAGACACTTCTTGAAGTGGAAACGCATCTAGAATGGAAATACAGGTATGCTATTAAACAAGAAGTCACTTACTCTACATATGGACAAATGTATTCGGACAACTGAGCAGCTGGGATAGGCTCCAGCGTACCTGCAACCTGGTATAAAAAATGATGGATGGTCTACAGCAGGGGTGGGCAAACTATGGCCCGGGGGCCACATCTGGCCCGCCAAGTGATTGAATATGGCCCGCCTGTTCTTTTTTTTTAAATTTACCGTACAACCTGGCATCATGGCTTGAGCCAACCTTTTGATGGTTTAAGTAGCTGTTTTATCAATTTTGTTATTTGATGTGGTCTGTTGTTCACAAAGTGCTCCTGAAAAAAGGGACACAAGCACAATAAAAAAAAAATAATAAATAAAACAATTAAAAAAAATTAATTAATTCATTCATTCATTTTCTACCACTTATCCTTACGAGGATCACGTGGGTTGCTGGAGCCTATCCCAGCTGTCCTCGGGCAAGACGCGGGGTACACTCTGGACTGGTCGCCAGCCAATCACAGGGCACATATAGACAAACAACCATTCACACTCACATAAAATAAAAATATTTAAATAATAATAATAATAATTTAATTTATAACGCACTTTACATCAAATGAATGACCTCAAAGTGCACATATAGCAGATTGCATGACTCTTTTACAGATACAATAATTCCAGGTGGACAGTTACGTGTAAAAAACATAATAGTCTGGCCCCCCGTCAATTTTGTTAAACCAATGCGGCCCGCGAGTCAAAAAGTTTGCCCACCCCTGGTCTACAGTCACTGACAAGGACCAATGTTAATGTTGGGATCACTGGAAATCAAACATCCTCCATCACTGTGAATGGTCGTTAGTCTACGTATACGTGTCCTGGGGTTCACTAGCACCCCACTTCTCACCCAATGCTAGTTGGGATAGGCTCCAGCTCCACCATGACCCTACTGAGTTGTAATATATTATATACAGTCATATGTTGCTTATTTGTAACAATATGCTTATTGTAAATAAGCCAAAGTCTACCAAGCAGATCCTAATAAGCGTTAGAGAACATGAATGGTTGGACTATTCCATATCTCCTCGTCACCAGCTTGACCTTCTACATTGGTCATGCTGGAGGACATTAGAGTCATGGATTCATCTCATCCATCACCTTTGGATATGGTTAATACTTCATGGAGAACTGGTTCAAAGTTCAAGATCATAGAAGTTGAAGTAGAGCTGAGCTCATCATCATCATCATCATCATTGTGTATTTTTAGCACTACAGACTCAATTCAATTCTTCATTTGAAGAAGTGGGAAACATGTTTTTCCTTTCTTGGGTGTTGATTACTTGCATTCTTTATAGAGGTTTAATATGCAAGTGGAAACGTCAAGTCAAGTCCAGTCATGTCCATTTTTTTTAATATAGCACATTTAAAACTTTAACTTTAATTTAAAACTACCCGGATGGACTACAGTGCCAAGCTAGCTAAACACACAATAACAACAAAAGCAGTAAAACAATAAATAAATATACTACAACACTTATGATATATTCCAGAAGTAGATCATATTATCTGCACATCGAGTTTGCGGAGAAAAAAAAATAGTCTCGAACATTTAGTTTGTTTTAGAGTAACACAAGCGGACGTTAACCAAAAGCATCTAAAAACATACTTATATAAAGTCAATGTTCGCCAACATGGAGCAAACTTACCGTCAACACTTGGGGGCTCCGCCCCGTCTTGGGATCAGGACATCTATGAGAGCTTCCTCCAGGCAGCTGTGCTTCCTTGCTTCCTTGCTTCCTAGCGGAGGCGTGTTCAACCAGGAAGCCCCCCCCCCCTCCCCCTCTATGGGGGCCGTTTGGGGCAAAACACGCTCGGTTTTGGCACACAAGCACCGAAACACGGAAAAGTACAAATAAAATACACTGGGAATGGATACAAAAGTACTGGGAACAATGGCTGAGCATGTTACACGGCCTGAATACACACCGACCACACGCACATACACACACACGCACACGCACACACCCACATTGAGTATTCACACAGACCAGTTGTTATATTATTATACTATTAGATTATATTATATTAGATTATATTATTAGACTTGTTATATTATTATAATATTATTCATTCATTCATGTTCTACCATGTATCCTCACTAGGGTGGGTGGGGGGGCTGGAGCCTATCCCAGCTGTCTTGGGGGAGAGGCGGGGTCCCCCCTGGACTGGTGGCCAGCCAATCACAGGGCACATATAGACAAACAACCATTCACACTCACATTCATACCTATGGACAATTTTTTTTGGGGGGGGGGGGGCTGGAGCCTATCCCAGCTGTCTTGGGGGAGAGGCGGGGTCCACCCTGGACTGGTGGCCAGCCAATCACAGGGCACATATAGACAAACAACCATTCACACTCACATTCATACCTATAGACATTTTTTTTTGGGGGGGGGGATTAACCTAGCATGTTTTTGGAATGTGGGAGGAAACCGGAGTACCCGGAGAAAACCCACGCATGCACGGGGAGAACATGCAAACTCCACACAGAGATGGCCGATGGTGGGATTGAACTCGGGTCTCCTAGTTGTGAGGCCTGCATGCTAACCACTCCACCACCGTGCTAAACTTATATTATTCAGCCTAATTGAGTCTTTGTGCAATTTTGCCTGAAGATATTTTTCTCCATATTATACATTTTTATAAGTTGCAAACCAGTTCCAGTGGAAAAGGGGCACTACCCAGGGTGCAATGCGAACAGAGAAAGACAGGTGGCAGCAGAGCAACACAAACAGAACCATGAACCATAACAAGTGTACTTTTTTATTTTGCCCATCATTCCCAATCCTTATGTGAAACATGAACATATATTTATTTCTTTTTTCTGTTAACATGAGCAAGCTTACAATGACGTCATTGTTTGATATACATGCTGTGATCATAGAACTACAACACCAAACACTAGAACTACCAAGGCAGTCATTTGGACTCTTTCCAAAATGTGAAAATCATAACTTCATAAATCATAAATGAAATCATGAATCATAAATTCCGGGTTTACAGAAACAGAAGCACACAAGAACGAGTGCAAAAACAAGGTAATACAAAGTAATATACCAGGTAATACAAATCAACTATTACAGCTGTAGTACTTAATAATTAAATGTTTCATTAAAAAACTGTATTCAGTTGTGTTGTCATCGACTAATATTTTGTTTGATAATAATAATAATAATAATAATAATAATAATAATAATAATAATAATAATAATAATAATAATAATGCCCTGTGATTGGCTGGCGACCAGTCCAGGGTGTACCCCGCCTCTCGCCCGAAGACAGCTGGGATAGGCTCCAGCACCCCCCGCGACCCTCGTGAGGAAAAGCGGTAGAAAATGAATGAATGAATGAATGAATAATAATAATAATAATAATAATAATAACAATAATAATAACAATAATAATAATAATAATAATAATAATAATAATAATAATAATAATAATAATAATAACAATAATAATAACAATAATAATAATAATAATAATAATAATAATAATATTAATAATAATAATAATAATAATAATGAATACACTAATACATTTGTTTGATATGAAAGATTTCCATGTGACAAACAATGGTTATGATCTTTGAATGAAATGAGATGAAATCCGTTTCCTGCGTAGGATGGTTGGACTCGAGGAGGAGGAGCCAGTTGCCATGGCTTGGGCACCTAGTCCGGATGTCCTAGTCCTCCTGGACGCTTCCCTGGTGAGGTGGTCCTGCTACGCCAAGCCGTGAGGAGGCCCGAGGCAGACCTTGGACATGGCGGAGGGATTATTTATCACAGCTAGCCCGGGAACGCCTTGGTGTCCTCCCGTCGGAGCTGGTAAAGGTCTCCGCAGACCAAGAAAGTCTGGACTTCCCGACTTAGTCTGCTGCCTCTTGGACCGGGCCCCAGATAAGAGATGAATGGATATAGTATATTGAATATAAATATAGATATAACTTAAAAAAGGCAAAAGCTCCAGATATGCTACAGAAATGGGAGTGAATAAGAAGGGAAATGAGCACGCGGGTATCTGATGCATTTTAATGGTGCACCTGACCCTGCACCATTCAGCCCAGACTCTGAAATCGAGACAAGCTGATTTTAAAAGAGATGATTGCAACAGTGACAATGCCGTGTAAACAATGAGATAATTGCTCAATTTGTTGCTTATAATGCAAGCAAATACATTTGCAATTCTTATGACAGCAACCATTACTAATGATGTCATGATGGGATTGCCTGGAAATGTAGTCGCATTGTACCTCGCCTGTTTGAGAGAAAACACAAATACTGTCTCTTGGTAATCAATTCATCATTTTATATGGAATAGGATAATGAAACGCATATTTCTGCCCCTTTTTTGGTGCATTAGAACACGAGAAAATGAGTTAATATGAGCTAGCTTACAATGCTGTCATTGGGATACACCTATTTTGACGATGCAGCCCTCTAAAAAAAAAACTCTTAAAACATGTACACTGATGGCAACATGTAATAGTTGCAGTATCTTGTTGTATTTTGATGATTTAAAACGCTAGCCAAACTTCTTCCCTCCACTCGGGCATCTCTGTGTGGAGTTTGCGTGTACTCCCCGTGTGTGGATTTTTTTTTTTCCGGGTACTCTGAAAGCAGCGCAGACTTGGTGGAAACAGAGAAAGTGAGCCATTAGACAACTAATAATTAACAACAAATAAAAACAAAGATTAATATGATCTGGCTATAGGATATATAAATATATATATTTTTTTGTCAAGGAGGATGAGGAGGAGATACCGAGAATATACAGTAAACCTCGGATATATCGGATTCAATTGTTCCCACTGGTTTTGTCCGATATAAGCAAAATCCGTTATATGCGTATAGCGGAAAATGTCCGTTTTACGCATATATGGGATTTATATCCGGTATATGCGTAAATGGGATTTTATCCGTTCTAAAAAGGCACTTCCTTGACTATGTTTCCAATGTACCTGGACGCGCAGGCAACGCTGCAAACGCTGCAAATGACGTCGTATAGCGGCCTGTCACCATTCGGCGAATCGGAGCACCACGATGCGGCCATCCGATATATGCGAGGGAAATTTCATGGAAATGCATTGGAACGGGACTGGAGATTTTGTCCGAAATAGGCGAAATCTGTTATAAAAAAAATCCGATATATGCAATGAATTTTTATTGGAAATGCATTATGGGTTCTTTTTTATCTGTCCGTTGTGAGCGAATTTCCGATATGTCCGAGGTTTACTGTACCATCAAAGGGTCTCCTATTTAACAAGATGGCTGGATTAGCCTGCTGCTGTGTTTAATGTAACTGTCAGGAACAGTGAGAAGCGTTCATTTGATGTGTTTAAGATGTAAACTTTTGGTGTTCAAATACTTTGCATCTTTTTTATAGTTTTCAAATTGGCAGAACAGAAGGCCTCATGGGAAAAGGCCAATTCATAGGGTGGTGGAGGGAGTGGAGGGACGGTGCCTCCAGCCGTGGGCGGACTCCCTTCCGGCTGGCGGGGGTGCCTCCGGGTTAGTGTGTGGCCCCCGGTGCCCTCTTGGTCTCTTGCCGGTCTCGCCGTCATCCATGATGTCATGATGTCGTTATTGGTTGTCAGTTCATTTTCAGCCAATTTGTGTCCTGGTCTCAAGTCATGAGTCACGAGTATCAGGCTCCTCCCTCATCCTACCATGAAGAGCCCATGGCCGACCACGCTAGCGAGCCGTCATATGCTAACTCACGCAGCAGCACAGCGGCAGTGACTGCTGGAGATCAATTAGTCAGACGAGTGACAAATGGATCATGCGTCAATGGAAGATTTCCTGTCAACCAAACTGCGGTAGGCGATAGGAAACTGGACCGCGGTCGCACTGTACAGCTTATGTTGGCTTTTATGGGATGTTTGAATGAACGTTCCAACATACGTAGATACGGTATGACGGAATCTGCTTGAGCTGAGCAGAGAGAAACTGGGACCAACCAACCTGGAAATGTTCAACATTTGGCCAACTATTTGATGTCAGCAAATATTGCAGTTGGTGAGATGGTGTTCCTCATCACAGACGGCAAATAAGAACGTAAATAATTTATGTATAAAAGTAGCTTTATTTGGACTTTTGAAAGAAAACCAACATATTAATATGAAGCTGATCGGGTTTGGCCACTCATTGGTCGCTTGGCAGGTTTGACAGTGATTGACGTTTGTGTCAGCCACTTCCTTTATGGTGTTGATGCCGTTGCTTTGTTTTACGTCACATCCCTTGAAGAAACCTGCAACAAAACACGTCAGGCAGGCTGGAAGTTCAAGTGTATATTGAAACATTTCAAACATATACAGTCCTTTATGAATTATTAACACACAAACTTGAGGAAACAGAAGCTTTGTTTTAAAAGATGATTAAAAATAAAATAAATAAAATGATGTTCCGGCTCAGTAAAAGAGAGAAGTCACCTACCTCAGCCTGCACTTGTTCACAAAAATATCCCTCCTCTCAGGGTACTCGTTCCTCCACTGAGCTTTATCTGAGTGGAAAAAAGGGGCCATGAATTTACACATTTAACATTTAGTTTCTTATTTGGCACTGAATTATGAATGTGGATCGATGTAATCCATTGTGGCTCTCCTATGAAACGTCTCTCATGTAGCATCCAAGACCACAACAATGAAATATAATTAAATCAAGACCTCTCGGGAACTGAGCTGTTCATATTTGCACGGATACAATATTTGTTGAAGCTCTCATATTAGATCTCCTTATGTTCTGGAGATGTTTTGTCCAAATAATGTACAATTTTCAATCAAGTCAGCACACTCACCAGGCTCAGAATTTCTCCTCCCCATTAATCCAACAAAGATGTCGTGCATTTCCCCTGAAAAGTAAGAGCAGCAACACAACATTGTGTCCCTCGTACTTTGAAATTATAAAATGAATGTTGAAGAAATACAAAAAAAATTACTTTTTTGTGGGGACTGCACAGTATTTGCATCTGAAACATCAAATTGATATATTAAAAGCACATAATGCATCCTTTAAATACTGTAAATAACACGAACGTCTCCATTTTAATACCATTTTAATACTTGAATACCATTACAGATTCCCAAACTCACCAGCAGCATCTCTTCTGCCCATCAGACCCACAAAACTGCCATAGTCCAAATCGCTGTACCTCTTGTAGAGGTTCCGTTTGGGGTTGTTTAGACCCAGACGCTGCTGAGGTGACAACAAAAGAAACACATCACTTCATGCAATCATCATGGAAGCTGCTAAACTTGGTTGTTTGCCCAAAACAAAAAGACCTACAAGTGGACTTAGTCTGCGTGGCTCCAGATCCTCGCATCTGGACTGACTACATCGAAGTTTGACGATGAGAAGCAGGCAGACCAGGAAAAGACCTCCTCTCATTTTCTCAGCAAAGCCTGGAAAACACCATCATCATCATCAGCTCTTCCTCCCTTCTTCCCCCCCAATTGAAGTCCATTTACTGCTGATTCCTGCTCTTGTCAGATGGGAAGACGGTGCGCGATTGCTGCGTAAATACGCGTAAAAAAACACCCACCTTACGCACGATAGTCTGTTGTTTAACGGCAACCGTAGATGGAATTATCAGAAATTGTACATCATTTTCCCCGTCAATATTGTAATAAGTACATTTCCTTACCTGTTGTGTCTGCAGAAAAGGACGAGCTGCGTTCTCAGGTCCAAAGTGGAGAGAGATCTGCTCCGGATAAATGGGGCGTCCGCGCTTTGGGGGCCAATAAATAACAGCCGGGTACCTGCGGAACGCCAATCAGCAAGTGGAACGTAGGTGGAGTTGAAGATCTTTCCTCATGCTGGGCTGCAAACGACGGTGGCCTGCTCATTGATGGCTTCTTCCCACCCTCTGACAGACGCGCACACGCACACACGCACACACGCACACACACGTTGCATCGCCGTCATCATCATCATAACCGACATCAGCCCACACGCAATTGTGGAAAGATAATTAAGGCTGAAGAACATTACAATCATGAAATAGTGGGTTTCTCGTCTTCGGTGCCATTTATCCATCAAATGGCTGCCATGCTGCTGCTGGGCTCCTTTTGGTGCCTTTCCACTCCATGGAGCAGTTTACATGCTCACTGTCAACATCCTCATCTTTTTACAAGGTCATTACAAAGATAGCAGCTGCATCTGCATGTCACAATACGAGATGCTGATGAATGTGACAAGATGGCCGCACAATGTGCTTGGAGCTCACTTGCCCGAAATATAGAAACGTAGCCTCCTGCACGCTTGTACAGTTGGTCCAGGGTGCACCCCGCCTCGCCCAAAGTCAGCTGGGATAGGCTCCAGCATGCCCGCAACCCTGGTGAGGATAAGCGGCATAGAAAATCGATGGATGGAATTATGAATATGATGAATTACAGTGGTCTGGAAGTGAACTGGGTAGGCTGTGTTTACACTGGACTCAAGGACAAAAACCACTAGACCAGGGATGAGCTGCTTAGTCGTTATAAACGAGGATCCCTTATGGATTATGCATTTTTGTTGGATAAGAGTAAGAAACGTATGGAAGAAAAAAAAGTTATCCCAATGGTAAGTCATACTTATGAGATAAAAAGTCTTAATTATGAGATAAAAAGTCTTAATTATGAGATAAAAAGTCTTAATTATGAGATAAAAAGTCTTAATTATGAGATAAAAAGTCAAAATTATGGGATAAAAAGTCAAAATTATGGGATAAAAAGTCAAAATTATGGGATAAAAAGTCTTAATTATGAGATAAAAAGTCAAAATTATGGGATAAAAAGTCTTAATTATGAGATAAAAAGTCAAAATTATGAGATAAAAAGTCAAAATTATGAGATAAAAAGTCAAAATTATGAGATAAAAAGTCAAAATTATGGGATAAAAAGTCAAAATTATGGGATAAAAAGTCTTAATTATGAGATAAAAAGTCAAAATTATGAGATAAAAAGTCAAAATTATGAGATAAAAAGTCAAAATTATGAGATAAAAAGTCAAAATTATGGGATAAAAAGTCAAAATTATGGGATAAAAAGTCAAAATTATGGGATAAAAAGTCTTAATTATGAGATAAAAAGTCTTAATTATGAGATAAAAGTCAAAATTATGAGATAAAAAGTCAAAATTATGGGATAAAAAGTCAAAATTATGGGATAAAAAGTCTTAATTATGAGATAAAAAGTCAAAATTATGGGATAAAAAGTCAAAATTATGAGATGAAAAGTCTTAATTATGAGATAAAAAGTCAAAATTATGGGATAAAAAGTCAAAATTATGAGCCAAAAAGTCTTAATTATGAGATAAAAAGTCAAAATTATGAGATAAAAAGTCAAAATTATGGGATAAAAAGTCAAAATTATGGGATAAAAAGTCTTAATTATGAGATAAAAAGTCAAAATTATGAGATAAAAAGTCAAAATTATGGGATAAAAAGTCTTAATTATGAGATAAAAAGTCAAAATTATGGGATAAAAAGTCAAAATTATGAGCCAAAAAGTCTTAATTATGAGAGAAGGAAAACTCAAAATTATGAGAAATTTTTCCTAATTCTTTCCGAATTCAGACATAATAGAAAAATCTACATGCTTACAACTTAAGCATTATTATCTTTGAAACGATATAAAAATGTCCCCAGTATGTATGACAATACAATAGCAATAATCCCCTTCAGTGTTTATGTAAATTCATTGTAGATGTATGATAAAAAGATATTTCCCTTCTGGATCACAGCTGTAAACGTTCCACATTTGATGCTCCCATCTGGTATTTGCATGACACAAGCAATTAGTCTCTCATTGTGTTGATTGACTATGCAAACTGACATGAATATTTCATCATTTCCAGGTTGAGATCCCAGCCATCCAGAAGAGTCAGGAGGACCTCCATGACAAACATCAGCTGCTTTGCTCAGGAGTTGACCGTCATCCTCCGGAACAACAAAGCACCAGGCAACGGCATCAAACGTGGCTCCCACCAAAGGTTAGACTTTGTATGTTTTGGTAATGGCGTCCATTTCCATTTCGGTCCTGTTCCTGTGCGTGGTACGCTGAGGCCCAGGTGAGGAGGTGGGAGTCATACAGAGGAGAGGGTGTGATGAGGAGATCCCACTGAAGTTGGGAAGTCATTAATTGCATGTTTTCAATTATTGATGAGTGTTTTTGTCACCCTCGCTAATCAAAGCAGAATATCACAGAGCGGGGGGGGGGAAAGAGCCAGAGGCTGTTTTTCCACAATGTGCCATCGCGACTTTCCTCTTCCCTCGGATCCTGGACTACATGGATGCCGCAGACCTTGACATGACATGCATGAGCCAACATTTACTCTTGGGATAGGCTCCGCTTCACCTGTGATTTAGTGCTTTAGAAAATGGATGATGTTTTGAGGTCAGCCATGCCTGTTAAAGGCGTGTCCACGTGTGGAAGTGTAAAAAGGAGATACTTGGTTTGTGTCCCAGCAGTTATACACTTTATAACACAACACTGTACCATTGCAAACGTCTGACGTTGTCGTTTGTGTTCAGACGTTTTGTTGATTTATGTCGTGCGGAGTAGAGATCAATAACAACTGACAGATTGCTTTAATTCTATTTTCAAGTTCTGTGATTTAGCCTGCTGAGATCGTAAAGGACACTTTATCAACTAAATTGACAGACCGATAGATGAATAGATACTTTATTCATCTCCATGAGATATTCACATTTCAGTTATGCAAAACTATCATACGTATATCGACCTATGGATCCCATACACGGGTGTGCAACATCATGACGTCAGGTCAACAATATGTGACCGGGGGTATCTGGAAGCTCAAAAGCTACACCAACATCCCGACATCCAGAGGCAGATAAATAAAAAAAAAATATATATTACAATTTTCATTCATTCATTCATTTTCTACCACTTTTCCTCACGAGGGTCGCGGGGGGTGCTGGAGCCTATCCCAGCTGTCTTCGGGCGTAAGGCGGGGTACACCCTAGACTGGTCGCCAGCCAATCACAGGACAATAGACAATAGATAATAGACAACATATAGACAAACAACCATTCACACTCACATTCATACCTATGGACAATTTGGAGTCGCTAATTAACCTAGCATGTTTTTGGAATGTGGGAGGAAACCGGAGTACCCGGAGAAAACCCGGGCATGCACGGGGAGAACATGCAAACTCCACACAGAGATGCCCGAGGGTGGAATTGAACCCTGGTCTCCTAGCTGTGAGGTCTGTGCGCTAACCCCTAGACCACCGTGCCGCCCTATATTACAATTTTTATTTAGGAAATTCTAAAACGAGTCAAATCTAAAATGGAATATTTCAGCCGACATAAAATCAAATAAGAAAAAACCAACTTCTCATGAATGACTACCATTCAAACAGTTCACCGCACACTGGAATGACACTGAATTGACAATTGAGTGCACACTGAAAGGTCACCACAATTAAAAATTCACCACGGACTATTAGCAAAACCTTAGACTGCTGCATGGTCACTTCATAAAAGGGAAGAGGGCAAAGTTGGCAGGAGCTTTCTTCCAAATATACTGAATGTAGCACAGGTTGGCAACATGCGTCAATCACTGAAGTAGTGCAATCAAGTAGCCCTACCTGTCACAAATAAAACGAAACGTAAACAAAAGAATACACAGAAGATCTGACAAGATCTAGTAAGTGGAGCTAAAAAGACAACACAGGGTGTGAAACATGTTGAGCTCCGTTAATGGAAGCTTTATTCACCAAGGGAATACCATTGAGGACATATTCTTCCAACTTGGGTCTCCAAGCTGTGCTAACCGTCAACCACTAACGGTACAGTGTAATATAATGACATCATAGCATGTTGAATAAAAGGTTGAAAACAGGTGAAAAACAGTTTCCCTCACTAAAGTTTGAATTGGTGAGATGAGATGAGATGATGAATGAACGAATGAGCATAAACGTGCATGGAGTGAGAGTCAACACACATCGCTAGTCTCCTCGCAAAACTCATTTACTCTCCATTTGCAATCAGGTAAACGCTTTAAAAAGGTAATTATGGCTGTAGAGTACATCGTGCATTTTGTGTTGGCAAAACAGTGTTATGGACGTACATTTAGCATATTTACAGAGTATGTTTGCTTCCTGATGTTGATGATAATTAGTAGGGATGAGCCGGATACTCGTTAGGAACGAGTATCCGTTATGGACAATGTATTTTTGCCAGATACGAGTATGAAACTAGTACATTTTGTCATTATCTGTATTCGTGTTTAAAGAAAATGACTCCCTCTCCAAAACCGCACAAGGGCGGCATCAAGCACTGTGCATGTGTGTCTAAAATATTAATAAAATATGGCTAATATATTACACCCCTCTCAATATGTTGCAGTATGCACCTTGCAATCTTAAACCTGTTTCATAAAATACATTGTGTTTTTAACAAGAGAAGCGGGCACGATCGTGCATCAGTCACTGACAGTGTTTTTTTTTTGTCTGCTCGCTTACACCCCTCTCAATATGTTGCAGTATGCACCTTGCAATCTTAAACTAGTTTGATAAAATCCATTGTGTTTTTAACAAGTCAGCGGGCACGATCGTGCATCAGTCACTGACTGTGTTTTTTTTGTCTGCTAGCTTGGTGGTGATATCAAGTCAGTTGGGAAATTGCTTGTCGTACTGAAGCAAGGTTGACAGATTATTTCTCTTTTTGAAAAAAATGATCCCATAACCCATTTCCGGTTAAACCACACCCACTCCCGGTTTGTACTCCCGGATCCAGATCCAGATCCAGATAGTGGCGTACCCGCTCGTTTATTTTGTGGTGAACGTAAGCACGCGGAAGTGCACACGCCGTTTTACGCCTGCTGAAGACGAGCTGCAGATCAGCGCCCGCAGCGCTGTCACGCTCCGCCTCTCTGACACAGCTGCCAATCATCTGTCCATCCAAGCTGCCGCGGCCCGAGCGGGAGACGCTCCGGCCACTTCCACCCTCGGGTTGGCGATGGGGAGTGACGCCGCACAGCTCTCCCACAGGAAGGGAGGTGTTATGAAAGAGCCTGTGACGACAGCGAAGCGGGGTAGCGGGTGAGAAAGAGGCGGCTGATGTGTGAAAAATTGTACACTTTGGCCGTATTTGATTGGAGGTGCGTGCACGGCTTTGGAGTTCCACCGGCCAGGAAGTCCAAAGGGGATCCTGGAAGTGTGAATAAAAAAGCAGTTGTTGACACACATAGCGACTAACCCTGCTGTTCGCTCTTGCTGGTGGCGACATTAAGTCTAAAATAAGCAGATTGAAATGATATCAAGCCCACCAGACATACCTGTCAATAATTGACTTAATGGGCTGGCCTCCTATTGGTGGGATTCAACACGGAGTCATCCCCGTCCTTTTCTTGGAGGCATGGAAAATCACTTTGATGGATGCGGTTTTAGTTGGTCTGTAATTGACAGGATCCTCCTCATATGTGGCTTCCATCTAAATATGAAATATCTGACTTTGCATGCTGATGGGGTGACAATGTGGAACCTTCATCCTGAATGTGCCGAACCCCGCTGGTTGCTTTAAAGTGCTTGAAAGCAAATCCGAGTGTTGTTCCCTCACACTTCCATTTTCAAGGAAAGTGGTCTGTTGGATAAAAATAAGACCCTCGGCAGCTGCTTACACTGTTCAATTCCTCAGCTTGTTTCCCCTAAATCTCCACACAAGTGTTTTGGTGGCTTTGTAGGACTACTTCTTATTTTCATCCATATTTTCATCCATATTTTCATCCATAAGCAGACACACGGCTTTCTATTGACAACAATTGGCAATCACCTCTGAGATTGATTCCTTCCGTCAGTCTGATCTTAACGCTGGGCTTAGGGCTTAGTGCTTAGGGCTTAGTGCTTAGTGCTTAGTGCTTAGTGCTTAGTGCTTAGTGCTTAGTGCTTAGTGCTTAGTGCTTAGTGCTTAGGGCTTAGTGCTTAGTGCTTAGGGCTTAGTGCTTAGTGCTTAGTGCTTAGTGCTTAGGGCTTAGTGCTTAGTGCTTAGGGCTTAGGGCTTAGGGCTTAGTGCTTAGTGCGTAGGGCTTAGTGCTTAGTGCTTAGTGCTTAGTGCTTAGTGCTTAGGGCTTAGTGCTTAGGGCTTAGGGCTTAGTGCTTAGTGCTTAGGGCTTGGTGCTTAGTGCTTAGGGCTTAGTGCTTAGGGCTTAGGGCTTAGTGCTTAGTGCTTAGTGCTTAGTGCTTAGGGCTTAGTGCTTAGTGCTTAGTGCTTAGTGCTTAGTGCTTAGTGCTTAGGGCTTGGTGCTTAGTGCTTAGTGCTTAGTGCTTAGGGCTTAGTGCTTAGGGCTTAGTGCTTAGTGCTTAGTGCTTAGTGCTTAGGGCTTAGTGCTTAGTGCTTAGTGCTTAGTGCTTAGTGCTTAGTGCTTAGTGCTTAGGGCTTGGTGCTTGGTGCTTGGTGCTTAGTGCTTAGTGCTTAGTGCTTAGTGCTTAGTGCTTAGTGCTTAGGGCTTAGTGCTTAGTGCTTAGTGCTTAGTGCTTAGTGCTTAGGGCTTGGTGCTTGGTGCTTGGTGCTTAGTGCTTAGTGCTTAGTGCTTAGTGCTTAGTGCTTAGTGCTTAGTGCTAACCCTTTGCCTTGCTCAGGAATTACAGTCACTATATATAGCTAAAATTCCAATTTTCGATGTCTAATTTTTACTGATGAGCCAGATGTGGCCGTCTATTGGGAGCCTAGGGTCCAATTATGAATGACATCTTTAGATTACTTTATCTTAAATACAATTGCGGCGTAAAGATAAGATGGTAAAAGTCCCAAACTGCGCGTGTTTACTATTTTCCTGGCACTTTGCGCAGCTTTGCTGACATGTGTTGTTTATTTCATTCGCTGCCTGCTCATTATCGCTGCCAAATTGCCCTACATTTTGCAGCCTTGTTTTATTTTGTCTCCTTTGAGTATTGTCTCTTAAGTGGTGTGAATATTGTCTGTTAATTGCAGTTTAAAGCACCGAGGGAGGATTCTGCACAAGTTCCTGATAGCTGGAGCAATTAGCTTGTTGTTCCAGACAGCACTTTGAGTGAGCAAAAGGAGAGGCTATGCTATCATATCAATATTGTTTGTATTGCAGCGTGAGCTAAGCAATGCTCTTTACAATAAAAGCAAAGCAGTTGTTGCTCACCGGCTTGATGGATGGAGTGCAATAAAGGAATAGTTCACCTGGTTAATCATCTATGCCAACAACAAAATCAACATTTGCATGGAATGGAGCTGCAATCTTTTTGGATGGATGTTTCTTCAAGGAAACCTATGATGCTTTTCCACTTTTCTGACCTAGAAATGTAGATCAAATGTAGATCAAATATTCTATTCTCGTCTTAAACGAGTTTCAGATAATGACATTTGCGCAGTTGGAAGTGAGCCCTGAAGGAAGTTTGGGATGGCTCAAAACGCTAGGTTTCCAAAGGTGTGGTAAAAGGTCCCCTTTGTGATGTCACAGAGGGGCGGACTTCATTCTGTGTCAACTCTCTGCCCTCCCCCAAGCTCTGCTTCTCTGTTCACGAAAACAAGCTCAGGCAGACGTTATTGTGTGTAGCTGCTCTATAGGAGTCTACAACTCAATATGAAGAGTGGAGAAAGTAGGTCCTCTTTAAAGGAGCTGAACAAGGCCTCTGATGTGTGCTTGTCAATATGAACACTAGGCTCTAATCTTAGATACATAAGAATGTTATGATGAAGTAGTCATATATGAATTCCCACGGAGAATACATATTATAGACGGGAGCACGAGGAGATCAGACTGAAGGTGAGTCTTGCATGACGGCGAGACAATAAAAAAGGACTTAGGATGACTGCTGGCATTTTAGTCCATACATTTGTCTCCTTCCACAAGAGACCCAGTCAATGAAAGCCATTATTCACGGGGCGTACGCTTAATATGTGGCTTACCTTCAAGTAACAGTTATTATTGCTTTGGTGGTATGAGGTCAGCTCTTGGTTGCTTCTGACACATTCAGAGGGAAACCAGTGATTGATGGAATGGAACCAGTTGGAACATTTTGCACATATGATTAACAGATGAACTTCCCAAAAGCAAAACTACAATTGAAAATGCGGTGAAGGAGGTTACATTTTATGCCAAATGTACGAGGTGTGATAACACATTTTAATAATAATACATTTTATTTGTATAGCGCTTTCCAAAATACTCAAAGACACTTTACAGAAGAATGGAGTTGAATAAAGCAAGTAAACGGAGTAAAAGATACATTAAAATACAACATTCATTCGTTAATACACAGTTAAAACATGCGAAAGAGCGGGGCGGGGCACAGCAGTCAGGTATAAAAAGTTAGACATTAAAAACAGATTAATGGATTGATGGAATTATTAGATATGAAAGTTACACCTTTAAAGGGGAACTGCACTTTTTATCATTCCCAATCCTTATATGAAACATGAACACATGTCCATTGTTAGCTAGCTCCTATTAACCCTTTTTCTGGATTGTGAATAATGGGCAAAATTGCCCAAAAAGTTCAATTCCCCTTAAAGACAATCTACTTTATGTAACGTTACATGATGCAGCACTCACTATTTGAATATGTTTTTTATTGTTTTTTTGCTATATTAGCAACGGCGGCCAAAGACAGCTTACCTGAAGTTTAGCTTTATGACAACTCTTACCTACTTCAGGTGAGCTTTATGACACACGCTATGTAAACAAATACTGTAATAAATAGGATTTGTTAAATAGGATTTATTCATCGAGTTAAGGTCCCTCATTCTACAAAATTGCCTTTTTAATGATGTTGGAACAGTGAAATGAGTCTCCTGAGCAGGGTCTTTCAGGTGCTGAATCGGGACCCAGAAGTGGGTCACAGAGCTATTCTGGATGTGTCGTGGACAAGTAACAAATCGCATAAATATTCAATGTAATGTAATGTAATTCAATGTAATTGTCTGACAGTCGGCTTGGGGAAGTTATGAAGTAGACATTGAAGCGGAAGCTAATATCACATTTTGTTGTATGCGGCTACCTCTGACACGTCTTAAGTGTGATGAAGTGTAGCGTCACGACAGCTTTTATTTGGATTACTCAGGCCGACAACTGTCCAACTATCAGGTTTTCAAAGGCTAAGCTAATTGGCTAACCCAGAGGTAGGGAACCTATGGCTCGGGAGCCAGGTAGGGCTCTTTTGATGACTGTATCTGGCTCTCAAGCATTTACCACAATAAAAATGTATTTTTGCTAACATTTTAAAGTAAACATCACAGAAATCACTGTTAAAAATATTAAAAATCAACAACTTTCTTATGCATTTTAATCTGTAAATCTATTTTCTACTGCAATACGGCCGACCATATCTATCTTTCCTGATGATATTTTCCAGGTCAAACACCAAAACTCAATTATTACTGGGTAATGCGGTAGTCTACCTCGGTCATTAAGATGTAAACGTAAACTTTCCTCCTTTAGTCAAATAGTCACCTAGCTAAAGCTGCAGAACTAAGCCTTCTGGCAAAGATGGCCGAAAGAATGAAATATACTGAGTACGGTGCAAAACCATGCAGCAGCAGAAGTTGCATTAATGGCAGCAAGTATTTGATTTATTATTAGACACTGCGCTGCTCCTGAAAGTGTGCTGGCCACACCCCCTTGGCGTGGGGTAGTGTGCCTGGTCTACGTAATTAGAGCCCATTATATCTAAAACTGTTGGTCTTACATAAAAATGCACACATTTTATTGCATTCAATGTTTAAAAAAATGTATATGGCTCTCACAGATACACATTTTAAAATATCTGGTCTTCATGGCTCTCTTAGCCAAAAAGGTTCCCGACCCCTGGGCTAACCGATCATGACGTTGCTGTTAATAACGTGACTGTAAAATCCTGCTCGTCAGCGATAGGCTAAATGTATGAAATAAATGTATTTTACCGTCAGCTCACCTTAACATATAAGCGTGACAGGGGAGTTTTTTTTACTCGTGCAACCGAGGGTTGCTTTTCAATTGTTTGCTCTCAGCACAGCCCATCATTCATTTTCTTCTCTTTCTTTATTGCTGGTACGGAGCCCAAGTTGTTTGTGCGTCTCTCACGGAGCAACAAAAGATAAAACCCCCCCATAAGTCCCTCGGCCGTGTGTCGTCTCCGCACGGACACCAAGGCACTCACACATCGGGATGACTGATGGCCCCGCGCTCTGCTGTGTAAATGACAAGTGGCATCCAACGGGCGGGTCGGGGCTGGTAAAGCGATTACGTGCATAGCGCTCGCCGTCCTGGCAAACACAGCTGGCACCAGTCCGTCATGCTCCATCAAGGCTAATCGCTTAGCGTGTGTACAATCGTACATCGTGTTTGAGCTTTCTTGACCGAGTCTTTTCATAGGCGGCGCATACACGTCTTTATTTCCCCTCAATTACTGGGGCAACTGTGACCCAGCCGGAGGATGTCAGGGGCGGAAAGGGATGATAAAAGCTGATAAGATACCAGGAGGAACACAAGACACGCATTATAAAGTCGTTACTTCACTATCTCATAATGACGTGTATCATAATTCATTACAAATCTCTTATGCCTAAATGATGAGATGTTTATCTGCCAGCAATCTTCACATCGTGGAGATTATGATGATTGGTTGATGAGAACACAGTATCTGAATACTGTTGTTGACAGTAGTACTATGTCAAATAGTATAAAAGAATCCAAGCCGGCGTATTTAGTGCATTTAAAATAACTTTTAAACAATTAGTCTCACTTGCGGACTTATGAGGAAATGGGACAGGGTGGGGACGCTAATGATGGAAAGGTTTAATGATGGACAAGTTGCTTTAAATTGGTTCAATGATGCGTCACGTGTGTTAATGGCTATTGGTCTCGCCACGTTTTGCCATCAGACTCAGATGGACGAGATTGATCCACAGGGAAATTGCTTGGTTACAGTAGCTCAACTGAAGAAGACACACTTAAATAAAATAGATTGCCATATGAATGAAATACAGTACAATAGAAAAAGAACATAAAACAATATTTCTACATTTGCACATTTTGTTGGTGCATCCGACTTAAGACAGTACTGGTACCATTTAAGGGAAGCAGTAGGAGTACTAACCCAGTACGAGCCGCGCCTGTCTTGTCCAGGCAGGTCCTCCAAAGTAGGAAAGGATGCCTTGAAACATTCCTGCTGATGACCTCCAGCTGTCATTTGTTCATGTCAGAATATTCATCAGACCCTACAGCAAACTCTCAATCGCACCACTAATGTTGTCTTGTCGGCCTCGGGAGTCTGAGAATAAAGGATTTGTTGGCTTTATTAGACCCCCATCACTCTGCTCACTTCAGGGGGATCTGGTGAAAGCAGCTCAAACAACCTAGGCTTGTGCTCAAGATGCAACTTAACTTAACTTACCTTACCTTACCTTACCTTGCCTTACCTTACCTTACCTTACCTTTACCTTGTACCTTTACCTTACCTTACCTTACCTTGCCTTTACCTTGTACCTTTACCTTACCTTACCTTACCTTTACCTTGTACCTTGTACCTTGTACCTTTACCTTACCTTACCTTACCTTACCTTTACCTTGTACCTTGTACCTTGTACCTTGTACCTTTACCTTACCTTACCTTACCTTACCTTGCCTTACCTTGGCTTGGCTTACCTTGCCTTACCTTACCTTACCTTAACCTTATCTTACCTTACCTTACCTGGCCTTGCCTTACCTTAAATTTACCTTACCTTACCTTACCTTGCCTTACCTTACCTTAAATTTACCTTTACCTTACCTTACTTTACCTTACCTTGCCTTACCTTGGCTTGGCTTACCTTACCTTACCTTAACCTTATCTTACCTTACCTTACCTTACCTTACCTTGCCTTACCTTACCTTACCTTAACCTTACCTTACCTTACCTTACTTTACTTTACCTTACCTTACCTTACCTTAACCTTACCTTACCTTACCTTTACTTTACCTTAACCTTACCTTACCTTACCTTACCTTACCTTGCCTTACCTTACCTTACCTTACCTTAACCTTACCTTACCTTACCTTACCTTACTTTACTTTACCTTACCTTACCTTAACCTTACCTTACCTTACCTTTACTTTACCTTAACCTTACCTTACCTTACCTTTACCTTACCTTTACCTTACCTTACCTTACCTTTACCTTACCTTAACCTTACCTTACCTTACCTTTACCTTACCTTACCTTACCTTTACCTTACCTTACCTTACCTTACCTTGCCTTTACCTTTACCTTACCTTACCTTACCTTTACCTTACTTTACTTTTACCTTTACCTTACCTTACCTTGCCTTGCCTTTACCTTACTTTACCTTACCTTACCTCGATCTTACCTTACCTTACCTTTACCTTACCTTTACCTTACCTTACCTTTACCTTACCTTACCTTTACCTTACCTTGCCTTACCTTTACCTTACCTTTACCTTACCTTACCATTACCTTACCTTACCTTTACCTTTACCTTACCTTGCCGTACCTTGGCTTGCCTTACCTTACTTTACCTTACCTTTACCTTTACTTTTACCTTACCTTACCTTTACCTACCTTACCTTACCTTACCTTTACCTTACTTTACCTTACCTTGCCTTACCTTGGCTTGCCTTACCTTACCTTACTTTACCTTACCTTTACCTTACCTTTGCCTTACCTTACCTTACCTTAACCTTACCTTTACCTTACCTTTACCGTACCTTACCTTAACTTACCTTTACCTTACTTTACCCTACCCTACCTTACCTTACCTTACCTTACCTTACCTTACCTTTGCCTTACCTTACCTTAACCTTACCTTTACCTTACCTTTACCGTACCTTACCTTAACTTACCTTACCTTTACCTTACTTTACCCTACCCTACCTTACCTTACCTTACCTTAAAAAGCTCATATCCACAATCAGACTTCATTGGCTCGTGTGTTTCACCAAACATTCATACGTGATGATTAATGGCCGTTATGTGTAGTTCCCAATGCATGTCTCTACCTTGTGGAGAACCTTATTCTTGAACCTTATTCAAATATCCCCAATCCAAAGTCGGAGACAGCTCGGGACACCAAAAGAACATCTCATTTTCTCTGAGGTGCAGACATCCACTCTGGGAGAAGTGCTCCAGCTCCTCATCTTCAGATTCCATTTGAAGGCCCGCGGCCGTCTCTCTCTTTATCGTTGTCACATCACAATGCATAGAATCGTAAGCGTAAAGATGCCGGGCCTGGCTATCATGGCTGGAAACTGCTTTCAACAAGCCTCTTCACGAGCAGGAGTTGCCATCTCACAAGATGAGAAGAAAAAGAAATCATAGTAAAAGTGTGAGGACTCCACTTTGGTGTTTTGTTCTCATACACGACTTACAACATCCTCGTGGCCCCCGACGGGGCCATCAAATGCCAGGTCATCAACACCGACCTAGAGCAGAGATAGAAAGGAATGAGAACATTGGACGTGACCACCAAGCCCAAGAGCAGTCAGCCGTCTAAGAGAAGTAGGCCGTCGTCATGTCGTGTCTGATTGACTGAATACAAACACTTTGTTCATATTTTGGCCATGGACATGGACCATAAATGAATCTTACGTTTTGTCAGGAGAAAGGGAGCACTGTAGCCCACGTGAGCAGGAGAACATGGACCTCCACACAGAAAGGCTCTCAAGTTGAGCTGCTGTTTGCTTTTGACATCCAGCTTCTGCATTTAATGGGTTGCCAAACGATGGAAGGTTTCAGTGAATTTCATTTAAATTAAAGCATAATAATCAACAACTATGTGAACTTTAAACTTGTCATTTATTTGCCATTGACAACAACAGCACAGCAAAGCACAGCAAAGTTTTCATGACGCGCCTTTCTACATTTCCATGTGAGTGATATGACTTTCCCGGGGTGATGTCGGCATGGCAAGGCACCAAATGAAGCAACGTTTATGTAGCCATGTTGGCACGGCGGGAGCTGGACACAAAGAAACACAATAGTGAGAGAATCCGTCATGGCGGAGTGGGCGGTCAAGGCCATGACATCAGGAATCTAATCAGCTGGTTTCAAGCAGCAAAACGATTTGGGGGGGTGGAAATATGCAATTATTGCTTGCATTGTATTCCCTCTAAAAACAACAGAAAAACACGCATCCATCCATCATCCGATGTCACAAACTCTGACCTCATGAGATGAAACGGGATCATGGAGCCGTTTGAGATGCTGCACGCCACAAAGAGACATCTTCAGGTCAAGTTGGGTCGGACATTTGTGGAGATGGCAAACGCAGCAATTGGCTGCCACTACTGGCCAACCACCGTTTGTCATTGATGAAGACATCATCCAGGAAGACCACCATTTTGGAGCTGTAACTTGATACAAACAAGCCACTTCAAGCTAATCAGTGACGTGTGGTGTTGTGCTTCATGGCTGGTGAGGCACTGACACCTTTAGTGTTTTTAAAAATGCAATATAAAATGACAATATCAACTGTGTATTGGACAATAGAACACAAGACTGCATGTACCCAGAGAGCTTATAAAGCATTGTGGTCTCTGGAGACATCTAGCGGTAAAACTAAGTAATTGCACCGTGGACGCTTGATCAAGAGCTTAGCATGCTATTAAACTTATTGACAGAACATGTTACGAAAACAAGTGAAACTTGTTACTGAGAGTAACATAAACCAAGACGGTATTTAGCACACATTGGTGTGCTAAAATCTACAATGAAACAGTTTTGGAGAAGACAAGACAAGAAACGCACACGGAGTAAAATAAGCGGTAGAAAATGAATGAATGGACAACAAGCCGAGACTACAGGAAACATTGCATTACCGGAAATGACATCACGAACAGTGTTGCTAAAATAAGAGCACAGGAAACTACATAAAACTAGGCCAGAATAAAAGACTTTCAGACCTCGTACATGCAGATGCTTGAAATTTTAATCGGATCATCCAGATAATGGTTACATAGTTATGACAATACCGTCATCTAGTGGCCATAATGTAAACTGCTGCCAAATAGGAAGGATTGCGTCATCACATCACAAATCTTAGCGCTACCCAGTGGCGACAAGATAAAGTTTGTGATGTGCACCAGCTTTTTCCTCCATGGAGACAGACCGATGAACTTCAATTATATAGATAGGTAGGTAGGTATTTCAAATGAAAATTCTCCACTCATAATTTGATTAATGATTTATTGACAGTTACTTTTCTCCAACATGATGTCCCTCGATACCAACATTATTGACCATAAAGTTTGTTCTTCATTTTTAAATGACATTTATAGCAATGATTTAGTCATACACAAACACATGTATTGTTCATTCTCCTATTGCAAGAAACAAGAAGAGCCAGAATGAGTCAGGTATTGCTACAGTTCACTATACAAACTCTTTGTCCGTCTGACAATGAAATTCCAAAATAACTTTATTGGCAAGACAAAGTTAGATCATAGCCTCTCTTGTCTCGCCCTCTGCCGCAGGAGAGACTTGAGGGCACAATAAGGCTAAGGCTAGTAGCCTACACACAGCTAACATGAAACACCTGCGCCAAAAATAAGAATGGAATATTTCCTCCCATTTGTGAATTATGATAATTATGAGCGCTTCAAATGTGGCGCCACTACCTGACAGATTGCAGTCCACTAGATGAAGTTGTAAGGTTAGCTTCTCCAGCCCCGTGTTAGGCCACTTTGGAACCGGACGTGGGAGTGAGCAGGTACCAACACACATTAGAACACATGTTACGCACACCAACAGGAAGGAGAGCACGGACCCTGGAATACTTCCTTACTTGCAAAAAAAAAAGAGCACGATGGTGGACACAAGGACACACAAGGCCAGCCCCCTCTTGCAGTAACGGCATTGATCATGGTCCTCAGAACTAACTAGCCTACAACATGTGTCTCTCCATGCCCGGCGTTGTACCCTGTTCCCCAAGCAGAGATAACCCAAGTAAATAAAAGGCCCTTTAATATGAAGGGTCCACCCCTGAAAACAAATCCACCTTTATCTCTTTCTAAGGATGGAAAAAGCAAAAAGTGTGTTTGCTGGCTCCAACGTATAATTCCATACAACATATAACAATGTCACAATGATAACAATTCAAAAATGCTCATTGCATTGCAATATTCAGACATAAGGTAAGACGTTAGAGCTCTTTGCTTCCCCATGAACGGGCACAGTGTACATCTCCATAGCTCAGCTGCGGCATCCGTCGTGACTCCTGAGTCTGCAGGTGGTCCACAGTGCGGACCACCACTCTCTGCGTGGATTCATGCCAAAGTCAAACCAAAGCAGTCTTTGTGGAAGAAAACAAGTCCTGGTGTGTTTTATGGCTTTTGTTTCTAAATAGAACGTGTTGAGGGGACCACGCTGGGGTTCAACTCCATCCCTGCTCCATTCATCAACTTTCTTTGTAGCGCTAGCTTCCAATATTATGTGTCCTCTTTTTGATGTGAACCTTGAGAAGAAGGTGAGGCGAGGAGCGAGAAAATGGATAAGGACTCGAGGACACGAGTTTGACGCAAACTTGGTTCCATAAGCTCACACAAGATGGAACCTCGCCACCCACGGTGTGGATTAATGATGGTGGACCGAGGATCGTGTAAGCCTGATGTGAACTCTCCCCAAGGTGCATCACGAAGCAAAGCGGAACCTTCAAATTTGTACCACAGCGAGGATGAATAAATATTTTTGGAAATAGAAATGGAACTTGAAAATATAGCATCAATATCTGGCTGCTTAGTACAATAGTTATGGAATTAATTCCATACTATTTAATTCCATAAATAGCATATCGTCAAAAGCACTGGACTAATGGCCGGATGAGATGGTCCACATTCGCTGCTCTTAAGATGTGTTTTATTTTCTACTCCCGAGCCAATCATGCTGGGTATCAATTAGCTCTACAGTATACAAGCTCAACAAATCATCTACTACGTCAACCAGCATCACGTGAACACTGATGGTCCTACTGGAGCTCCCAAACTACTCCTGAAAGGTTTTTGCCTCTACAATCTATTCCTGCGTTTCTGTATGCTTTACCAAGGTGGAGCCATCCAACGACTCTGGTCTTCTAACTCTCACCTCACCTTCTCAGGTCATGGCCACTAGCTTGGTAGCAGATATGACCAACGTTGGAGAAGACCTCCAACCAGCACTAAGTACACGAGCGCACAGAGCTACTCTAGCCACAAAACGCCATTGTTGTTTTTGGAAGTGCATATTTTTATGGGGACAGAAGAACAAAGATGGCCGAGATATGCGTGGTTTCTGTGGTCATCATGGTGGGCGGGGCCACAGTGACAGGACGTACGAGGAGTTCAGTGATCATGATTATCTATTCTCTGCCCGTTCCATCTGCAGGCTTCTGACTAGTCTTTGAATGAAGGAAGAGTTTCAGGTAAAGGGAAATACGAGAGCTTTAAAGTTGTACTTCTAGACATTGCCCCCCCCAGCCCCCCACCCCCCAAGTTTGGATCAGTTGCCGTCTGTGGATCAGGTTTGTATCTTCACAGTGTGCTTTTGGGTTGCTGATCCCAGCCATGACATGTCAGTAAGGGGAAAAGAGGATGGGTCCGTGGGTGGTGCGGATGGGCCCGGGGGCGGGTCTCAGGATAGCATGGCTGAGAGTCGGTCCTTGCAGTAGATGGTGGTGCGGGTGGGGGTGCGGGTGCGGCGCAGGAGCTGCCGCACGGAGAGCCAGCGGGTTCGTGGAAGCGGCAGCGGCCATTGCCGCGGCAACAGCTAAGGGACTGGGCAGAAGTCCTGCCCCCAAAGCTTTGGTGAGATCCTTGGAGAAGGTCAGAGAAGACTACATAGCGGAAGGGGTTTGGACCACAAGAGAAAGGAGAAAGGAGCATAAAATGACTGCTTATCCGTTGATATGTTTACAATTCAACTTCCTTGCAAGTTGAAAGTGAAAAGCTTGAAAGGTTACCGTCAGATCAGCTCCCCGGTGCTTCTTGTGCCGGCTGAGGAGGGGATTGGGCTTGCCTGCCATGCCGTCCCGGTGCCTTCGACTTGATATGTGCTGAAACAAATCCAACATCCACACATGACTTTGATCAACAATAACAATCCTGACATGCTGGGATGTGTTTGGTGTGGAAGAGGAGAGGCTTGAGTCAGTCACAAATATTCCCACAGATATTCCTGCTTTCTCCCATTTGCTAATACGTTGGCCCACATATTTTTTAAACCTATTCATAACTTCGTCCACGTACCTGTTTGAGCTGTAGTTCAGAATTGACCCGCACATTGCAGATCTCACAGTGGAAGGTTCTTTCCTGAGTGTTTGGATCCAACAGCCCACATCCCTGCTCCCCACTGAGCTTGGGGCCCAGACGTGGATAAGCCTTGATAGGGCCCAGCCCGCTTCGTGCTTCCAAGATGGTTTTGTGTTTGGTACCTGCACATACACAGAACAGTGCTGCCATTGGCTCTTTGTAGATCATGTCCAGTTTTGGACACCACACAGAACCTGGTTGGTTTCACTTATTTGCATGCATGAATACAAATATATGGACAGCAAGGCTGGAGACAAAGTTCTATTCACAAAGACACGGTGATGAGTTATGTTTGCATTTCTGGCATGCTAACATGAGCGTACTAGCATTTTTTGTGATTTTCATAAATATAAACTTAAGCAGACACTGTGTTAGCATGCTAAAGTTGGCATGTCAGCACACTAACATAATTATACTAACATATTTAGCATTTTCAGAGGTAGTCCCTTAGCGCTATTATGCTAGGTGTGAGCATGATAACATTATCGTGTTACCAGAGTTAGCATTCTTTAAGTCATTCAAAACCTTCCGTGGTATGTTTTCATGGTGAAGCAATTTAAATATCTAGCTAAAATAATAATATTTATGGTGTAAATCACAACTACGGCAATGTTGTTTTTTTTCTTTACCCTGTAGTGCTAGGTTACCGGTACATAATTAGCCCGGAACGATCGATAGGGGAGTGGTTGCCACCCGGAGGGGTGGGCACGAGGAAAAGGGGGTTTGTCTTCCTGTTGTGGCTGCAAGGTGTGCGGTTATGTCTCACGTAGCGAGGAGTGTAAATTAATGTTTGTGAGAAGAATACATTTTTCTCCCAAGTTCGACTACCCCCCCCCCAAGACTCCAGTTCTTCGGCGCTTCACCTCATCATTTTTTTTCTCCATGTCATCTGGAGGCCTCGATCGACTTGCAAGTAAATGAACTACATGAAGTACTCCAACATCTCCACCAGAGGTCGCCAATCATACAGCTGTCCAGCAGGTGAGCCACGGCAGATGAAGTCAATATTCCCTCTCATGTAATTATTATTTCAACAGTCTTTTGATATTCAATTGGAGGTTGAGGGGAGGAACTTCATTGTACTCACTGGGCCAAATGTGTCCCACATGTGCCTACATAAATGAGATTACAGTCCTGAACCCCTGAACCCGCATTGCATCAAAGACATCAGCACATGAGATGAATGCATCAAAGATGAGGTTACATGTTAGCGCTATTTTCTATCAAACCAATCCCGTTGCTACAAACACAAAGTGGTGTTGGAGCATGTTGTTGACAAACTGTTTGTGTCAAAGTGTGTTGGTGTAGATGATTACACGCTCATGTTGACATCAACACCTTCCACCCTTCCACCCGTCCCCAGGCCCTTCGTGCTATTCTTGAAGGAAAGCCATTGGCTCAGACTTCACTCTCCCAAAAGCCTTTGAACAGAGTTTAGGTTACGGAATGATGGAGGGTTGGGTTGGTGGGGGGTCTCAGGCTATGTGGAGGAGGAGGAGGAAGGAGGAAGGGTGCATGACTGCTTTCATTCTCTTGGGGTGTCTCTTTTCACCTTCCTTCGCTATTTATCAGAAAGCGGATATCAAGGTGGTTTGGTTGGTTTTAGAAGACAAAGTGCATTTCTGTAAATACGAACTAGAACTTGTAAATACGAACTTCGCCAATGTGTCGACAGCAAAGTTTTGCGTAACTCTTTAGCAGCGTATCACACACTTCCATTCCTGTCGCTCTCGTTTTCCTGTCTCACACGGTTATTTTTAGAACATGCACAGTTTTCATTGAGTTTCAGTTGTTGTCATTGGTCAGACTTAATGATTTGGTGTCATTTTGGACATCCATTTGGTGTGTGATCTATTAATAACCTTAAATGTACATATGATATTATAATTAATATGGATCAGAAGCTGGTTGACGTTCAAGTTGTTGTCTTTTCAACAATCGATCCATAAAAACAAACAATGTCAAGTGAAATTAGTGAATATTAGTAGTAATATTGGAGTGGGCGGGACATAAACCGGAGTGGGTGTGGTTTACCGGACATGATGGATAGATCAGAGGTTGCCCGACCCTGTCTCTTACCATTCCGCTGTATGTGTGTGTCCTGAATGAAGTTGCGGTGACAAGCCTTTGTGCACGTACAGCCCGAGTACCACGAGTCTATGGTTGAATACCCACCTTTGTTGTGAGCTTCCAGCTGTGACAAGGAGTTGACAGCCACTTTGCACAAGGAGCAGTAAAGCAGCTTCTTTGCTTTGTCCTCCTCCGTCTCCGGGCCGGCCGAGCTAGCGATGGCCGCCGAGGCCGAGGGTTGGTCTGAGTTGGGGGGGTTGCAGCCCGTTGAGGAGGAAGGAGTGGAGCTATTGGGAGGGGTGGGCGTAGGCAGGAGGGGGCATGCCGCGGGGGAGTCTATGGGTGGGGTAGGGGGGGTGCTCATAGGGGCCAGCAGGGGCCCATTTAGCAGTGACGGTGTTTCATCTGCAGGGAGACACAAAGAGAACAAAGTATTACAATACACTAAATTAAATATTCATAAGTCAGTAAAGGACAAGATTCAACATCAAAATGTCTGATTGTGGTTTTAAAGGGACGGTTCTGGTTGCTTTTTGTCTACAGATGATTTACTGACAATGCATTGACCAACTTTGTCAAACGCTGTAACGGACTAGTCCATGTTGGGCCTGAGTGGGGATGGCATTTAGTAGCATGGAGGCTTCCTAACGTGTTTGTATTTCATTGAAGTATTGTTTGAGGTAGAAAGCCAATCTGCAGCTTGTCTTTGCTTGGGTTGGTTCCCACACAGCTGTTGTTCTTGGCTGAGCTAACGCTACGCCACGGCGTGGTACGCACGTTCACACAGGGCAAGACAGGAAGTGCAAAGAAAATAGAATGAAGTGAGACATCCCTTGGCTCAGGTTTCTACTCTCTACGTTTTCTGTTTGATCAAATACCGTGTGTAGACGTAGACATGTATACACATATGTTTATGATCAACCTACACCAGGGGTGGGCAACCTGCGGCCCATGGGCCACATCCAGCCCACAGTGAGCCCAAGCTAGTTATTACTTTGCTACTGTTCTGACCCATCGGCAACAAGGAGTCAACCAAAGACAAGAAAAGTCGACAGAGTGCTGAGTGTTTATTAAACATGGACGACTAAACACTTTTTCACTGAAGTCCGGCCTAAGGCTCTATGTCACAAGACAATGTTGTGGTTGCAACATCAGCCTTCACTTTTCCACCAAACATCCTAATTATGCTAACGACCTGTCAACACAAGCTACTGCTCAGAGTTTGGTAGCTAGTTTGCAGGCCCAGAAAAACACCTTTGTATGAAGGCAAGTTATCTTCTGGCGTTCAAGTTATCAAACACCAGCCAGCCTTTCTCAGAAGGGGGGTTTCTGAAAGAGCGTATGGTAGAGACAGCAGACATTTTGGGGCACCCCTTCAGACATTTGACCTAAAGCCAGCACCCCCACTCCTTTATTTTGGTGCAAGTTGAACAATGCAACCATTTGTTTAACATTGATTTGCCAGAATGTCATCAAGGTCAACTCAAGGCTAGACTCTTCTTGGCAAGACTCTTCTCGGCAAGACTCACAGTCCTTTTTTTGAAATCATGGTCATTGGTCGGGATTGTTACGCAGTGGATAATCTCGGGATTTGCTCTAATTGTGTTTGCTTAAAATGAGATCCTATCTGTCAGTGAGTGTTCCCGAGAAAGCACATGGCTCTAATTAACGACTGACAAGTGACCTTCATTTCTAATATTCGGCCTTATCTCCAAACAGAAGAAACATCCACTGGAGGGGGGGGGTCAAGAAAGGAACTTAACACCGTCCAGATGCTTTCTACTAGCTGGGTTGCCTGCATTCCCTTAATCCACTCCAGGAAATTGAAGTTGTGTATCATATGGGGTCTGTTTGTCAGTAAAGTCATGGCTTTTAAAGGCAGACATTTAGTTGGAAGCCAAAGAATTATCATGGTTTGTTGAGAGTCCACGTTGTTGAGAGGCCGGATGCCTCAAGTGTTGTTAGGTAATCTCAAATTACCAGTAATCTCAAATTACCAGTAAGGAAAATGTATAATGCAATATAAATAAAGTTTGTACAAGCTGGTCAAGCAGTAGTTTTATACAGCAGACTACTTGATTGAATGATTTATGAACTTTGGAACCAAATACTGGACTTGTGAGACTTGATCCTCATTCATAATTCAGGTGGGTATTGTTACCCCCGCCTGGAGTTGACTTACACGGAAACATGAACATTTCCCATTACAATTACTTCCAAGTCTTATTTAGGCATAAGCACAAATATGGTCGTTTGTTGACGATTTGGTAGCAATGAAAAGTTGTAAAAGTTAGCTAAGCTACATCCGTTTATGAAATACAAACAAATGCTAAATTGTGCGATGATGTATTGCATCAATAAATGTAAGGATTTTTTGATTTTCATTTCATTCACTGACACAAAAAACACACAATGTATGGTGATAAAATACGTGTAAAAAATAGAAAAACGGAATTTCACACAAGCATCGAAAGCATCAATCTGTGTGACTTAACACTGCAGACTATGGTCATGCCATGGTCACGCAACACAAGCCCTCACGTGGAAGTCATCTGTTTCATTGACCTTGGGTGTGTGTGTGCGTGTGTGTGTGTGTGCGTGTGTGTGCGCGCGGACCAAAGGGAGCAACAATAACAAGGGCCTTCATTAGAGTGGGCGTGTCCAACAGCAGCGGATAAAGATGGGAGGGGCGCGACAAGTCAAGTTTGCCTCCCTTCATATGAACAGCTGCTCACCACACTAAATCCCTCAACGCAAGCACCCCCGTTCATGGGCGGCCCCTCGACAACGTCTGATTGGTCTTCAGTCATGTGCTTCTTCATCACACTTGAAACATATTTTGTCATCGGAATAGGAATGTTATCAGTTTGCCGCCTGGTGATGTTTGTTGCCATTCTATTGGTCCTGCCTTTGGAGACCGAGGCATTTCTTTCATTTTGTGAACATTTTCATGTGTATTTGATATTTTTATACGTAGTACATCCCTGTGCGGGTGCTGATACCTGTGTGTCGTATATATGTATACATTGATTACTCCAAAACAATCCAACTGCAATAATACCCGTACCTTTAGAGTCGGGCCAGTTCTACCAGCCTCATTGGAGCATGTTAATAGAAATAGAACCCAGGATGGACACATCCCAGTGGGACAGAACCATGCAGAAAAAAAGTGTATTCACATGCAACAAACAGCCCAAGTAGGAAAAGAGCAAGTCCAGGGTCACGGCACATCGATGATTTCACATGTTACTGTTTTGTGATACCAAAAATAGCCGGCTTGTTTTGGCCAACGACGCTGGAATCCTCGCTAATGGCGATCTGAAATCCCTCTGAGAGATGGAGAGGAACCTAGACGGCCTCTTGCTATTCTAGGAATAGTTACGCTCTGAAGCTGCGTTGTGGTGAAACGAGTCAAATACAGGTCAGCATTTTTGTATCGGAATGTGGCAACATTTTGGTCTTGATCAGACTTGAGTGATTCGTTATGTTTGTCATGTGACCTTACTCGCTTTGGTGGAAATATCTGGTCAATGTTCAAGCGCTTGGTAAAAGGGCTTGAACATGAAACATGGCCTGTCTATCCAGCGCCTGCTGTTGACCCAAAGTGGGGAGAGAATGGAAACTCCTGCATGGAGGAGCGTGCAGGAGGAGATGAGCTGAGCTGAGATGATGGATGAAGTGATTGGGAGAAAATAAACACAACTGGATGAGGAGCGGCTAAAGAAAGAGCTTGGATTGCGCCTCGTTTGCCTTTCCAGCTATTGATAATTCTTCATTTGTTCCAGCGGTCTATCTTCAGTCTCACCACTTCAGGGTCACAAAACATGCTCTGTTATTTGGACCTTCGGTCCACTCATAGTGCACCTCCATACCTGATTCTTCCATACCTCCTTTTTTGAAAAGAGTGAAAAAAGAATGACACAATGGCAGACTTTTGTGATAAATATTGAAGCTGGAAATGATGAAAACATAAAGCATCATCCACATTGTGTTATGTTATTTAGCTTTTATTTTGAACAACACCATTAAACATCAATGTTACTTTATGTGGACGTTTTTGCCAGAAATAATATATTGTTTCAATCAAGTCCAACCTCAAGTATTTGATCCATCTGTTAAATGTAAACAGGTTTTACAGCGTGAGCAGCGTGACATTCTCTTGGCCTCAGTTCAAGGAGTAGAGTTGCAGCGGCGCAGCCACGGCGAAGCGCAGCGCTGCTTCACGAGGTTCGGTTAGGAAGTGGAACACAGCACGCCGTTTGTCACGATGTCACATGGTTTTCCTCAGCTTGCCTTTATTTTGGTTGGTATCTAAAGTTGTCTGCTAGTGTCGGGTGCTTTGGCCGGTGATGTTAAGTCAGTCGGGAATCTGCCTGTGATACTGAACGCCGTGCTTTTTTTTTAACAATACAGTCAACGAGGCTGACACATCTTTGTTATGCTTATTGCCATGTTTGCAACTTCACACAGCTCAAATATAAGAAATAATTATCCAGCCATTCATTTTCTACCGCTTATCCTCACGATGGTCCTGGGTATGCTGGAGCCTATCCCAGCTGTCTTCGGGCGAGAGGCGGGGTCCACCCTGGACTGGTGGCCAGCCAATCCCAGGGCACATATAGACAAACAACCATTCACACTCACATTCATACCTATGGACAATTTGGAGTGTTTTGCATGTTTTTGGAATGTTGGAGGAAACCGGAGTACCCGGAGAACATGCAAACGAGAGCGGAGAATCGAACCCAGGTCCCCCAGCTGTGTGGCCTGCACACTAACCACTTGGAGGACCTTATTGAATAGAGACGTTCATTGGAGTATCGGTGGTCCTATTTTTATCTGCTCTCTCACCTTGTTTACTGGGCTCGCTCTCAGCGCCACGTTCCAGGGCTCCGGGAGGAGACGGCGAGGCGGTGGGGGTCACGGTCTGTGAGGGCTTGTCCCCATCTTGACAGCGACTCTTGGAGGTCTCAATGCCTTTGACTCTCCTGGCATGGCGGTTTCCTTTGTAATGGGCTTCTGCCTGACTCTGTAGAATAACACAGATTAGATTAGATTAGATTAGATTCAACTTTATTGTTATTGCTCATGTCACTTGTACAGGGCAACAAAATGCAGTTAGCATCCAACCAGAAGTGCAATTTTTTATAAGTACATTAGTATGGACAGATCTATGTAAATAAAACTATACAGGCTATGACTATAATACAGTGAGGATATGTACAGGGATATAAATGACTATAATATGGCTATTGTAGATTATACAGATTATAAACAGTATGGATATGACAATATATAATAACAGTAATATATACAGTATTGCAATGGAGTGACTAGGGTATGGAAATGACTATAATATGGCTATTGTAGATTATACAGATTATAAACAGTATGGATATGACAATATATAATAGTAGTAATATGTACAGTATTGCAGTGAAGTGACTAGAGTAGAGTATGGTTATAGTATGTATAGTAGTATAGTATGGTTATAGTATAGTTATAGTATAGTATGGTTATAAAACATGAATGTTAGTTCTGATGTAAAACAGCCCAGCTGACGGTAGCCAATCCCAGCCTTGCTTACTTGTGATGTGATAGCCATCTAAGAATATAACATCCACCCAGCAGGGACATTAAATCATAATGAAAAGATGAAACCGGGATGTCAAATTTAGTGGAGATGATTCCATAGAAAGTTAATATCATCCTACGTTACAGCAAAGATAGAAAGTTTAGAGATGAATTGCAGCAACAAATGTCTTTTTGAAACGCTCGCCACCAGCTAATGTGTTTGCAAGTCAATCATTCATCAGGAGGGTATCAAGATATCACCTTTTTTATGTGCGTCTCTGGCTGCCACAAGATGGCCGACGAGATGTTAGGTTGCTATACTGAGCTGCCGCCAGCAGTCTAGCGAATGTCGGCGATGTGATCGAAGCACAACGTATCGTGATAGCGGACACAGGTTGATGCGGGACGTTTGCACGTCGCTATCTGCCAGCTGTTCATCTTAGCTTCATATCCGACCATCATGCTTTAAGAGCCCCCAATTAAAAATGCAGCCACACTTTTAAAATCAGCTGCCAGCTATCTCCAAAGTATGCTGAGCGAGCAGATGTGCGATGCCCGTGCCGCAGCGGGCACATCAAATTGCATCAAGGGGCAACTCATAAAGATGATTTTTAAGTGGCCGGATTACAGTCAGAGCCCCCCTGGGATCTTGATGGGCGGCTGACAGCTGCCACAAGTGCTGAAAGGCTCCGGGAATTGAAGTGACACTTTGGCCATCGCGCTGATCACAGGCTTAGAGGAGGGATGGATCACTTTGGTGGAGGGGTCGTTGGCGGATGGGCCCACTCGCTTTTTGGGGGGTTTTGCTGGTATGACAAGCATAAGCTGGCACTTTAAACCAAAGGTCTTTTTCCTGTCAGTCCACCCCCTCTACAACTGTACCCTCGTAAAGCAGTCTTGGGAGGCGGCCTTCAGATCCACGCATGGAAAGACGTGTGGAAAGTGTGACTGCTGCCATGTAAGATGAATGCTGTTATGATGATAAATAGAAGGTACATGGCGGGGCATGGCGGGGCATGGCGGGGCACGGCGGGGTGGCCGTAAAGGCTTTCTTAAGCTCTCCCACTGAGCCAAACAGATCAACTGCTTGGCAGCTGACGGTCAGTGGGAGGGCCGGCTCAGAATAAAAGGCTTCTATACTGGGAACCTCCCAAAAATGGAAAGTGACACAAAGAATTTTTCAGTGTTTTGGAAACTGAATATTCCAAAACAAAGAGTCTGACAACAAATCATTAAAACGCAAATCAAGCCAGTGGTTTGTAGTCAGGGCCATCAGAAGCACTCATGCTCTTTTTATTCAAAACCTATATTCACATTCAAGTGTAGCGGTTATCAGCCCTCAATATCGGTATCGGCCCCAAAAATCCTGTATCGGTCGGGCTCTGCTGTGTCCTTCAACGAGACAAGAGGGTGAAACCTGAGAGTAACAGGAGGAACAAAGACACCTAGTCCTGACCTGTGAAGGGCGAGCTCGGAGTCAGGGAGGCGACTGCAACCGAGGACCTGGGCCGGCAACAACGCCTCACCTAGTTTGAGCCTAGCTAAAATAACATATCACGCTTCAACTAAAAACCCGCAGGTCCTGCATTATGATGTTAGTGCAGGATAATGCATGGCCCCGTGCTGCAACAATCTGGACACAATTCCTGGAAGCTGAAAACATCCCAGTCTTTGCAAGGTTCGCATACTCAGCACATGTTTCACCCTTTGGGGGGTCCGTGATGCGGGGGACTGATGTTTATTGCAATTAATTTGTTCCACATCCATACATCCATCCATCTATACATCCATACATCCATCCATACAGCCATACTTCCATCCATCCATCCATACAGCCATACTTCCATCCATCCATCCATCCATCCATCCATCCATCCATCCATCCATCCATCCATACATCCATCCATCCATACATCCATCCATACATCCATACATCCATCCATCCATCCATACAGCCATCCATCCATCCATCCATCCATCCATCCATCCATCCACCCCTCCCAAATGACTCAGCTCCTTGGTCTAATGTCTTAGGCTGAGTTGAGCCACCCTACCCAGGAAACTCATTTCAGTCATGACCCAAAGCTGAGGACCGTAAAGGAGGGTGGGAACATAGATTGACTGGTAAATTGAGAGCTTTGCTTTCCGGCTCAGCTCGCTCTTCACCACAACCGTCCGGTACAGCGACCGCATTACTGGAATGGCTACGACGACCTTACGCTCCGACCTTCCCTCACTCGTGAACAAGACCCCGAGATACTCTATCTCCTCCACCTTGCTCACAACCAAATAACGATAGCATAGCTATAGCATTAGCAATAACAATAGCATTAGCAATAGCAATAGCAATAGCATTAGCAATAGCATTAGCAATAGCGATAGCAATAGCATTAGCATTAGCATTAGCATTAGCATTAGCATTAGCAATAGCATTAGCAATAACATTAGCATTAGCGATAGCGATCCCATCCATGCAGTGTAAATGTCTAAATGTCCTACTGGCTATCTTGGGGTCCCCAAGTCCTTTTTGTGGATCTGTCTGTACTGGAATTGTTTGACTGACAATATTCTATATATGAAAATTGCATAGAGCATGTAATTATATCCTGAGCATATCCTAAAGATACCAATAACTAGAAAAGGGATAAAGGCTAGAGCTCATCATGTGTTTACTATGCAGAGGATTAGAACCTACGTTCTAATATGGCAGCATGCAGCTACTGGCAGCAAAGGAAGGAAGTAGGAGACAAACAAGGACAATAAACATCAGAGGGAAGAACAGCAAGGGTGGCAGTGAAGGAAAGGAGGAAAAGGATCCTTATCAGGCTAATTGTGTTGCAGTCGCTCAGGTGGTTGACGCAGTGAGACGGAGCCATGACATCAGGAATGCAGCAGAGACAAGGTTATTGTATGGTTATACGCTATTATTATTATTATTATAAGGTTATTGTTCCTACGGTGCACTTGAACGCCTCATAAACACCTCAAAACAGTTGGTTAGAAAGCCAATAAATCCTCCCTCGACCTCTCCTTTACTCCTTCCCAAGATGCACTGGGGCTGTCATCGTCAGACGCTAATCCATGCCTTTGACGAATGCGTCCGTGATAAGTAGTGGCAGGCAATTTTTAGGCACTTCCATTCTGGAATAATGCACAACGATAGGGAGGCGGAGACTGGAAGGCTGGGAGTCAAAGATGCTGACGGAGGGAAAGGCGGCAAGGATGAAGAAACATCTTATGAGGCCACATTTGGACCAGTACTTTCATTGTAAGATGACATCATATGCCTCGGCATTGTTCTCCAGCCAGCCAATCCCTTCAATGGTACCACAAAAACCCATAGAGTACATATATGCTGCCATAATTCATGTATTAATGTATAGCAATATTCTGGACTGCCAAGCTCAGTAGAATACACGGACAATAGTTTGACGCAGCTTTGACACTGCTGACATACTGCAGCGAGGCTTGTGTTGTTGACAATGACACTGAAAGTGACAGTGACAGCGAGGGGGGGGGGCGGAGGGCGGTTGGGGGGGGCTGCGGCTCCTTGTAGTGCAGGACTCAGCATGCTGCAGCTTTCTCTCTGCGCTCGCTCCGTCTTTCATGTGCACAAATCCAAATGACACGGGTCACATCTCTTGTCCTTGCCTAATGATTTGCGCTAAGCGCTGTGGCTTCAATGGTGCGCCGGGCGTACAGATGCTGTGCTCGATCCCATTTGGTTTTATTCTTGTTGTTTTGTTACACATTTCCATGTGTTATGAATTATCAAGCAATATTCCATCATTTCAAAAACCCAATTATCAGGAATATTATCTTGTGTCAGGTCATGTTTGAGCCACTAGATCAGGGGTGGGCAAACTACGGCCCGGGGGCCACATCCGGCCCGCCAAGTGTTTGAATACGGCCCGCCCAATCTTTCCAAAGTATTTCATTTAAACTCAACATACAACCTGGCATCGTGGCCTGAGCCAACCTTTTGATGGTTGTATCAATTTCGTTATTTGATGTGGTCTGTTGTTTACAAAGTGCTCCTGAAAAAAGGGACACAGGCACATAATAATAATAATAATAATAATTATTATTATTAGATTATTATAATAATTATTAGAACTATTATTATTATTATAATTATTATATTAATGCTAATTATTATATTAATGCTAATTATTATATTAATTATATATAATATTATTGTTATATTTGCATATTTTTCATAATAATAATATAATAATTATTATTTTAATTTTATTGTAATTATTATAATATTTTATTATTTTTAAAATATTTAAATATAAATATAAAATAATAAATAATAATAGCAGATTGCATGACAATTTTACAGATACAATAATACCAGGTGGACTGTTACGTGTAAAATATATAGTCTGCCCCCCCCCCCCCCCCCCCCCCGTTTTGTTAAATCAATGCGGCCCGCGAGTCAAAAAGTTTGCCCACCCCTACACTAGATGATACTCCAGTGTACCCGTGTGAGGCGTGAAGCGCATGGTGTCCTCTGATGCGCAGGACTGGAGTGCATTTAAAGGCAATGAGAGGCGTTCATTTGAACAAAGCAGAATTTTCCCTTCTAAAATGTTGAGAGTTGGGAGGACAAACCATTTATTTAGGGGGGTGCTGTCACTGCGCCCAGCTGGGACAGCACTGCGCACCAGGGGAGGTCTACCAAATCACCACACTGGCTGTGCCCAAATTAGCACTGCGTGGGCTGCGCCACGCTCCGCCACCCTGCGCCACGGAGTTCGAGCCCTTTGGATGCAACTTTGTGGTTTAAGTTCCAACATGTGCCCCATAAAGGCATGTTTGCGGGTTTGGGAGGGACCTCAACCACATCAAACACGAACGGGACGGACTACAGAGGTTGTGAGCCACCAGGCCGCCTCTCAGATCTAACATCTGTGAACTTTGACCTCACACAAGTTCTGGAATGGATCGACGTTACCACAGGCGCATTCCAAAATTCCAAAAACGTCTAAAAAAAAAATCTTCCCAAGGAAGAGGAAGCTGCTGGGAAACCAACAGCATATTATTTTCATCATAGGCGTCAGCCGGCTGTCCTCGTACTGTACATTGTGTATATAGCCGACGTGGATAGTAAATCCTCACAAAAGAAAATGTTTTAAATCACATAAACATCCTGGGATAAAGTAAACAGTCCAATAGGAAGATCTAAGCAGAGAAGCGTAAAAGCACAGGATGGAAATGACCGCCTTGTAGCTGCTTCACCACATGGAAGCCATGATTGCAGACCAAGTACATATATTTAGCACAGGACCCTCTTCATGTGGTGAAAACTGGATATTTCTATGGAATTATACACAAAAATAGACGTGACTGCACACAAAACATTGGGTATTGTCATCTCACGGCACGTCCAACTGCGATTGGTTGATTGGTTGATTGCGACAGATACAGATACAGATACAGATACAGATACAGATCCAGATCCAGATCCAGATCCAGATCCAGATCCAGATAGCGGTATGCTGGCTCATCCCCATGTTGAGGTTTTTAATAACGCTTCGTCAGTGTTGTTGCACCAGAAAAATCATGTGTAAACAACTTGTTACTCATCCGTGACCCCCCCCCCCACATCTAGCAGTTTTGTTCCACATTCTTTATTGCTGCTGATGTGAGGCTCCACTACTTGAAAACAAATTACATTCCAAGAGTGTCATGAGTGCCAAAACAACCCTGACGTGTGTACCGCACCCTCTCTGTGTCCATATCCACTCACAGAGCACAAGACGTTCATTGGAATGGGGGGGTTAGCATGTAAGGGCATTTAGATCAACAATACTATCTGCCCCAATGGCTGGACGGGACACAAAAAAAAGAAAAAGAAATGGGGGTGTTTCGTGTGTTTCGTACCTCGGAGTTGAAACGGATCTGACAGACGTTACAGGAAATGACCGGCCGCTTGGTCTTGACCAGTGGAACTCCAAAGGTGTGGTTGATCACAGCCTTCTGCACCGGGTCCATCTGCCACAGGGAATGATGGGAAAGGGAGAGAAAAGTAATCCATATGTGAATGAAATGCAAAGAGAATATCAATTCGAGTATCGTGTATTAGTACATGAGATGGGTACATATGAGGACCAGCTGTCACTTCCTCTGAGCACCCCTGCAAATAAAACATTCAAGGAATTCCTCTGACTACAGTATGTCAATCAATTCAGGGTATTTTATCTGTAAAGTACCGCAGATATACAGTATGCAGTACGTATGTACATATGTACTCCATCTACAATATGTGGGCATCAGTGTGTCATGCAACGTGACCATTGGTGTTGATGGCACGTGGTCTCGCTTCCATAGTGTTGGTGTTCCAGCTTGTCCATTCATCAGCAGCATGCTGTTAGCACCTCAGATACATTTTACCCCTCAGGTTGGGCAGCGCTAACGTGTCATTGGACGCCTTGTAGTACTCGATTCCGTTTCATTATTAGCTGCATTTATGGAGTCATCCTTTCTCATGACTTGGGTGTTAGTCTGGAGTCAGCAGCTGCTGTGGTTGTCCACCAGTCCACCAGTCCACCAGTCCACCAGGTCTCGCAGCTGAAGCGGGCGCTAAGACTGTCACATGATGTGGCAGTGTTTGGGTTAGAAGGAGGAAAACCAAAGTCCTGGTCTGAGGAAAAAAATGAACTTGGGTGTTTTAAAATTGAAAGAATGTTCCAGAGGACTTTCCAAATGTGATGCAAACCTGATGCTTTGGTGTGGTTCACAGACAAAGAATTACTCAATTTGGCCTGACACCAAACTTTCCCTGGAGCCATCCACGCCCACGCCCACAGCCACAGCCACAGTCATCTATTACAAAAATATCCCTGAACATGGACGCCAGTGACGCTGCAAGACTGATAGAAGGAGAATTTGTCTCATACTGCAGAAGCAAACGTTGACTTTAAGAAAACCAAGGTAGAAGAGAAGAAATGCCAAGGTAGGCGACAGCAAGAAACGTGCATCAGGATGCATGGATGCCGAGACTGAAAGGCAAACGGAGCCAAGACCAAAGAATGAGAGCCAGTCTTGGCATGTTTACGTCATACATTCTTATCTGATGTGGCTGGTTCCCATTACACACCACTACGCATATTGCTTTCTTCACAAATGGAATGAAGTGCACATGTGATGGGGGGGGGGGGGGGGGGGGGGGGGGGGCTGGTACAGTCACAGCAACTGCAAGGACATGTCAAAGAACATGTCAAGGAACATGTCCAAGAACATGTCAAAGAACATGTCAAAGAACATGTCCGAGAACATGTCAAAGAACATGTCCGAGAACATGTCAAAGAACATGTCCGAGAACATGTCAAAAGAACATGTCCAAGAACATGTCAAAGAACATGTCCAAGAACATGTCAAAGAACATGTCCAAGAACATGTCCAAGAACATGTCCAAGGACATGTCAAAGAACATGTCAAAGAACATGTCCAAGAACATGTCCAAGAACATGTCAAAGAACATGTCAAAGAACATGTCCAAGAACATGTCAAAGAGCATGTCAAAGAGCATGTCAAAGAACATGTCAAAGAGCATGTCCAAGGACATGTCAAAGAACATGTCCAAGAACAGGTCAAAGAACATGTCAAAGAACATGTCAAAGAACATGTCAAAGAGCATGTCAAAGAGCATGTCAAAGAGCATGTCAAAGAACATGTCAAAGAGCATGTCCAAGAACATGTCCAAGGACATGTCAAAGAGCATGTCAAAGAACATGTCAAAGAGCATGTCAAAGAGCATGTCAAAGAACATGTCAAAGAACATGTCAAAGAGAGTGTCAAAGAACATGTCCAAGAACATGTCCAAGAACATGTCAAAGGACATGTCAAAGAACATGTCCAAGAACATGTCAAAGAACATGTCCAAGAACATGTCCAAGAACATGTCCAAGAACATGCGTAGCCTCCCATGTATTCTACACAGAAGCACCCTGCTGTGGGATGATCCATCCAGCATTTCGTGCAGCGTGCAGGTGTGCGTTACATAGCGAATCAGGCAGGCTGCGACCCCCGCCATGGCCTCTCTGGAGAGCGTTTAACAAAAGCTGAGGTAACTGTGCACATGAATTATGGGCTTCAGTCCAGTTCCCTGGGTGGAGGTCAGCTACGATTCGTCCAGTGGATTCAGCTGTTAAAAACACAGTGCAGCTGCCAAAAGGTCTTTCTGGATGGGGGGGACGTGAAGGGGGTGTGGGGGGGGGGGGGCTCACACACCAAACAAACCAAACGCTCCTGCACGCTTGGCCAGATGAAAATGGGTTCAGGAAGGACTTAAGATCTAGAATCCCTGATGTTTAAAAGCCCCCATCTATTGTGGTAATTTGACATATAGTATTGGTAAAACCTGTAGTAGTCCGCTTTATGGAAGACCCCCATTCCCACCTTTACTTGCTTCACGCACCTGCCTCTAATTCTCTGTTCCCTATTTAGTTCAGGTGAGACCTTCTCCTGTTGTTGGTTCATTGTCTATCATTTCTGTCTTTCTACGTATCAATAACTTCTCATTAAAGGAAATATTTCATCTTCATTCTGGTCCTGCTCTCTGCCTCCTGGGGTGGCAACGTGGCAAGAGGAAGCCAGACCTTAAACAAACACAACCCACACAAAGATGCCCAATGGAGATTCAAACCCAGACCTTCCAGATCTCCTGACTGTGTGGCCAACATGCTAACCAGTAAGGCACCGTGCAGCCCAAATGAGCCTTGTCTATATCTCTACAGTCTGGGACTGAGCTCCAAAGTGTCAACGTTGGCCCCCACAGGGGGGTGTTTAGCTGAGACCGCCTCTGGAATTTGGGAGTCGAAAGAACACAGTGGCCTGCCAAAAGTCCTGACCTCAACCCAAGCGAGCACTAGCGGGATCGGTCTGGGCGTGATGTTCATGCTAGAGTGACCGACACAAACAAGTTGACTTGTGGAGACTCCTGGGACCCCAGGTGTGGAATACCGCCCCAAGACTGGAATCATCCAGGAACCAAGGAAGCATGAAGGCATGTCAACAATGGTGTCAGGTAGCACCACCTGTGAGGGTACCAACCCAGCACCAGGACACAAAGGCATCATCTACTCTTTGGTGAAGCCTTTTTCAGGCGCCAAAACGGACTATGTCATTTCCTGTTCCTTTTCTGTCTGTCTTTGCCAACGACCCCCCCCCCCCTCACCCCCCCACCCCCCCAGTGTTCCAGACAGCACGTTGTTTTGATGGTGTTGAACTTGAGCAAGGAGGAATGCTCCCTTGGGAAAGGCTCTGGCACTGACACTGAAGACAACATGAAGCAGCCTGGGAAGCACTAGCTGGGAAGCACTAGCTGGGAAGAACTAGCTGGGAAGCACTAGCTGGGAAGAACTAACTGGGAAGCACTAGCTGGGAAGAACTAACTGGGAAGAACTAGCTGGGAAGAACTAGCTGGGAAGCACTAGCTGGGAAGAACTAACTGGGAAGCACTAGCTGGGAAGAACTAACTGGGAAGAACTAGCTGGGAAGAACTAGCTGGGAAGCACTAGCTGGGAAGAACTAACTGGGAAGCACTAGCTGGAAGAACTAACTGGGAAGAACTAGCTGGGAAGCACTAGCTGGGTAGAACTAGCTGGGAAGCACTAGCTGGGAAGCACTAGCTGGGAAGAACTAACTGGGAAGAACTAGCTGGGAAACACTAGCTGGGAAGCACTAACTGGGAAGAACTAGCTGGGAAGAACTAGCTGGGAAGAACTAGCTGGGAAGCACTAACTGGGAACAACTAACTGGGAAGAACTAGCTGGGAAGCACTAACTGGGAAGCACTAACTGGAAGAACTAGCTGAGAAGAATTAACTGGGTAGAACTAACTGGGAAGCACTAGCTGGGTAGAACTAGCTGGGAAGCACTAACTGGGAAGTACTAACTGGGAAGAACTAACTGGGAAGCACTAGCTGGGTAGAACTAGCTGGGAAGCACTAACTGGGAAGAACTAACTGGGTAGAACTAACTGGGAAGAACTAGCTGGGAAGTACTAACTTGGTAGAACTAGCTGGGAAGAACTAACTGGGAAGAACTAACTGGGAAGAACTAGCTGGGAAGAACTAACTTGGAAGAACTAGCTGGGTAGAACTAGCTGGGTAGAACTAACTGGAAGCACTAACTGGGAAGCACTAACTGGGTAGAACTAGCTGGGAAGCACTAACTGGGAAGAACTAGCTGGGTAGAACTAGCTGGGAAGAACTAACTGGGAAGCACTAACTGGGAAGCACTAACTTGGAAGAACTAACTGGGAAGAACTAACTGGGAAGCACTAACTGGGAAGCACTAACTTGGAAGAACTAGCTGTGTTGATGCCAGATGAAGACAGTAGAGAGAACAACAGCAAGAAAAGCTCCAATCATTCCCAAGGAGGCGTCTACTCACCTTGTTCTCCTCGGGGTCTGTGGGAGCTTGGAGCTGCATGGTTCCTCGTGTGTGTGTTGTTGCTGACAGAGTTGTGCGTTTTTGTCTCAGCGTGGGTGAGACGCTCTCATTCAACCCCCCCCCCCCCCCCCCCCCCCCTCCCCGTCTCTTGTCAAGGATGGATAGAAACGTAAAGCCCTAAAAATAGGACCAGTCGCTAGTGATGCATGGCCATCAACAATGAGATGTTGGGATGGTTTCTCTCCACACCCCCTGACAAATGTCAACACTCCCTCCGAGGTTCCTTCCTCTCGGCTTTCCTTCACCGTGCCCTCCTGCTTCTCATAGCGTCTGTCCCTCAATCTCTCTCCGGTGTCTCCTCCCCTTCTCCTTTTCCTCTCCCCTCCTTCACAGGAATACTTGGTCTCTCTGGGTGCACTCATGGCTTTCTCTCGGCGGCCAATCAAATGCCAGCAATAAAACTCTAACATCTCTAACATGTCATATGAAGATGTAGAAAACTACAAGAATATGTATGAAATATGTATATGTATGAAACGATATCAAATCACCCTCAGCCACTTGAATCAAGCCGGGTTGTCTGACACGTGTGTGTGTGTCAAGGACGGGAAGAAAAGCTCCGGCTTGCTTTGAGAGAAGTGGTTTGGTGCCACCTGCTGGTTTGCATGTGTAGATCTTTAGCTCCTGCTTAGAGAGATGTTTTCACCACCTGGTCAAGATGATCTATGGACTGGACGGGCATCTTCAACTTCAAGGCTGCTTCTTTGGCATGGAATGTTTACACAATTTAAAACGCTGTATCATTAGCTTATCATTAGCGTATCATGTATAGCACACGCCTATGTTCTATTTCCATCCTATAGTCATCATCACACTTTGACAAAGAACAACCAAGACTCATGTTCTCTATGAAGTTATTCCTCCATACCAAATATTTCAATGATTCAGCTAAGATGTTCGTCCATGTTGGGATTGGCCTGATCAGATGTTTCAGATAGCTAAATGCCTGTGTCGTCCATATCGGGACCAACAAGTAATGGAGGCTCACCACTGTCCAGAACCCCAGTGGGAGGGACCGCTAATGACATTATAGTTCCATTAAAGCTGGATATAAAGATGTATATTAAGATGTATATATAGCTGGATATATAGCTGTATTTATAGATGGGACTTAAGAGAAGCCATTCCTCTCAATATGATTTTGGTCTAATTAAGACTTCAAATTGAATGAGATGAATTATGAAAGGAGACCATCACAACAAGTCACTGCTGGCTAAAATAATGGAAGGATGTTTCTTATTGTTATGGCTGCTATAATAGTGAGTGTGCAATATGGATAAAAGCAGATACATACCAGGAAGTTTGAAATTAATGTTTGTTTTTCATCCATATAGAACACATACAGTGTTCATATTCTATTTTCTTCTTCTTCTTCCTACTCCTTTAGAACACGTGGAACTGTGATTATGTGGATTATGTGGAATATGTGATGTATTCCACTGGAATTTGATGCATGTTCAAATAACATAAACCATTAGCATTAGCATTACCAAATGCTAATACAGGAAGTGTTTTCTAATGAACGCTAGCAGGTGCTATTAGCAGTATTACTAGCACTTTGGTTATGTACACAACTATTGCCATATTGAATTGTTCATTATTGAACGTTATCAACTAGTAGGCGGGGCATAAACCGGAAGAGGTGTGGTTTAAATTTGCTATATGTATTGTTTATTATTCAGCTATATGCGTATGAGTGCAAGTGATCCTTGAGACTTTATTCTTTCATTATTCATATTTTTTATAATTATTTCAAATACATATGAGCTGTGTGTTGATGAAGTTGATGATTCATGCAAATGTTTATTTATTTTGCATCTATTTTGCTTAAAATCTTGATATACAGTAAGTTTGATATTAAAGATGCCTCTTGATGCCATTTGTAGATTTCTCGACACATCATCACCACTTCCTGTAGAGCAGCATAGACGTTGATTCTTACTGTGCTGAAGTTGTGGAAGAGGCTCATGCTGTGTGGGGGGGGCGTATCCATGGGGAACTGAAGGAAGGGCTTCATGTCCAGGTGGGGCTGGATCACCGTTGGCGTTCGCAGGAATGTTGGCACCGTTGCCCCGGCACGATTTATACCTCCTGCACACAGAAATGACATCATACTCAAAAATGTTGACTTTTTCATATCTGAAACCAATGATGTGCTTGTCCAAGATCACGTGTGGGTGAATTTGACATAAATAATAAATAATGTCAATCATAGACACAACGGTGGTCCACAAAGAAACCCCTAAATGACAAGCGAGGAGTCAGCTGCCGTTTGTAGGTTTTCTCTAAAATGCTTGAATTGTTGAATTGATCTTGAAGATGCACACAATGGAAAGAGGAGAGGTGGCTCCACACACTGGAGTATCAGGCCAGGGTTTAATTCCCCTAAAAAGGCAAACCAGGCTGTCATAATGATACATGGCTCCCCGTGCTCGTCATCACTCCTAATCCCTCCTTGTCTCCTCTTTAACCCGCGTCAGGGATGCTAGTGATGGGCCCCACAGCAGAAGTCAGCCTCAGCAAGCTCTTGGATTAAGCCTTTTAATATCGCCCACTGGATTTCGGTGACTTTCAAATTCCCCCCCCCCCCCCCCCTCGTCCCCACGACTTAAAAGCTTTTGCCGCTTTTGGGGATTAGTCTAAGCTATTCTCTCACTTCTTGCTGTCTTTGCTTACTCGTCCTGGGAAATGTGCCTCCACCTGCACTCGGCAGGCTGTAATTTGCAGGTTTGTCAACACCTCTGCATTTTCATCCCGCTTTAAGTCGGCCATCAGAGAAGATAACACGGCTTCCACGTGGATGGCGTCAACCGATGCTCACCGCAAACTTTGGATTAGAGAGTGAAAGTGCTGTGAAGATAGGATCGGCCTTTCTGCATCTGTTGGCCCCCAGGTGCTGAGGACTGCACCGTCGCCGCCACTTGAGCACCCAAAACATGGCGCAGCGGTGCAGTACAGACCAAACGCAGGAATGCAGCGAGGGCTAAAATTAGACGAGAGGCGGCGGAAAAAAAAAAGAGATCAAAGGCAATTTGGAATCATTTGCCACCGGCGTCGCCTTGATGAATCTGCAATTGGCTAGTAATGCCTTCGCTAGAGAAGATGCACCCGTGGATGCACACATTCATATACATTCCCATTCCCATTCCCATTCCCATATACATCAAAGTCTATGATGGTGAAGGAAAAGGAATAATCCCGTGCTGGAAACATCACAAAAAATCCCGGTTATTATACTCTATAAGCAATATTGCATAACATGATTAAGATTATGTCAAGTGAGCGAGAAAGAGCAGCTTATGCAAATCTTTTTGGGGGGGCGGGGGGGGTGCTGGCATATACAGTACTATACAGTACTGCCTGGCTGATAATATAAAGGCTGACACATCCATCCACTTTCTATAAGACTTATCCTCACGAGCATCGTGGATATGCTGGAGCCTATCCCAGCTGTCTGAGAGGCGGGGTCCAGCCTGGACACATATAGACAAACAACCATTCACACTCACATTCATACCTATGGACAATATGGAGTCACCAATGAACCTAGCATGCAGAGATGCCTGAGCGGATCATCGAACCCAGGTCTTCCCGAACTTCTGACTGTGTGGCCACTCGACCACCGTGCGATAAGCTGACCCATACGACTGTCACATATGGCAGGCTGTGGAGGTTCTGTTGCACAGCCTGCCCCCCCCCCCCCCCCCCCCCCCCCACCCCCAAGGTGTTTGGGTGCATTCATGGGCGACCAATGCATGCAGAAAAGGAGCAGATGCTGATGTGCAGGAGCTGCTGGCTGGCAGGAGTCTTAGGGAGAAGGAGGTGGTTGGTATCACGCTGCCAGCTTGCCTTTGTGCAGTGCTGTGTAGCAGGCACCTGCCATCCACATGGTGGGGGGGGGGGGGGGGGTTACATCTGCATGTGACGCATTACCATGGCTGCCAAGGTTCAATGTCAAATGGGACCTATTATGCTCATTTTTCATCATTTTGTATTGAGTCGTGGACTCCGGTGTTAAGTTTCCCACGTAGTATTTCAGTCATGGAGGATTCCAGCCATACGACACAAGAAAAACACAGGAAAATGATTCATGGTGGAAAGAAGGCGTGTCTCCGTTCTGTCAGAATGACCATGGAGTCGTAGGACCCGCCTGTCAGCCTGGCCAAGTTTCCACCAAGTCACGTGTTGGCTCATTTGTGATTGGATGGGGGCTCTCCAAAGTGCATAGCCACGCCCTGTTGACTTGGCGTCTACGAAATTAGAGGCAAAAATGTTAAAAATCAAAAAACTGAATTGAAGCAAAAGAAAAGCTTCCTGTGACTCCCACGTCCCTTTGGATTCATACGTGGCTACGCTAACGATTGGGTTGCATGTCATGTAGCATCGTTATCAAGCTGTCAAGCTGGGATCAGCGTTCACCTCAGCTACTGTAGTATTACTGTATTATATTGCCATGGAGACCACAAGTCCAAACATCCCATCAGTGGAATACTGCTATGCTGCTATGCTGCTATGCTGGGGCAGGACTGCCTTTGTCCTGAGCTGAGACACATCTTCCATCCAAAGCCAACCATCGTGACCTTGGTCTTGGTTTGCTTCTACTCTATTTAATTGGGGTGCAGGTGAAGCTCTCTACCCCCCCCCCCCCCCTCCCCCCACTGAAACATGAGTGACTCTGACTGAAGTGAACACAAGAGGGTGCTGCTGAGTTGCCTGAGTTCCTATTTTCACTACTGAAAACAAGGACAGGTAGAAAGTGTACTCTATTTGCACATTTTACTACTTCGCCATATTCTTTATCATGTGATGGTAATTGATGTCCTCATGTGGCGGTTGATGTATATGTTGATGTATATGTCGACGTAGATGGACATATTGTCGTGACTTGTAGAACTTGCTGCCTGGAACAGCTGCTATGTAATGCTTTAATGTGGAGGATTAGCAGGGAATGCTGGGAAGGCTCCAACATGTTTCATTTCTACAAATACTATTTGGATTTGCATGGAAGGTATGTGTGGATGCACGGCATGCGTACCAGCGAGGGCGTGTCAAAAAGGTCACGGTGGGGCTTAGATACCGTGAAGCCATGCAGTAGTAGTAGCAACATGTCCGCCTTTAAATGTACATAGAGAAGAGAAGCGCTCAGGTATACAGGTATACAGGTGTATAAGTATACAGGTATACAGGTGTATAAGTATACAGGTGTACAGGTATACAGGTGTACAGGTATACAGGTATACAGGTGTACAGGTATACAGGTATACAACCAATGGGTCTCTAATCACATGGCCTTTAATGTTCCACCCAAACCACCAATTTATTCCATATATGTGTGTGTGTGTGTGTGTGGAGAATGTTTATTTAATGTATCAATATTTCAGTCTAACGTTATTGCAATCTCGATAGAATTCCAACAATGGGTTCATCATTGGATCATAATTCCATGGAAGGTTGAGCAGAACAAAGACTTCCAAGACGTGGACGGACGCCCCAAAGTGCACATGTTGGGAATGTGAGGAGAGGGAAGCAGTTTACAGTAGGAGAATACACAAAAGAATTATCGCAACATATATTCTTCAAATGAAAACAATAAACTGGCCAATATTCAGAAAATGAAGTAAATGTCTCTCTGCCGGGGAATGGACAGGACCAATAACCGATAGAATGGCAACAAACATCACCGCTTGGCCAGCTGCTGACACTAATTCAGTGTAAGCATATTCATCAGTATTCATCAGCTGTGGTCAGTCACGTCATGTCACGTCACGTCACGTCATGTCACGTCACGTCATGTCATGTCATGTCAAGGATATCACAGATATATGAACTATGATGGTTTTTTATCTTAAAGTTGGCTATGTCTTGTTTTCATTTTACCCAAACACACAACGACACAAAAAGTTTCACTGTTGAAATGATTATTATTGTTTCAAAGTACCCCCACACGTGTACTTCACCTTTCTGTTACTTGAATTCTGCGGTTGAAACCAGTACAATTTTAAAAAGATAAAAAATGTAAAATCTTTATAAGCTGCAATGTTTTGTGGCTGCAGACTATTTCCTTTACTGGAAGAAGAGGAGGCAAAATGGCTCTTTTGGTGGTAAAGGTTGCCAACCCCTGGTTTCGAGCAACCGTCCATGTGGTTTTGTAGGATAAAAAATGTTCTTTTAAGGCGTCTCAGCTTCTACCTGAAGTCTAACCGAATCCCATCACTGCTTCCAGCATCTATGACAATATGTGAACGACAAATACCATACTGCATACTGGAAATGATCACTGGCAGGTGGTTAGCATGGTGGTTAGCATGTAGAGTACACAGTCAGGAGATCGGGAAGACCTGGGTTCGAGTCTTCGCTTGGGCATCCCTTTGTGGAGAATAGGTGCAGATTCTGGAGTTTGCAGTAGTGAAGTTGTGTAGTGAAAAACTAGATGTGATGGTAACGACCCTCCAGGCGCGCACCCCCTAAAATACCACTTATCTCCCCTAAATCACAAAATGAAGATTCATTGGTGGTCTGTTCCTTTGGAGGATTCTTCCAAGGTTCTGCTTCAAAGGAATGAAGCAATGATGTCAAAATAATGGAATGAATGAGCACCTAGATACTCGTTCATCTTCATCTCACCTCCACGCCACAAGCAGTAGCATCCAAAAAGACGCTAGGGTCAACGCACGTGAGCCACCGAAGCACACCCCGCCGCTTAATCCTGGAGATAAATCTCTTGTTGGCTCCTGGTCTGGCAACACGTGAACCTTTGGGAGCTGTTGGCTTTTGTTCCTCCTAGCTTGAGGGATTGTGTAGCACCAACACAGACGCATGCCTGCACTGTGACATGAACATACATGCACACGGACCAAGCCCAGCAGATGGTGGATGCACGACCCGAGTCTACCGCTTCATTCCTTCTACTATCAGGGCAGTAGATGTGGATGTTAAAAATATTCATATCTTCTCATGCTCCTTCCGTTCCACCTTGAATCCTTCCTGAGTACTCAGGAAGTGCTGAATCTGGGCGTCGTGTCACGACACGCACTCACCCATTGAGCACAGGATTTATGTACGTCATGAAAATATGCAGGAATTGGCCTCAATCTGGTTGCATTCCATGGTGACGTCCATCTCCAAAACATCCAAGTGTGGTGGAATCACAACATGTAATCAAGTCCCAACCGCAGGCTGGCACAAAATCATTCAGCAAAAAGGCTTAGCCCGAGTGCTGCGGCGTGTTCATGGGCGCTCGTGTCGCCTCAGAGAGTATTTGTGCTGGTCTGAGGTCAGCAATGACAGACAGATAGCTGCCAGCGCTAATGTGGGAGGACAGCGTGCTATGATGAGCCAACAACGCCGCTCCACGATGCTTCGCCGTCGCTAGAATATTCTCACAACAAAAGGACGACATGAACGCATCGGCCAGACGTGTGTTATCATCGCATTGGACTGAACTAACTTACAGTATACGGGGGGGTGTTTCTAATAGTCTGGCTGCATATTAAACTAAACAGAAATGTATGGAAATGATTTCATACAACTTTTTTGAGATCCAGAAAGGAAAATAAGTGTCCTGTCCTGTGGCCGTGCTTTGTGCCCTTGCCTCCTCTAGGGGACAAAAGGGCATCATGGGGGGGGGGGGGGGCAAATGAAATGTAAAATGCAGATGCAGGAATCCATTTTCATGATTCTTTTGTAGTCATTCCTGCATCCGTGGAATTGTTTACCCCCAACTATCCCTCTGGTGCAAACACAAATACAATTGAAGTAAATACAGCTGAGGTCCACTGGGGTAGGCTCCAGCTTACCTGTGACCCATAAGCTGGAGAAAAAATGGATGGATGGATGTTTTTCCAAAGGACCTGCCCTTGTCCCCACAGATGCTATCTGCCCATCAGGACAGTAGAGAAGGTCGCTACGCCACCCAGGATAATTATGATAATAATAATAATAATAATCATCACTGCACTTCTAGAAAATGTGCATCATCATCATCATCATCACCATTGTTGGACGTATACCAAAGGTGCTGTAGCTGCACAGGAGAACGTATTTTTATGTTGTCTCCTTCTCGGCTAAATGCTCACCGCCTGGCTGAGGACCAGCCAGATTTGTGGAATGCCACTGGCCGGAACGCCACTAGCCGGAACGCCACTAGCCGGAACGCCACTAGCCGGAACGCCACTGGCTGGACGCAACCTTTTTGAGACAGTGATAGTTGAAACATTGGAATTCTGTGAAAGAGGAATGGGAACGTTGCTTTGTAGTTCCTGTTGCAAGGCAGATGTGGGATAGACTTCCAGCCAGGAATGTGTGTCTGTCACTACAGGAAGAGATGGATAGCAGGAAAAAGGAGGAGGGAAAAGCGGGTGCAACAAAAGAAGAGAAGGTGAGACAAGGTGAGGAGCAGATTGCCTTCCTAGCTCCTAGCTCCTCCCTCCTCCCTCCTCCCACCCGTCCACCACTATTGTTCCTTGTTTTCCTTCCACTGCCCCCCCACTCCACCAAGGAGCCCCCATCTCCCCCCTGATGGAGTCAGTGGTCCCAGACTCGGGTGGAACAATAGCCAGTGACTTTATTCCCATGCACCTCCCAGGAAGCGGCGCCCTGAGGTGTGGAATTCTATCACTTATCCACGATCATTCCAGGGACAGTAACAAAGGAACCACATTCTCTTTTTCCTTTCTTCAGATTAGACTCCCAGGCTTTGGGGGGGGGGGGCTGATGCAATGTGGGTGATGAGGGCATTCCAGACTGCACACCTGTGTTCTTTGTGGGGGCTGATGGCCAGTATTTGCTGGTCCGTTCCACTGACCCCCCCCCCCCCAAGGAGGGTAGAGGCCAGCATCCCAGCAGCCGGATGGAATTGGATAGGAGCACGGATGCTACTTGTCTAGGAATATGGAGGAGTTGAACAAATTAGTAATTAGTAATATCTGTAAGTGCTGGGGGGGGGGGGGGGGGGGGGGGGGGCGCTTGGCTCTAATGTCACTTGGCATTGCAGTGACCACAAATGACACTTTGGGTTGAATCAGCATCTATCACTCCCCCCCCCCCCCCCCCCCCCCCCATGCCAAAGGTTCAGACAAGGAGGTTTGCATATTTAGAAGTGAGCCCTGAAAGAAGTTTGGGATGGCTCAAAACACTCGGATTCCAAAGGCGTGGTAAAACTGCCCCTTTGTGATGTCACAGAGGGGCGGACTTCCTTATATGGTTCATGTGACCAATCACAGTGGAATGGGCATGCCCGGAGGCGGGCCGTGGATGGAATAAATGAAAATATTTTCGTCAGGAAGCACAAATCAAAGGAAATCCAGCTGGAATAGGTGCAGATTCTGGAAGATCTAAAAACTTGTCTGTACTGGTTATTGTGTGTAGCTGCTCTATAGAAGTCCACAACTCAATCCAAAGGATGGGAAAATGAGCATAATCGGTCCCCGTTAAGCAGAGTATTTGAAGATAATTAGTAAGTGATAAAATAGCGTTTAATCGAAGTAGCTGTGTTAGTAGTAGTAGTACGTTACTAGAATTAGATTTCAAGCTAACTTGATGAAGTTATTCCAAACGGAGATGTACTTCCAGGTCATGGACGTTCCATCCTTCAGTTGTCATGTACCAGTGGCGTGGGGCTCCATAATTAAAGCACCCACACTCACAAACCAATTAGCCCACAAATGAGTCTTGCTGTTCTCAATCCCGGTGTCACCAAGCCGTTCTTCCAAGGAAGCACGGAGGAAGAAAGGGAAGGAAATGAGTGTTCATAAAGGAAGACCGAGTCCAACGCTGTGACGAGTTAGGTGCTGCATGCCACCGCAGCACAGCTTCATTGTTATTATGATTTATTTCATAATGAGCACCTCCCCCCCCCCCCCCCCCCCCCCCCCCGCCCCCGTCTGCCATACAAAGGCCTGATTGAATCTGGCATTCCATTAGCATGCTAAAGAGGCCCGGCTTCATCTGTGAGCTGCTGATTGACAGTGGATATCATCTCTGTAATTGGGCCTGATACCGGAGCCAGTGTCGGCGACATATCGCTAGGGAAGGGAAGAAGTTGGGGGGGGAGTAGAAAGGGATTTAAAAAAGGGGGTTTTGGGAAAGAAAGGAGAACCAATGAAAAAAGTTGGTTTAATTAAACCAGCTTCTTTCTATCTGTTGGGGTTCAAACCTCCTCCAGGGAAGAATCGCTTAGATTATGCCAGTTTGAAGCTACACTTCTAGTGACATTTATGAAAAAACTGTTGTGTTGTCCAAATCCTGCTACTACGCAGGCATCACTTGAGGCTCCACTGTACTCAGTTTTATATCCTAATATAATAATAATAATAATAATAATAACACCACACTTGACAGCGTGAGGCGCATTAATAGTGTCTGCTGTCATCCTGTTCTCCACTAAAATGTGCCTGCAAGGTTTTGGTGATGTGTGTGCACTGTGCGCCTGTCAGTCAATTTACCACTGCGCTTCGCCTGCGCCAAAATACAGCAGGTCGGAGCTGGCAAGCTTCTAGGGCACCTTTGGTGCGCTGTTTTGTCACCAAATTGTCACGGCGCCAAGGTGAAACTGTGGACACCTCCGATGGTGCGCCGCCACGCCCATCTCGGTGCGGCTCAGTCTCCCAAATTACCATATTTGCCGCTCATAATGGTGCGCCTTGACCCCCCGCTATGAAATTAGTGGTCTTTGTGTCCACCGTCTACACCGCTTTTCTCCTGCAGTAAATCAGCATCATTGAGAATAGATTTGAGAATAAATACGCTCATAATCAGATTAGATTTATGTTCCTCTGGGATTACGGTGAAGGTTGCTACTTTACAGATCCACTGCATTGTCCTCTAGCATTTTCATTCATTCATTCATTTTCTACCGCTTTTCCTCACGAGGGTCGCGGGGGTGCTGGAGCCTATCCCAGCTGTCTTCGGGCGAGAGGCGGGGTACACCCTGGACTGGTGGCCAGCCAATCACAGGGCACATATAGACAAACAACCATTCACACTCACATTCATACCTATGGACAATTTGGAGTGGCTAATTAACCTAGCATGTTTTTGGAATGTGGGAGGAAACCGGAGTACCCGGAGAAAACCCACGCATGCACGGGGAGAACATGCAAACTCCACACAGAGATGGCCGAGGGTGGGGATTGAACCCTGGTCTCCTAGCTGTGAGGTCTGCGCGCTAACCACGAGACCGCCGTGCCGCCCCCTCTAGCATTTTATTACAGTTAAATGTTATGTTTCTGTAGATATGATTTGTCATCATCGGTGGTTCCCGCCAATCTCCACCCAAAATGTGAGCTTTAGCATGTGTAGCTTTAGCGTGCTAGCATCTGAGGCCTGCTGACATGCGTGGTGGTGTTGTCACAGAGAGCATGTTCGTCTTCCCGCTACACCGCCAGCGCCGGCGCCGGCACCGTAGGCGCTGACAGATGAAACATCAACAACAAACCATTTTGGAGCTTTGCTATATGTTCGACACACACATACTCACACACACACACACACACACACACACACACACACTCTCACACACACACACTTTCCCTTCTTCGCCGTGTGCTGCTATGATGTTGAGCCTCAGACTGCAGCAGTGCGAGGCAGTGAGACGGAAACACAGTGATGGTCGATGACGGAACTGAGGGGACTGTGAGAGTCCAAAGGAGGGGTGACAATGCAGTGGGGGGGGGGGGGGGGCAAAGGACCAAAAGTGCGTCAAAAAAGTGTTGGTAGATGTGCACGCTGAGCAGACCCTTGCAGTGAGCTCCAGATTGTGACGTCGTTGGGCGCCATAAAAAGTGTCACCTTGTTCTGCACCATGCACACGCCGCAACCTCGTGTCCAGCTCCCTCCCCCCGTTGGGGGGGGTGGGGGGGGGCATGCATCATTCATGAGCAGGATGCGTTTGGCCGCGTCATCGCCTCGCATTGCTGCCAGTAACATTCCCTGGCATTGGATTCACCTTTGCGGGGGCCTTGGGGCGCAATGCATGCACAATTCCGATGTTTAACCAAGGGGAAGAGTTTTTCCAAGATTTCCAACACTTGTGTTTTTTTTAGTAGTTGGATCTATTTTTAACAACAACTCAAACATATGAAAGATGCACGTCTATTCCATCCTGTAATAAAAACCAAGCGCTATAATTCATATGAGAATTGATGTTTAGGAGCGAAGAGTTCCAATGTCATGTGCTAATTATCAAACATGTGACATATTCTGTCCTCAGCATCCTTTAGCGTGGCCCGCCCTCTTCTCTGAGCGCTAATGTTGCAGCCTGCCTGCCGTGAAGGTCACCCTCCCCGTAGCTACGCATTACACAGGAACACCCAGGCAGAATACGATACTGGCCTTCGGGGGCGGTCTGGGGGTTGTGTCGCTAAGGATGTGAAGGGCTGAGCTAATGGAACCCAAACGGGTGATTTTTATTCTCCAAAAAGGGCGAACAAAGGCAACGAAAGACAAAGCGCGCGGCGAGTAAAAGATGGAGGCAAGGACGGCGCTAAGATATGATGAGGCACGAGGCTTGGAAAAATACTCACGTTTACTCACAACCAAGATGGCCGACAGAGGCAAGGTCACCGGGAGACGAAAGCAAAAGTGCTTCAATTGTCGCCGCCTGGTTTACCGCCTGGTTTACCGCCTGGTTTACCGTAAAAGTAACGCAGTCAGCTCAAAGATATCAAACAATCAGCACTAATTAAGAGGCAAAGTGTTACTATTTATTGAGACGTTAACGAGTGATTTGTTCAGTGTATTTAATGCTGCTTATGATCGGCCAACCAGATGAGGGTGGGGGCGTGGCGAGATGGCGCCACCAACGGACCCTGTGAACTACGCAAGCGCCACGACCGCTTGAAGTCTGTAAAATTAAATAATGAGAAAAATACAAATTAAAAAATCCAAAAATTGTTACAACTATAATGATGAAAATGCTAATATTAATGATGATTATAATAATGGTGATAATAATAATAACAATAATAATGGTAATAATGATAAAGATTATAACAATAATGATAATAAGAATAATAATATTCCAATGATAATAATAACAGGGTAAAACAAGACAGTGGCATGAAGATGATTATATCTTGCATTTATAAGCTTTTGCTTCTGCCTACTCCTTTTGGGCTTGTGATCAGATAGCTGAATACAAATGTAAATAATGGAAAGTTATATTTTCATTGATGTAAGAATAATGGAATGTTTCATATATTTGCCCAAAAAAAAAAATAATTATAATATTTCCATAGCGTGTGCTGTGAATATGATGGCTGGTCCGGGTACAGGAGCCAGCAAAGACCAGAACACGTCACAGAGTGCTGGCCCGTGCCAACGATAAAGCCAAAGACCGCGAGCTGTCTCCCTGCTGGCTAATCCTCTAAATGAAGATTTGTGGCATGGCTGCTTGGTGATTACCGGACCAGCAAAACTGGAACATTATTATCTTTGGAAGGGCTGAATATTTCATACACCTCTTATATTCTACTTCTCTGTACTCTTGTATTGGAGTCCGTATTGGAGGTTGTGCAAGCGTCCATATGTGGTACTCTATGTTGCCATGCTATCTACTACGTGTAAAAGTAGCCCTAATATTCCCAGTATTAGTCAAACAAGGGCTTTATTTCATGATTATGAAAGTCATGGTCCAAGCTGGCATGGACTTGGATCCAAAGTAGAGAAGGGAAGAGTAGCAACCAGTCCTGGTTTACACTGATGACCTCAGCTACCTCTTGGCCCCTGACAGCCTTCTAATCCACACCTCTGGCATCTCCCTAGCCGCCCCTCCCTTCCCTCTGGCCTCAGAGGGGAGGGGCGGGGAGGGGCGGGGAGGGGCAGGGAGGTGCGTGGTGCAGGTCCTGGCAAAGCTTCATCCCCTCCCTCTTATCCCGGTCGTTCCAGCCGGCAGAGCCGTGTGCTGGGATAGGAGTCTGCGAGGAGACGGTGTGCATACCAGACGGCTGCACTCGTTGGCTTTAACGACGTCCAAATAATTAGTCCCCTGGTGGCTGTGGGCGAGGTGGCAACACGCAAGTCCAGATACTCCCATCATGGTATCACTCCACCGCTACGCAGCATCGTAGACACCGTTCAAGGCCGGGTGGCAGGTTGGATGTGTAGGGTGGAAAAAGTGTGGCTATTTCCAAAATGCTCCATTATGGATTATTAACATTATGGATTATTAACATTATGGATTATTAACATTATGGATTAACAGCTGGAGCTCAAAGCTTCTTATTACAATTATTTTTCATTTTGTATTGCAGTGGAATTTTACTACATTTTAAGTATTCGACATTTTTTATAAAAAACATAAAAGGTGCTAATTGATGCCCTAAACGCCATCTTTGTGTTTTATGAGTCTGCCACTTGACGTTTTTATACCATCGCCTTCGGGCTTTTTGAGAAATAGTTGGCACTTTACGGTTCCAATTTCATGGCTAAACTGTTTTGCTAAAATATATTCATTATTAATCTTGCTGTTTTGTGTTTGAATGCTGCCTGTTATTAGTCATAAATATGCACAATGAAACAAAATGTTATGTATTTTGCCTAATTAGCCTAATTAACATAAATACAAATATAAGGGCTGCACGGCTGACAAGTGGTTAGCGTGCAGGCCACACAGCTAGGACACCCGAGTTCAATTCCACCGTCACCCATCTCTGTGTGGAGTTTGCATGTTCTCCCCGTGCATGCGTGGCTTTTCTCCAGATATTCCGGTTTCCTCCCACATTCCAAAAACATGCTAGGTTAATTAGCGACTCCACATTGTGGGTGTGAATGGTTGTTTGTCTAAAGGTGCCCTGGGATTGGCTGGCCACCAGTCCAGGGTGGACCCCACCTCAGCTGGGATAGGCTCCAGCATACCCCTGCGACCCTAGTGAGGATAAGCGGCATAGAATAAAGATGGATGTCCACAATATTTGTTAAATATGACTATAGGGGTGTTATTTCATGTGTATAGGGCTCTAATAATGTATACTATTATATTTAGGAGGTGGTGTAAAGGATTTTAAAACTACAAAAGTATTTGATTTTGAATTCTACTTTGCATAAATTCTCTTAGCACGGTCTGCAAAGGAGGGAAGTGTACTTTTGTTCCGGAGTGTAACTTGTACAGTGGAGGGAGGCCACCCACTGAGGTGAAGGGGTGATAGGATGACATTCCCGACAGTGGGTCATCGATCGGACTCATGTGACCTAAATTCCATGAGTCAGAGGTCAGGTGATACAAGATAGGCTTGAGCTCCATGTGTTTTGGAAAAAGGAATACATTTCTTCCCGTAGGGAATCTTATCATCTGGTCCGGACTCTCTCCTTACTGTTGGCTCATTTCCTGTTCTTCTCCTTTGTTACCTTTCATGCCTACCGCCCCCTTGCCACCTTAAATACCCTTTGTCATGATTGGCTTCGCTTGTGTCTGCAGGTCAAGGGTCAATGATCTTACCAAACTGATGTTATGCTCCAATAATTAGTAAAGATATTCTAATAAATAAAATAACGAGGGTGGCCAAATGTATTTACCTGCCTACTTTAGTTTAAATAATTATTACACACTTCCTGTAAATCCTATAAAGTTGATTTCCCGTCTCATCCATCCCTGTGTTGGTCTGCTCTAGGATACCTTTACCTGGAATGGTTCATCCCAACAACCTGGCCTTTACTAAGGAACATCTTGGAATCTATCAGGGGCCCCAAACCTATTTATACCACTGTATATATATGTGTGTGTGTGTGTGTGTGTGCACGTGCACGTGCACGTGCGGGCCCCATGATCACCATCATGACCTTGCAGCATCTCAAGGAGAATTGATTTCTCTTTGGGTCTTTGTGTGAAACCTTATCTACTTGGAAGAATTTCCTCTTCCCCTTAGAGCGGAAAGGCGCTAATCCTCCTTCATACGGACACTTTTCACTCCATCTTATCCCTCCGCCTCCCTCTTGGTCCTCTTAGTCCACCCCACTCTCGTCTTTGGGGTGTACAGAAATACAGAAATAGAGCAGCTAGCCATGATTAATGCAACATCCTTTGCTGCCAAACGTTTACTTTGCTCAAATGTTTTATGCTTGGCTGCTGTTTGGGGGGGGGGGGGATTCGTACTCCTTCACGCTGCTACAGAATGAGTTGATCAATGTCACACTTGGAGCCTTAACGTTTGATGAGCCTGAGGTTGTTGGGACAGAATGCAGCAGCTACTGTACTGCTTATGAGAAGGACATCAACCCACAGGGAGACCTTCTCAGTTGATGGACAGGAAGCCATTTATTGTGTACAAATAATATATATAATATATATATATATATATATATATATATATATATATATATATATATATATATATATATATACATTCCTTAACCATGTGTTAACTAGGTTATTGCTAATACGAAGGTTATGAAAGGGTTATTTGACTGCATGTAAACAGCCACTGGTGTGTAGTAGTGCAGGTGTGTAGTAGTGCAGGTGTGTAGTAGCGGTGTGTGCACGTTGATGTAAAATGACACATGATCTCCTGCTCAGTCACCTTGAGCATTGATGTTGTGCTGATCATTGCCAAGGGAGCAGTAATGACACCAACAAAGCAGAGGAACAATGACAAGCACCTCCTTCACTCTGCCCTGCTTTACACAGCCAGGTGCTCCACATGGATGCGCTCACACACCATGGCTTTGCTCTCCACCATTCACTCCACCATTCCTATAACTGCATGGTCGTTGGTCTCCTACATTGGTCTCCTACGTTAGTCTCCTACGTTGGTCTCCTACATTGGTCTCCTACGTTGGTCTCCTACATTGGTCTCCTACGTTGGTCTCCTACATTGGTCTCCTACATTGGTCTCCTACGTTGGTCTCCTACGTTAGTCTCCTACGTTGGTCTCCTACGTTAGTCTCCTACATTAGTCTCCTACGTTGGTCTCCTACATTGGTCTCCTACATTGGTCTCCTACATTGGTCTCCTACATTGGTCTCCTACGTTGGTCTCCTACATTGGTCTCCTACGTTGGTCTCCTACATTGGTCTCCTACATTGGTCTCCTACATTAGTCTCCTACATTGGTCTCCTACATTGGTCTCCTACATTGGTCTCCTACATTGGTCTCCTACATTAGTCTCCTACGTTGGTCTCCTACAATGGTCTCCTACATTAGTCTCCTACGTTGGTCTCCTACATTGGTCTCCTACATTGGTCTCCTGTATTAGTCTCCTACATTGGTCTCCTACAATGGTCTCCTACATTAGTCTCCTACATTGGTCTCCTACATTGGTCTCCTACATTGGTCTCCTACATTGGTCTCCTACAATGGTCTCCTGTATTGGTCTCCTACATTGGTCTCCTACATTGGTCTCCTGTATTGGTCTCCTACATTGGTCTCCTACATTAGTCTCCTACATTAGTCTCCTACATTGGTCTCCTACATTGGTCTCCTACATTGGTCTCCTACATTAGTCTCCTACGTTGGTCTCCTACATTGGTCTCCTACGTTGGTCTCCTACATTGGTCTCCTACGTTGGTCTCCTATGTTGGTCTCCTACGTTGGTCTCCTACATTGGTCTCCTACGTTGGTCTCCTACGTTGGTCTCCTACATTGGTCTCCTACGTTGGTCTCCTACATTAGTCTCCTACATTGGTCTCCTACATTGGTCTCCTACATTGGTCTCCTACGTTGGTCTCCTACATTGGTCTCCTACATTGGTCTCCTACATTGGTCTCCTACATTGGTCTCCTACATTGGTCTCCTACATTAGTCTCCTACATTGGTCTCCTACATTGGTCTCCTACATTGGTCTCCTACATTAGTCTCCTACGTTGGTCTCCTACAATGGTCTCCTACATTAGTCTCCTACATTAGTCTCCTACATTGGTCTCCTACATTAGTCTCCTACGTTGGTCTCCTACGTTGGTCTCCTACATTGGTCTCCTACATTGGTCTCCTACATTGGTCTCCTACATTGGTCTCCTACGTTGGTCTCCTACGTTAGTCTCCTACATTAGTCTCCTACGTTGGTCTCCTACATTGGTCTCCTACATTGGTCTCCTACATTGGTCTCCTACATTGGTCTCCTACATTGGTCTCCTACATTGGTCTCCTACATTGGTCTCCTACATTAGTCTCCTACATTGGTCTCCTACATTGGTCTCCTACATTGGTCTCCTACGTTGGTCTCCTACATTGGTCTCCTACATTAGTCTCCTACGTTGGTCTCCTACAATGGTCTCCTACATTGGTCTCCTACGTTGGTCTCCTACATTGGTCTCCTACATTGGTCTCCTACATTGGTCTCCTACATTGGTCTCCTACATTGGTCTCCTACATTGGTCTCCTACATTAGTCTCCTACATTAGTCTCCTACATTAGTCTCCTACGTTGGTCTCCTACATTGGTCTCCTACGTTAGTCTCCTACGTTGGTCTCCTACATTGGTCTCCTACGTTGGTCTCCTACATTGGTCTCCTACATTGGTCTCCTACATTGGTCTCCTACATTGGTCTCCTACATTGGTCTCCTACATTGGTCTCCTACATTGGTCTCCTACATTGGTCTCCTACATTGGTCTCCTACATTGGTCTCCTACATTAGTCTCCTACATTGGTCTCCTACATTGGTCTCCTACATTGGTCTCCTACATTAGTCTCCTACGTTGGTCTCCTACATTGGTCTCCTACATTAGTCTCCTACGTTGGTCTCCTACAATGGTCTCCTACATTAGTCTCCTACGTTGGTCTCCATTGGTCTCCTACATTGGTCTCCTACATTGGTCTCCTACATTAGTCTCCTACATTAGTCTCCTACATTAGTCTCCTACGTTGGTCTCCTACATTGGTCTCCTACGTTAGTCTCCTACGTTGGTCTCCTACATTGGTCTCCTAAGTTGGTCTCCTACATTGGTCTCCTACATTAGTCTCCTACGTTGGTCTCCTACATTGGTCTCCTACATTAGTCTCCTACGTTGGTCTCCTACAATGGTCTCCTACATTAGTCTCCTACGTTGGTCTCCATTGGTCTCCTACATTGGTCTCCTACATTGGTCTCCTACATTAGTCTCCTACATTAGTCTCCTACATTAGTCTCCTACGTTGGTCTCCTACATTGGTCTCCTACGTTAGTCTCCTACGTTGGTCTCCTACATTGGTCTCCTAAGTTGGTCTCCTACATTGGTCTCCTACATTAGTCTCCTACGTTAGTCTCCTACGTTGGTCTCCTACATTGGTCTCCTACATTAGTCTCCTACGTTGGTCTCCTACAATGGTCTCCTGTATTAGCACCCGACTGGACGCAAAACAAACAGTCAGAGTGGAAGTCATAATGATGCTTTGACCTAAGAGTTTCCCTCCTGAAACCGGATTGGCTAAGAGAAAAGAGGCTGCTGCGTCTTCACCCCCACCCCCACCCCCCCCCCCACCCCCCACGACATCACACACAATCTGTCAGTGAAGTGGCATCTCATATCAATCTTGCATCCTTGGTCACTCAGACAATATGCAGCTCATTCAATATGATGATGATAGCAAGCGTTAGTGCACGGGGGGGCCAAGGGGGGGTCAAGTCCAATGTAATGTTTCATCACACACAATACCGGATCACAGACAGCATATGACCCTTGGACAAGCACCGCCCATCACTGAGCTCCTCTCAGCTCCTGAGCTCAGCTGTCAAGGTTTTATTTGTGTGTGAAGGAGTTGACCATAAACGCCTCGGCATCGACCTTTAACATCCAGACGTGTGTGTTGGATCCCCAATCCCATCCAGAAGTCCAGACTGGACAGTCCAAAGTTTCTCAAGAAAAGAGATGACTTCAAGACGTCTCTCAATGGTTGGTAGCTTTAGCATTTTAGCGTTTTCTACAGCATTGGTAGCATCTAATCCAGGGGTGCTCACACTTTTTCAGCATGCGAGCTACTTTTAAAATGACCGAGTCAAAATGATCTACCCACTACAAAAATGCAAAACATCTATTTATTTTCAAATGTATTGAGGATTATTTGTACGTACAATGTATGTTGATGTACCTTACATAACCAAATGAGCCAATATTGCAAAACACACATAATTAACTATTAACATTTTTTGTAATTACCTGAGTTTACTTTGATGACTTGCACTGAATTGAACCAGCCAGGGATGCATAGTCCGGACAGTAGCTGCTGATAGCCAGCCTCAAGCACACTTCCAAATGTTTATCAGTCATGGATAATATCCGTATCATAATATCCGTATAATATTCCATATCCGTATGGAAGTGATATGTTTTTTGCCTTTTTACTTGGTCCAGTTTTTGCCTTTTTACTTGGTCCAGCTCCTTCACTCATTTTAGTGACCATAAACTTTAGCGAGGGCTTTAAAATCTCGCAATTCGCCGACTAGCTTAGCACTTTGCATCGTTGTTTACGCATGAGCGGTGACCTAAAGGTCAAAATTCAGTTGTCATCTGACTGGTTGTCCTGTATGTCAATCAAGTAACGGGGATGGATGATAGGCTGACATCGTAAGTTCTGCTGCACTTAGAGACGTTGTTTGATGTGATTGGTCGCCCGAAGGGCAACATTCAGTTGTCATCTGAATGGCTGCCCTGTATGTCAATCAAGTGACGGCATTGATGCTGGGATGATATTTTTTTAATGTCACGCCGCGATCGACCAGTGATCGACCAGTACCACCTCCGCGATCGACCGGTAGATCGCGATCGACTTAATGAGCACCCCTGGTCTAATGTGTCTTGGGGTACGACCAATGTATAAAAATCTCAGCTAGCGCTAATTGTGCATCTGTATATCAACCTACCGGTCTCACACCACTTTTCTTTGTTCAAGTGCACGATGACGCTAGGTGAGGTCTTGCTGACGTACGTCTGAGAGCGTTCATCTGCCCTCACATGGAGCTACCCAGCTGCTTATCAGATGGATGCTGCAGCAAAGCAGGCAAGATGACGATTCTCTGCTGTGACATTCATAACATAAAATACTTTTTTATGTAACTCCGGTCCAAATTGCGGCGCGGCACGCATGAATAAAAAGGAGAAAGTGTTTCATGTAGTCATCAACAAGCGGTCCCAAGAGGCTCAGGGCCGGGGCGTGCCCCCACAAGTCCGCTATGGAAGCCAGCCTTCATCAGGCAGCTGCCTGTCTGACTTCCTTGTACTTTTGTGGTAGAGCTTGTCGTGCTAAATCATTGGGCCTTGAAGGCCTCGCTGGACATCGTGATGTACCTGAATGCAACAGGACTGAAAAAAATACAACTTTGTTTTGGCAAAATATTTTTGTGTGGTACTAATGCAGTTTTCTACAGTTCACAATATTAATGTGTGTTACTTACAGCAATTTTTTCCTTGAAGAGTTTTCATAGGCAACATGTTGGCACTTGAATTCATTCTTCAAAAACAGGGTTGGGCGATATGGACCTTAGCGTATATCACAATATTTTTGGGCTGTATCACGATATGATGATATAACAATATTAAGAGTCTTGTATAAAAAGCTACAAACCTCAACCTATATCGTGAAATACACTTTCTCAAATTGTAAGGCATATTTATTTATTGGTAACAATCTGGCAAACTTTTCTAATGGGATGTCAGCCTCTGTACAGCATCTGTAATGCCTGTGCTGGAAGGAAGATGTAGTCACCCATGCAATGCCAACTGCGTATGGAAGATAGAATATTGTTTACACAGTTAGACTGCACAGTGTGCTTTTATTTTGAAAGCTGGTAGTACGTCCTCTGTGTGTCTGCACGATGAGTTGGGTACAAGAATAAAGAAGCTTCCCGTCTTCACTCAGAATGTGCACCCTGTCACCCCGCAGTGCCAAACATTAAACCAAGCCATTGTGTCCTCGGATACGGGATCATTGCACCCGGCCAGTCCAGATGGTCTTAGAAGACGTTTCACATCATCTGAGGCTTCGTTGGTCTACTCTCAAGACTCAAGAGGACAGTCAGCATAAAAAGTTGCTCGTCAGCGTATTTAATTCCCAAGAATTCCCAAGCGTCTCGTCCACTAAAACACCTTAGCGATATCTGGGCGATGCAAAGGATCCCAGTGGGACAAAGTGTGTTCTACGCATAGCAAATATCTGACTCATTAAGACGTTCTAATTAATGTGTCATTTTGACCTCAACCGGAGAAAACGGGAAAGAAGTGCGTTTGTGCTCAAAGAATACATTCTCTCTTATGTGACTTGTTGACCTCCATGGGCCAGGTGAGGGTGGACCAGAGGGGGGGTGAGGAGTGAGTGAATGGAGTGAGCGTTAGCTATGCGGACAGGTCATCGGAGAAGGAGGATTCGTGAAGACAGACCGCGCCCGAAGTGGGCTCCCAAAAACAAAGACAAAGAGACAGATGGCCTGCATTGCCCCGAGCCGAGGAGGTGAGCGCTGACTCGGATGGACAGCCAGATGAAACATACGACATCCGAACATCAACTGGGGGGGGGGGGGCTCGGGCTCCCTGCGCCACAAATTGTTCCCATGAAGCTAACAAAGTGGAGCGTCCCGGGAATGTTTCCCGCCTGTCAAACTGCCATCATGCAGCATTTGTGGTGACCGTGGCAAAGACACGTCTTGTCTAACAAGTACAGCCTCCAGGAAGAACCCTCCAGGCGCAATAATGTTAGTAGACCTTCTGCAGCTCCACGTTGAGCACAAAGCATCTCCTGCCATTATCGCTAGTTGGACTATTTGGACTATTTGGCACCTACATCTCCACCTCCAAGCTATTTTACTCCTAAATTGGCACCAATGCAAAACAAAGAGGTTATATGAAGGTCGTATCTGCTCAAGGTCATTCCAAACCAACAGCTCATAGCAGCATGTTGATGTTGATGCAGTCAGTAAGTACACACCTTCACGCTGTACAAGCAGTTTTTCATCTAAATAGGATTTTTTTTATCCTTTGTTATTATTAATACTTGTCAGAGAAACGTGTGTAGAACATTTCCAGATTTGTATCATTGCACCGAATATGATGGTAGAAGGTCCGCATCAGCACACGTCCTTATCGCAAAGGTCGTTACAATGACATCCTTATCGCAAAGGTCATTCCAATGACATTACCCTTTTCAGACGATGAAAGCCACAAATGTCAAATTGCTCAACAGCACATCAGCATGTAAATGGAGCAGAATGGTAGACTGGGGGAATCATACGGTGGGGGGGGTTGTGTTAAAGTGGAAGATCCCACCCACCCTTAAATGCACTGAAAGCAGAGAGTGGTCTTATTTAAGGAAAAATGTCTGTGCTGATGGAGTTTGTCGCTGCAGCAGCTGACCGCTAACGTTGTCGCTGTAGCAGCTGACCGCTAACGTTGTCGCTGTAGCAGCTGACCGCTAACGACCGCTGGCGTTCACACGTGCCGACCAAATACGTTTTCCAAGAGTTCCTCCCAGCAGCACGCTGATCAAGACGGGGCTTGTCTAACTGTTAAATCGCCCCCCCGGAGCAGCCGCAGACACAACAACCAAACCAAACGGGTGGTAAACTCCAAGAAGTACAAACATTGCAAAGTAAAACTTGCATGCGGGCTCACGTGTTGTTGCGTAATCTGCATCATCATTGAAAAACACGCTCGCCCTGAATCGTCTAGGCAGGCGTTAACGCAAAGTGGCGTCTCCGGCGGTGAACGCAGCAAAACAATTAACGCACGCAGACTCCCTGACACGCGCACTCAAGTGAGTATGCTAGCAGATGCTGGCATCGATGGTGGTAAACATCATAAACACGCCCCTGCTAGCTTGGACACGTCCGTGCGTGCATGATTGGTCATTTGGACTTACAGCGGCGAATCCACAAGGCAGCTACGTCAGGCATGCTGGTCCCTCTCTGGCACGGCCACTATGAGGCCGGAATACTAAATACCGAAGTGCTGGCTGAGTCAGAACACGACATGACTGGAGAGCTAAACGCTAAACCGAGAGACTGAATCCAACGTACATGTAAACAGAGGTAGTTCATATTCATATAGTACATACAGTATACTTGGCAAGACATCATATCCACATATGAGGACACTAAATTTCATATAAATATAATTCCCACATGTAAGTACGATCCTTCACGTCTGGGAGCAACATATGGATGCCAACAGAACGCTGACCAAGTTCTTGGTGGTACGGTGACATCATCAACGCATCATTGGTCTCCTGGCAAGATCTCGTAACCTTCAACTTTTTACATTCAAAAGACGCAATCATCATCAACTCACACGGTCGACTTTGCTAAGCGTCTTCAGGTCATGTGAGCTGGGTCATGTGACCCCAACAGCCAATCAAATCATACAGTTGAGCTCTAAGGACTTTGACCTTCGCTGTCATCAGTCACACCTGCCCTGTCCGCGGCATCCCATAATGACACGCTGAGCTTTGCTGACAGATGGGCTCCAAAGCGGGCAGAGCGTCCTAATGATGGGATGGATTTAGGGACGCAACATCCTTGACCTTCCATGCATCAACAACCAGACGCACACTCACCCAATATCATGCTGCGTGTCGGCTCTGGCGCCCCCGTATCGTCCCTCAGTGATCAATAGTCCGTCCGCAGAGACGTCCTCCACAATCCAGGAGGCAACTCACAGAGGTTCATGTGAAGATGACATCTGCTGGTGGAGATGCCGGCCGGGGTGCCTGGCTACCTGTGTGTGTGTGTGTGTGTGTGTGTGTGTGTGTGTGTGTGTGCGTGCATGTGGAGGAGGGGTCCAGTGTTCCTGCAGCTGTGGCTCAGGTAAGCCTGAAGATACTATGGACTGGTTTAGTTGCAAAGGGGAAGAGAGCGCGAGCAGAGTCTGGAAGGGGAGGGGGAACCCAAAGTGAGGTAACCAATCAGAGCAGGAGTCCACGGAGCCAAGATCTCATTCTCCAGCAGCCAGGAGGGATTGCGGTGATCTCGGAGAAACGGCTGACAGACAAGTTCTCCTCAAGTGTCGTTCCATAATGAAGGCAAAGAGCTTCACGCACGTCCCTGCCTCGGACACGCACTCGCTTTCCGAGGCTGAGTCTCCCGTTTTGGGGTTGGGTATAACCCAGAGGCACCTTGCATGCCTTCGCTCTGATTGGTGGCAGCCGCGACCAATGGGAGCCGCCGCAGACGCTTGTCATCATGCAGAGAGGAAGTCATGACTGAGAATGTTATCTCCTCCCACCGCGCTTTCTCACAGTGCTTTCCCACAACCCCCCTGTCTCCGCACACACATGCACACACGTGCACACACACACACACACACACAGCTCCACCTCCCTGCGGGCTGTTTGACTGTCACATCTGTTTATTGCCGTTTGTGTCCACTGCTTCTCTCCTCTACGTGTCCTTTGACTCTCGTGTGTCGGTGGACTTGCCAAAGGATTAACCTCCTCTCTATTTGGATCCTTGTGCCTCCTTTTTCTTAACCTACTCAGGCAAGGTTACCTATCCAGACAGGGGTGGGGGTGGGGGCGGGGGCGGGGGTGATGGTGGGGGTGGCGTGCAGAAAGAAGAGATGAAATAGAAAGTGACGGGGCAGAGGAAGCACTCGGAAGGACGGGCAGATATTAAACGTAACACAAAGTGACAGCGGGGTGCTGTGATTGGCTGGCGGCCCGTCCAGGGTGCAGCCCGCCTCTCGCCCAAAGACAGCTGGGGTGGGCTCCAGCGTAACCCTAAGCGTCATAGAACGTGGATGGCTGGGGATGAAGAAATGTGGAGTGACAAAAAGAGACGACTGGGGTCTTCAGTAAGGGCGGATGCTCTCCTGAAGCTCCACTCCAACAACACAGCAGAAGGAGGACCTTTTGAAAAGCACACCGGCGTTGGTAATGTTCCTGCAAAGCTCTGCCCTTAAAGGGAGGCTTAACAAAGCTGTCAAAAAATAATCCCTGTGGGCGTGCATTCTTGCTAACACATCCATAGCTAGCACGTTAGCCCGGGGCGACAGAAACTGCTGCCTGATGTTCACGGCACCTCCTCTTGTCCTCCATGCTGCCTTCACTCGCTCTTCCAGCAACACAAACCCAACCACTGCCACACTAAAGCACCCTCCTCACACAAAGGCTTCCTGACAACGCTGCTAGCAACACTGGATGTAAACACAAAGAACTTTAAGATGGCTTCATAGGGACCGGATTTGGTCAGTTGAATTAAATTAGCAAATCTCCAATTAAACGGATTAATCTCCAATTAAACGTCCATTGTTAGCTTGCTGATATGAACTTGTTTCCTGGTGTTATAATGAACAGAAAAGGGAAAGTAATATGTGTTCATGTTGTTTTCCTTTTTTATGACTGTAACATGTTTATTATCATATTCATAAATGGTCTTTCCTGTTGTGTAATCCAGTATAAGGACAGTGACTATTCCTGGTCCAAAATGATCCAATCCATCCATACAGCGATGTGCTGCATATAGCTTTGTATATAGCTTTGTATATAGCTTTGTATATAGCTTTGTTTATAGCTTTGTTTATAGCTTTGTATATAGCTTTGTATATAGCTTTGTATATAGCTTTGTTTATAGCTTTGTATATAGCTTTGTATATAGCTTTGTATATAGCTTTGTATATAGCTTTGTATATAGCTTTGTATATAGCTTTGTATATAGCTTTGTATATAGCTTTGCATATAGCTTTGTATATAGCTTTGTGTATAGCTTTGTGTATAGCTTTGTTTATAGCGTTGTATATAGCTTTGTTTATAGCGTTGTATATAGCTTTGTATATAGCTTTGTTTATAGCTTTGTATATAGCTTTGTATATAGCTTTGTTTATAGCTTTGTATATAGCTTTGTATATAGCTTTGTATATAGCTTTGTTTATAGCTTTGTATATAGCTTTGTATATAGCTTTGTTTATAGCTTTGCGTATAGCTTTGCGTATAGCTTTGTGTATAGCTTTGTATATAGCTTTGTTTATAGCTTTGCGTATAGCTTTGTTTATAGCTTTGTTTATAGCTTTGTTTATAGCTTTGCGTATAGCTTTGTGTATAGCTTTGTATATAGCTTTGTATATAGCTTTGTTTATAGCTTTGTTTATAGCTTTGTATATAGCTTTGTATATAGCTTTGTTTATAGCTTTGTTTATAGCTTTGTATATAGCTTTGTATATAGCTTTGTATATAGCTTTGTTTATAGCTTTGTATATAGCTTTGTATATAGCTTTGTTTATAGCTTTGTATATAGCTTTGTATATAGCTTTGCATATAGCTTTGTATATAGCTTTGCGTATAGCTTTGTTTATAGCTTTATGTATAGCTTTGTTTATAGCTTTATGTATAGCTTTGTATATAGCTTTGTTTATAGCTTTGTATATAGCTTTGTTTATAGCTTTATGTATAGCTTTGTATATAGCTTTGTTTATAGCTTTGTTTATAGCTATGTATATAGTTTTGTATATAGCTTTATGTATAGCTTTGTTTATAGCTTTGTTTATAGCTTTGCGTATAGCTTTGCGTATAGCTTTGCGTATAGCTTTGCGTATAGCTTTGCATATAGCTTTGTTTATAGCTTTGCGTATAGCTTTGTTTATAGCTTTGTTTATAGCTTTGTTTATAGCTTTGTATATAGCTTTGTATATAGCTTTATGTATAGCTTTGTTTATAGCTTTGTGTGTGCTTGTCAGCACCAAAGTTGAGGTCGGGTTTCCTCATTAGTTGTCATGCTATCAATAATTCAGAGATGGTCCTTGTCTGTGTTCAATGGTCCTGGTGCTAATGTGCTGTCAAGCCAAAGGGGGCCCCGGGTCCAGTGCCACTTTAATGGATGTCATGATGAGAAGGTGAAATCGGAGCACCGTGATCCCGTGTCACCGATGGGAAAGACGATGGAGGCGGAGGACAAGGAGACGGCGGGCGTCGGAAGGCCTCGGGACGGATGGCTTCATCGGACAGGTGAGCCCAGGAGAAGGTGAGGGAATTGGATAATTGGGGGTGTTCATTTGCAGCTGACCAAAGATTGTTTATTGTGACGATGGCGTGATGACCTCTGTCATCTCTCAGCTCACGGGAGACATGTTGTGGAACCGAGAGAGAAATATTTTCTAGGAATAACAATATGACCTGATCACATGCTGTGCTGCTACGCTCTTTATGAATGCAATTGATAGGAATGATATTTGGCTATTTATAGGAATGATATTTGGCCATTTATAGGAATTATATTTGGCCATTTATAGGTATGATATTTGGCCATTTATAGGTATGATATTTGGCCATTTATAGGAATGATATTTGGCTATTTATAGGAATGATATTTGGCCATTTATAGGAATTATATTTGGCCATTTATAGGTATGATATTTGGCCATTTATAGGTATGATATTTGGCCATTTATAGGAATGATATTTGACCATTTATAGGAATGATATTTGGCCATTTATAGGAATGATATTTGACCATTTATAGGAATGATATTTGGCTATTTATAGGAATGATATTTGGCTATTTATAGAAATGATATTTGGCTATTTATTGGAATGATATTTGTCCATAGGAAGACTTGCAGCGATGCTTATTAGAGTAAAGTGTTCTCCTAAAGTGGACTCCTAGAGAGCGGCTACACACAATAACCTGCACAGAAAGCTTTCTGGATCTTCCAGAATCTGCACCTATTCCAGCTATAGTGGCCACGTACAGTCCACTGTGATTGGTCTCACGCCCGAGGGGCTCCAATTGGTTACGAGCTACAAGTAGCTCATGAGCTACTGGTTGGAGACCCCTGACTTACCATGTATGAACAAAAATTATGGGAAAAAAAACAATATACTTTTATTACATAAAAAATAAAATGAACTCTTAACTCATTGACTGGCAGCCATTTTCATTCTGCCAGAGTTTTGGGACATTTTTGGTGAACTTTGAACCCACAGAATATTCAGTTTTAGGACGACATCAACATTGGAAAGAGTCAAATGAAATGGATTGAAAGGGAAGATATGTAGGATGGTAATATATATTTCCAATGAGCTATCTTCAATATTTCTAGTTAATGAACATAATGAAGTTTATGTTTTTTTACGAGTGCAGGAGTTGGGGGTGCATGGCTTCCGGTCAAATGTCTGAAGGGGTATGTGATGTTGGGGAACCACTGCCTTGCAGTATTTATATGCACAATGGCGCCCTCTGCTGTACAAAAAGGGTATTAGACACATAATATGATGTAGATGTACACGACATAGAAAGGATGAACGGTTACGTGGGTTTTGCTGCCCTCTCCTGGTGTGACCATGGAGACACACCTCCAGCAACATCCGGAATGAAAGGGAAGTGCTTATACTGTATGTTTATGTACTTTATGGATGGGAAAAGTCATATTAAAACTATATAAAACTATAAAACTGGACAGAGGGAACATCAAACCTTTTGCATTTACTGGACACCCAGGATAGTCATTCATAGGCAGCTTACACTCCAGTCATACGTCAAGAACCTGAGCCCACCGTGGTGGTCCCCCCCCCCCCCCCCCCCCCCCCCCCCCACATGGAGGCTTGTTGTTGACCCACAGTCTGCACTGAGGTCCTCTATGATGGCTTTGGGTTTCTTGTGGCACCACGGTGGTGAATTTAGAGCCTGACTACAAGGGTCAAAGGTCAGGCGGTGCCCGCTGAGCAGTAGCCAATAGCATACTCGCACTTCCCCCCTAAAGCTGAGGTATTGAGGTATTCCAGTGCTACCAGGAGATCAGTCCCAACGTATTACACAAGTCCCACAATGAGCTCTACTGATAACTTCATGAAGAACATTACAGCTCATGAAGAGCATGAAGGACATTACAGCTCATGAAGAGCATGAAGAACATTACAGCTCATGAAGAGCATGAAGAACATTACAGCTCATGAAGAGCATGAAGAACATTACAACTCATGAAGAGCATGAAGAACATTACAGCTCATGAAGACCATGAAGAACATTGCAGCTCATGAAGAGCATGAAGAACATTACAGCTCATGAAGAGCATGAAGAACATTACAGCTCATGAAGAGCATGAAGAACATTACAGCTCATGAAGAGCATGAAGAACATTACAGCTCATGAAGAACATTACAGCTCATGAAGAGCATGAAGAACATTACAGCTCATGAAGAGCATGAAGAACATTGCAGCTCATGAAGAGCATGAAGAACATTACAGCTGAGTCAGCCCACAGTGATCACGATGACCTCTCGTTCACGAGCTAGCTAACAACAGACTTATGGGCAAAATTCCCCCCAAAATAATGTTAGTTAAAGTGATCTTAGATATTGGTCCTGTGGTCTAAATGTCCATATCGGATCTAAGATCTGCATAGTCCCGTGTAAGTCATCACAGAGGCCAATAGAACTCACAGTTTGGACTGAAGCTGTTTGTGTGTAGAGACCTTTGCCGTCCCCCAGAAAGAGAATGTTGAAGTTGACTGTCAGACTAACACGTCCGTGACGTTTTTACACCCCCGCTGGAGAACAGGACATCTTTCTTTCCAACCTAATTCCCATCACACAGGAGCAGCACCGTCGCTGCTCTTATGGGCTGAAACCAAAACCACTGGCACCTCCAGTATTTCTCATCCTCGCCGTCTGGCGTTTACACTCGGACATCCTCATAGTGGGAAAGCACATTCTTAATGACACTCTTATTTTATTGCCACTATTAGACAGGATGTGTGGCGCTCTTATTTTGAAGGCTGAAATGTGTTGAAAATGTGTTTTGACAGTTGCTAGGTGATAGCTTGATGAGCGGCCGTCGTCGTTTCAGACGCTACCATCCTAAAAAGCTTGGTTACACGAACAAACAGTAAAGCAGCCTGAGGGCCACCAGCATGCTCTAATAAACTACACGTAACATGCTAAGATCATTACACACCTTTGGGATGATTTACTCCTATTTTCAGGGGTCCACTTGGTCTGTAGTATACCCCCCCAACATCGTCGTTTCACACGCTACCATCCTAAAAAGGTTGGTTACACGAACAAACAGTAAAGCAGCCTGAGGGCCACCAGCATGCTCTAATAAACTACACGTAACATGCTAAGATCATTACACACATTTGGGATGATTTACTCCTATTTTGGGGGGTCCACTTGGTCTGTAGTATACCCCCCCAACATCGTTGTTTCACATGCAACCGTCCTAAAAAGCTTGGTTACACGAACAAACAGTAAAGCAGCCTGAGGGCCACCAGCATGCTCTAATAAACTACACGTAACATGCTAAGATCATTACACACCTTTGGGATGATTTACTCCTATTTTGGGGGGTCCACTTGGTCTGTGGTATACCCCCCAACATAGATTTGATGCCACTCAAACCAGACCGAGTGGGTGTTGGGGGTTGCATATAGACGTGTTAAAAAGATCATTCCAATCAGACAGTAAGAGCGGACAGAAAAAGGTTCCATTCTTACCTGCCCCCCACATTGATTAGACCTCCTGAGCTTCCCAGGTCAGATCTCCAACTCCACAGGCAGACTCAGAACTTACTTCCTTAGATTGATGGATTGGTTGAATTATTTGGAAAATAGGTCAGAAGAAGGAGAAGATATCCTGCCACCCGTACCACCTTTGGTGGTAAAGTCCTGGACTTAGCACCTTAGTCAAGCATCCACCACCAGCACCAAAGCATCACCCCCCCCCCCCCCCCCCCCCCATCCAGTCCACATCTACTCCCTCCCTCCCTCCCTGCTCTCCTTGCAGCTCCATGTGAAAACATCTACGCAGGGCCTTGGAGTGAGCAGCAGAATGAAGAAGAGGAAGAAAGGAGCAGGTAAGGCTGCAGAGAAGTGGCCAGGAAAAGTCAAATGTTGGTGAAGTCATGGGGGGGGGGGAGGTTTAGAACACGTTGCTGAAAGGACGTTTGTGGAGAAATACTTTCAACAACTTCAAATTCAAGGAATATAAGGAATATTAGGAATATAAGGAATATAAGCAATATAAGGGATATTAGGAATATAAGGAATATAAGCAATATAAGGAATATTAGGAATATAAGGAATATAAGCAATATAAGGAATATTAGGAATATAAGGAATATAAGCAATATAAGGAATATTAGGAATATAAGGAATATAAGGAATATTAGGAATATAAGGAATATAAGGAATATTAGGAATATAAGCAATATAAGGAATATTAGGAATATAAGGAATATAAGCAATATAAGGAATATTAGGAATATAAGCAATATAAGCAATATTAGGAATATAAGGAATATTAGGAATATAAGCAATATAAGGAATATAAGCAATATAAGGAATATTAGGAATATAAGGAATATAAGCAATATAAGGAATATAAGGAATATTAGGAATATAAGCAATATAAGCAATATAAGGAATATTAGGAATATAAGCAATATAAGGAATATAAGCAATATAAGGAATATTAGGAATATAAGGAATATAAGCAATATAAGGAATATAGGGAATATAAGCAATATAAGGAATATAAAGAATATAAGCAATATAAGGAATATTAGGAATATAAGGAATATAAGCAATATTAGGAATATTAGGAATGTAAGGAATAGGAATGCAAAAAGCTAATTTTATGGATAAAAATGTTGGCAGCTCACCAACAACAACAACTGAGGAAAATATGGCATTTCCTGTGCTTCTCTAGTTCTAGTACTATAGTTCTAGTTCTAGTACTATAGTTCTAGTTCTAGTACTAGTTGTTTCTACAGATAATGGGGTACTCGCTCATCCCTAGTTAAGACCTGAAGGGGGTACAAATGTTTTTTAATCTAAATGAAAACATATTTTGGTACATTGCAGCAGTATTTTTGTTTATTTTGTTCTTAGTCTATGTGATGGTCCCACAAAAGGGTATTTATTGTCAGATTTGGGGTGGGTGTGCACGCCCACCAATCTGAGTCCAATCAGCGTTAATTAGACTCTGCTGTGAAAGCTGCTAAGGTCACCTGCTGAAGTCTCCTGAGGGGAGTCCATCAGCAAGTTCTACCTAAGCTCCACACGTTAGGCTAATCCACGTTGGCTACGTCATGGCCAGCATTGAAGACTTCACCAGAAGGTTTGATGTCCACGGCAAGATGTACGGTCATGAGTTCCGGGAGAAAACCTTTGCCGACTGGCCCTTTCGAGAGGACTGTAACTGCACACCTGAGAAGGTGAGTACTACACTTTGGAAGTAGTCGGCTGTGTTTTCATGTATTGGATGTATTAGCTTCAGATGAAGTAAGCTAAGTGTGCACCGGCTGCCATGTTTGTTATGTAAACGTCATGTAAACATTTGGTCACTAAGGGACTTGTTGCTGTGTGAAACTTCCCATTGGAGGCTTGGTGAGATGGGATTGGGATTATATTTATGGACTCTTGGATTATGTCTAAAGTACACATAAACATTAGTATTGCATCATCACTAGTACTATAGTATCCATCAGCGCTCCATTGGGCTGGGTAGTGGGGTTCCGTGGAAGTGGAACACTGCCCTCTAGTGGATTTCTTTCACATCACATCTATCTTCCCAGTGAGCTTCATGGCCCGGTTTGATAAGTTGTCCAGTCTAACACGGTGACCAGAGGTCCTGTTTTCCGAGGACATGCCCTGTTTGACCATCCTGGAAAAATGACCCTGTCCTGGTTTTCATTGTTTTCCTGTTGGGCCACTCATGACCGGCTGATATTTCTGGTATTTTATAAGTTTTGGGAGCTATACAATATTTGTACATAATGTTGCATAACCAGAAGATTTGTCTTTGGTTATTGATGGTGTTTGTTTGGCGTTTGTTCATACATGGGTGCTATATATTTTCAATATCTGAGTCTTATTGCCGTGTTGCGTTCACTAGTGGGCACCATAAAATATGTTGAACTCTGAAAGAATCCGTCTGGCGTCCACAGATGGCCAAGGCCGGCTTTGTGCACTGCCCAAGTGTCAATGAGCCTGACGTGGTTTGTTGCTTCTTCTGTCTGATCGAGCTGGAGGGCTGGGAGCCTGATGATGACCCCTGGTGTGTTGCACCTCATCCATTCGGTTTTTGGTAGCTTTAAGTCAAATCATTCAATGAGACGTGGCAACATGGCCGACGTTCTAACTTGTAGACGCTTCCCTGACTCCAGGTACGAGCACATAAAACGCTCGCCTACTTGTGGATTCCTCACCATGAAGAAAGACCTCCTCTACTTGACCGTGCCGGAGTTTTACCTCATCGAGAAGGAAAGGTTAAAGATTTACGTTGTGAGTGTTCTTGCGTGGATTTAAGACGAAGCTTACGTACGTTTGGTCTTCTTAATCTCTTGTTTTTGTTGTAGAGAAAGGTTTGTCATAAGAGGATGGCGTATCTTCGAGATGAGATAGATAAGGTCCGTCGGTCCTTGACGTGCCAATTGTTGATTTAAGATTCATGTTCATAATATAAATAAAACCTTTTAATACCTTGGTTGTTGTAGTATTGTTGTAGTATTGCTGCTGACCACAAGGTAGCGCTTTGGTTCAACTACTCGCCACAAACTTGAAGCTACCAGATGTTTCCACAAGCATCTTAAATGAGAAGACTGGTTGCATGACAATGGCGTCGCCGCTTCCTTTTCCAACGCATACTTGCCATATTCCTGAAGGTGCCGCCATCTTCAGCATCCCTTTTCAAACCTTGACCCTGGACAGATGGCCCCAAGCCCCGCCCCTTCAATACCAACTGTTGCCTCCGTAACATCTGTTACATATAGCTAGGCTGGGAGCGCTGGGAGCGCTGGGAGCGCTGGGAGAGCCGTCACAACACTCCTAACTCTGGGAGGAGCAGCGAGACCCAGCCAGAGACTGGAAATGGGGGGGGGCAATGTGCTCATGTTTGCACAAGTTGTGCACAATGTGCACGATTGTCATTGCAACGAAGCCCTCTGATGGTCTACTAGTCAGGCTGCTGTTTGAGTCCAGGCTGCCTCCTCCTCCAACGGAGCCAAGGAGATCCAGTTTGCTGGTTGAAGTTCTCCATGAAGGCTTGGTGAGATGGTGACTGGGATGGCCGCCCCTCCAGTCTTCTGGGTTAAGCCAAATTAAAGTATGATGGTTATGGTCATGGTGCAGTTATGGTTCTTTGTGGGTTTTTTCTTCTGCCATAACATTGTCAACACAAGCGGACTTGGTTACTGCATCACACGTCAAAGCATTTATTCATTAATGAACAAAGCTTCCTCCTAGCGTGACTTCTATCCCCGAGTATCACAGATGGTTCCCAATAGGTTTATCTATGCATGGGAATTGTGTGGAACTGTTCGTTTGGATAATCGCTGGGGGGGGGGGGTGATTTCCCACAAGGTGCTTAAGCCAAATGATATATTTAACACGGAGGGTCAAGGTTAAAGACGCGGTACGACGTATGAAGCCGACATTGACTAGGCTGTGGTTTATGGGTTTATGTATGCTGATGTTTTCTGCACATCCATGATCAATAAATCAATGACTTGTTTTACTAGCATAAAAACACATTTGTGGATTTCATTGTCTAAATATTGCAGGGAGTTAAAAAAATTGATTGGACCTTTTTTTTAGCAAAAAAAATGTTTATTCAAGGGTACAGTGAGTATACTTGTATTATAGTAAAACTACACTGTGGTATACTGTACCAATACTACACAATATGACCAGCAGCAATGTAAGCTAAGCTAGCATAATCAGTACTTCATACATATTTAAATGTCTGTTTATTTCAAAAGCAGGTAGGTCCATGGTCAAATAGCTAGTGGATTTGACACAAACTTCAAATTTGACTTCCTTTATTGTCATAATAACACAGCAGTGAAAATGCCAACTAAATGTTGTTGCCTGGCTCCCGTATAATAAATAATAATAATAATAAAAATGTGTAGAATAAATAGATGACATCAAATATGAACAATGTACAGCTTAAACAGTAATTTGTACAAATAATTAAAATAATTTAGAATAAATAAAAGTTTTGCGTGTGGGCAGGTAGTGGGTCTTATTTGGCCTCCAGCAGTCTGATGGCCGGGGGGGGGTATCTGTAAATGGAGCCACCTATTCCCTATTCATGCTATGTTACATCATGTACAGTTCATCAGTGGCAGTAAACGTGATTAATATTCCTCATTGCTCCCACGATTGTGCTGTCATTGGTCTGCCATAACAAAACATTTGACCTCCATTGTTTCTCCTCATGGATCAGGTTCTACCAAAACTGTAAACGCTCATTGTAGCAGATGGAGAAACGGACAGATGTTGCTGGCACAAAGTTTACAACCTGAGCCTTCCATCAGGCCCATCTGTTGCTGCTGAACCTGGTACCTCCTCTTCTCTACCACCCTCTCCACCCTCCCCACCCTCCCCACCGCCTGGCCATATTTCATAGGAGCCCCCTTCTGCTGTGCAGCCCCATTTGACCTTCTGCCTGACCCGCGCTAACCTTAAGTGGACAATTAGCCGCTTAGCCCACGGCACAGCGTCCAGTCGCCTTCCCGTTTTTGGTCCTGGGGAGTTCCTACTAAACAAACATTGTCAATTCATGAAAAACAAAGCTATTAATAGAAAATCCTTTTTTCCAAGTTATCCCCACATCCCTTGCAGTCGGTGGGCCTCCCAAACACTCCGGCCCACCTACCTTTTGTACCCTCTTCCAAAAGGGACGCCCATCTGTCCCCTCACTCGGCCTATTGTCAAGTGCTAAAGCCTGGCAAGTTCCACAATGCAGAAGGCGGGCCGAGGGCCACGGGGTAAACACCACAGCATCCACATCCCATTAGAAGCTCTTTAAGTTCCACACGCTAATGCTGGGACGCCACCCTGGGTGGGGAAGGACAACCCCGTATCTTCACGCCGTGCTCCCGCCCACAGGCAATGTCTTTCTGCTCAGGATGTGGAGCTGTAATGGATTATAACCTTATTGTGATATAATAGTAGTAGTAGTAGTAGTAGTATATCACTACTCTTTGCACCAGGTCTGCCATTTTTCATTGACTCCGCCTACATCTTCATCCACCACCTCGGTCGTTCCTCCACCAGCTGCTCCTCCGAGTCTGAGACTTCTCCATGTCAGGGTGCTCCACCTCTAAACCTGGACCCTCGCAACCCTGTGTGTGTGTGTGTGTGTGTGTGTGTGTGTGTGCGCGTGTGTGTCTATGCACACAAGAAGAGGGAGGGATGAGTGTGTTTGGTGGGCTTAAAGGCGAAGGGATTACTGGCACCCAGACCCCGATGAAAGCGTTCCAGCCTCCTATGGCCTCATTAATGTAATCTTAATCACAATGCTTCATCCCTCCATCTCACTCCTATGGATCAGGACCTTCTCATTTAGTGGCAGACTCTGTTGTTCGGTCTGGATTAAGGATGCACGGCTCCCACAAATAAAAGCACAGGACGTGTTTAGTCGTGTGCTGAGCATCAGAGGTTGTTGAGGTTATGGATATTATAAAGGGATATTATAAAGTATATTATAAAGTATTAGCATAAGGATGAAAGCATTATTGACCAGATCTCAGCAGATATGGGACATTACCTCTGGCCCCCAAGGGGGGGCTAAGACACAGGTCCCACAAAGATGAGGTGGCATTGAGGGTATTCTATGTTGCACTATTGTCCTAAGAAAAATATTCATTTTTTTATGGTGCTTCATCTTTCTTGGACTGGTTGCTGTATGCTGGAACCCACACAGCTGGGTGCTGGTGGCCTGTCAATCACATGGAACATTTAGACATTTCACCCACGGTCATACCCTTGGATCATTTAGATTGGCATAATGTATGATTTTGGAAAAATGGGAGCTATGCTAACACTAAGCCACCGTGCGGCCCCAATAAAAGATATCATTGAATATTTACAGAAATGGGAGGGGTGACGTAGCGGTCCTGCTCAACGCACAAAAAATTTGCTGTAGACGGGATTTCAGGTTAAAAGTGGCGGATGGACACCTTGCACTCCTCCATCTTCCTTGATGATGGATGCTTGAGGATGCTGGAGATGCCCAATCGGGTTCAGACGTGGATCCGCCACGCTCCATCACCTTCATCTTCCTCAGCACTTGTCATCCTGGAGGCGTGTTTGGGCCAGTTTTCCAAGGGGGGGGGGATCATGTTCTCCATTAGGAATGAGTGTTTTTCTCAATGAACCGTAGTTCTCCACAGGGCCAGCAGCACTCGTGTAGCCACAGTCCATGATGCTGCACCACTAAGCTAGTATTGCTAGGTTTGTTGTTATTGTTGGATAGTAAATCTGTATTGCTATATTGCTATATTGCTATATTTCCTGTTTACCTGGTGATGTCATGATGTCTAACGATAGAGGCCGTGTGTTCGATTCTCAGCCAGGGTTAAATCCAGAATGCCATCTGTTCTGATTGACTTCCTGTGGCAAAGGCTTACGCTTCAGCTGCACGCTGACTACTCCAAAGCATATTCAAGTTGGCTTTCTGTAGTATTGTTTGTAGTATAAAGGTATATGCCTACTGTAGTAAAAGTGTTGTGGAATTTAATGTGGGATCTGTGCATACTGTATACTGTATACGGGGGGGGGCAATGAAAATGGATTGACTGTATCATACAGCAAGGGAAGGATGTGGGGGCCACTATAACATTAAAGATGCTAAAAGCAATCCAACTTGGCTGAGTATATTGTACTACAGTATTGGATATGTACTCTAAGCTTTGTTTGGATTTATTTACAGTAACTGAAGGTCAGCATTAATAACCCAGCTTGTCCGACTGTCCTCATCTCAACTGAACAATGGCGGCATGCTGCTTCCTCTCATGTGGCCGGGGGCCCAGCAGGCACATAGCTGAGGAGATCGGGGGGGGTCCAAGCTGACGTCACGCTTGGCCGACACAGTAGGCGGGGCCACACGGCCGTTCTTGAAATATGTGCAGGTGTGGGAAGTAGGACATCAGATCGCCGGGACCACTTTACACCACCTGGACTGGGACACGCTGGGCCCAGGAGGGGGGATTGTCCCGTGCAGGTTTTACCGTGTACGGTTGCATCCCTGTCGTGTCCGGTATGGTAAATGTTCAGTGGATGCACCATGGAATACGTTGTGGTGATCGACCACTCAAAGGATGCCAACTCATTCATTCATTTTCTACCGCTTATCCGCGGGGGTGCTGGAGCCTATCCCAGCAGTCTTGGGGCGAGAGGCGGGCACATGGATGTCAAATGTTGGTTGTTGTTCATAGGTTTTGTGCCTCCCGATGACAAAACATTGAAGTTGGAAAACTTGTATCCAAAGTACATTCATTATCCCATCCACTTGTTTTGGATTTGGATTCAGGAAAAGAATTGAACTTTTGTCCCGGGCCAAGTGCGTGTAAAGCTATGTCACCGCCGTACGCCAAGGCCGCCACACGGACAAGAGAAGACTTTTGAATGAGGACCAGGACCTCCATCACCTTTCCTGCCCTCCGCCTCCCCGACCTTCCCTCGGCACACTGATCCCCTTTTCTCTCCGCCATCATGCCCGCATGCTCTCACTCTCCTCATTCTCTCCTTCCAAATTGGCCCAGCTGTCCGTTTGCACCCCCCCCACCACCGACCCCCCCACCCCGGTTCCCTCAGCTGTCTGCCCTCCCCAAATGAGAGAACCCCACAACAATAGAGGTCACAGGTCAAGAGAAAGAACAGGCTGCACTCACAAAAGACCAGTGGCGCCCAGTAAAACAATCATTCCCTTTTTCTCTTCCTCAACTGGAAAAGACAACCTTTGGAGGGCTATCTGAAGTGGGGGGGCATTCTTCTCCACAACACCGTCCCGTTCAACAATTGCCTAAACGGCCACGGTGAGAAACACAAGCGCTTGCTCTCGCCCCTCTGCTGTTGGACCCCGCCACGCAGTTTTTGTTCCGGTCGAGAGCCATCTTGGCCCTCGACGTCTTCATTAAAGTCAAAATGGAAAGCTTTTGACATCAGTGGGGTGATATAAACGTGTTAGCCCCCACTTTATGTCCGGACAATCTGGAAGAGATGCATCCTATTAAAGCCTCTTATTGGTCCGTGACATTTTTGGAATAATAACAATCATAATAATAATAATAATAATAGACTATTTGGAATAATGTGGAGGAAGAAGACTTTTTGTCTCAGCGTGTGTCTTCATGAGATAAATGGGGAAACGGGACACATGGCAGAGAATACAGACAGTGGGAAAGGCCTGTGCCACATTCACCTGTTCCCCCAGTGCTGTTTCCCATGGCCCCCAACGGGGTCCTGCTTGACCTGGTAGAGCCCCCAACAGGGTCCTGCTTGACCTGGTAGAGCCCCCAACAAGACTGAATCGCTCGTCCGTTCAAACCATGCAACAGATTTCATATTTTACAAAAGAAGGGAGTACATTTAGTACATTTACTACATAGTACATATAGTACATTTAGTGTGAAGGGAAGCTCATTTGGCATCAATGCCCATTTTATATTTTATACGCTGCAGGGAGTACAATTATTCCTAAAATATATATGTATGTTGAAATATGCAATTACATTACATGTATCCTGCAGTACTTCGGGATCAGTGAGGAAATCCACACGCATGTTCAGTTCTAACATGACATCCCAAAGAGGTTCATACGGGTATTTAGGATTAGGATGCTCCCATCAGGCTTTTATTGCCGATGCCGATATCGATCATCCATGAGTGAAATCAATCCCAAAGACGATGTGTACTACTTGGCTGTATTTGGGGTCACTGAGGGTTTTTTCTTGTGAGAGCTACTTTTACCAAATGATCTCCAATCTTGTTGTACATCTTGTATAATGACAATAAAGGCCATTCCATAATGGAAAAGAGCTACTCATTTTTGTAACATTAATTTTCATAGCTTACATTAAAGAAAACCTATGATGCCTTTTCCACGTTTCTGCCCTATAAATGTAGTTGGAATGTTGGATCCTGGTGTTAAACCATGCCAAGGTTTCAGATCAGGAGGTTTGGGCATTTGGAAATGAACCCTGAAAGAACTTTGGGATGGCTCAAAACACTCGGTTTCAGAAGGTGTGGTTAAACTGCTCCTTTGTGATGTCACAGAGGGGCGGACTCTGCCCTCCCCGAAGCTCTGATACTTTGTTTACGAAACAAGCTCAGGCAGAAGTTATTGCATTTGGTCATTCCAGCAATACTTTTTTATTGTAACTCCTATACCCACCATATTAGAAAATGGGGTCGGTTCCTCGTTAGGTACGTGACCAATCACAGCAGAGTGAGCGTGCCCGGAGGCGGGCCGTGGGTTGAATAAATTAAAACAGACCGTTTTCATGGTAGGCACAAATCCAAGGGAATACAGCTGGAATAGGTGCAGATTCTGGAAGAACTAGAAAGCTTTGTGTGCTGGTTATTGTGTGTAGCTGCTCTATAGAAGTCCACAGCTCAATACAAAAAGCTGATAAATGAGCCTGATTGGTCCCCTTCAAGCCAAACAAAGCGAATGTGCTTGTTCTACCAGAACATGAACACACATTTTGAAAAGAAGAAAATATTATAGGGAAATAGAATATAATATGTAAATATTTATTCAATTAAGTGCGAAACATCAAAAATATGTACAACAATAATACCCAAAAAGCATTGAGAGCAAATGAAGAAGTACCTGAAGGACAAATAAATAAATTAAATACAGTAGAGTTGGCAGTGACTGATAACAAACCAAGAAGGCAGTGAAAGAAAAATCAAAGTTATGAGCAAGATAAATATTAAATACGGATATAAATAAATGTTTTGTCTGGTCGGGCGGATGTCCATCATCTTGGCTTTCAGTGTTCAAACCCTGTGATGGTCGTCACTGCAGTGGTACGACATCCAGACACCCAGACATCAGCTTCAAATCATAACCAAAGCAAATAAATAACGTATGAAAGGTGACAGGTCTCAGGTAGATCAACGTGATTGGTCTCTGGGGGGGGGGGGGGGCGTTGTCTCAGGTTCTCCCCACAATGCAAGCGGCAGCAGTCTGTAGAGCCAACGCTCACATGGAGCTCATCTGAGAAGCCAGCAGATGAGAGGAAGCGAAGGAGTCAAACGCCGCATCTAATGGCAGCTCGTAGCGGGCGGCCTGAAAGAGCGGGTGGCCCTGGGGCCCCCCAGGTAGGCCGCCGGCCGTGGAAGCGGCGTAGTGGTGGGACGTGAGGTAATGGGCGTGGTGGCCCGAGTGGGCCGTGTAGGTTCTCTCCGACTCGTGGGGTGAGGGCTCCTGCTTGAGGGCGAAGTTGCCGCTGATGCTGAGCGGGGGCGTGAGGGGCCCGTCGTACGGCGGGGTGCCGCCGCTGCACTCGTTAGGGGAGGGGTTGTCAAACGCCTGCCCCTTGAATCCCTTCATGTGGAGGAGGTGGGACGCCTCCAGGGAGCCGTAAGGGGGGCTGGGGAGCCCCGGGGACGGGTAGCTGAGGGGATGGCCTGCCTGACCGCCCACACCAACCAACCCCGGGACGCCGCACTTGTCTTCCAGCTTGTTGATGAGCAGTGAAGTGGGTCCCAGCTGCAGGCAGCCGGCAACTAGGTTGCTGGTGGGCTGGGAGAGGCCCTTGCACAACATCTCCATGAAGCCGTGGCCCTCCGGGGACTGGCCGCTCTCCAGCACCTCAGACAGCGCCCAGATGTAGTTACGGGCGAGCCGCAACGTCTCGATCTTGGACAGCTTCTGCGTCTTGGAATAGCAGGGCATCACTCGCCGCAAATTATCCAGGGCGTCGTTCAGTCCGTGCATGCGGGAACGTTCCCTGGCGTTGGCCTTCATGCGGCGAGCACGAAACCTCTCCTGCCGAGCTTTCGTCATCTTCTTCTTCTTGGGGCCTCTTCTTTTGGGAGCGTTTCCTCCATTGGGACCGCCCTCCTCCTCGTCTTCCTCTTCCTCTTCCTCCATGTCCTCACTGCCCAGCTCCGCGCAGGAGTGGTGGCGCCCCCCTGCCATCAGACCCATGTCGGGGGTCTCCTCGCCGTCCTGAGAGCTGCCGTCCTCATCCAGCCAGGCCAGGGAGCTCACCAGCTCGCTCACGTCTCCGCTCTTCCCAAACGGTTTGGTCATCATTTTCATCTACGGAGAACACAAACGTCATCGGTTACTCAGCCGCCGTTTGCCGATTAGCACGGGAATGCTGTTGAATGTTGTTGTCAGTGGGCGTGCTCCGATATGATCCCATACGAGCACACGATGGGAATAAGCTGTTATGATCTTCTTATTAGTATCTACTTCTATGCTCCTAGAAGATGAAGGTACTTTGGGAGCATGGCTGGTCCCCTGCTGGTGGGCTGGGTGGATGTCGTAGGGACGCTGTCAATCTGGGCCATGATGGGATTTACTCGGCAAATAAAGCCCAAAGATTAAATCAACAAAATTAGAAATCAACAGACACCGACTGGAAAAAACGACACAAAAGGGAATTTACTTTTTTCCCAAATTTGGAATCTGAAGCTTAAAAGGTCACACTAAAAAAAATCTTCCATGGAGATCTCAAAGCGGGAGATTAAAATAGTTTGGAGATGAAATGTCCCAGATAATAATTACGTGCTAACGCGTTAAAGTGGGACGGATTATTGTAATGTATGAATTCATAAGTTTTGCCACGCAATTATTAGAATAGAAACGATAATAAAAGACCATATCGATGTCTTCCGTGAGGGTGCCTACCATACGTGCTGAGATGTTCTGTGCATGGATGCCAATCATTGGAATAATTATAATACAAATGAAGATAAACAGAAGAAACTCACCTGCTTGGATTCTAAATCTTCAGGTGCAAAATAGTTTTGAAAAAGAGCAGCTAATATTGTAATAATGGAATAATCCAAAATGTTCCTTCTGTCAGCAGGTGCCACCTTCCCAAAGTCCCAAAGTCAAGTCTTCATGAGTGCGCATGGAGGCTTCATCCCAAAATGACTGCAGCGGGCTGGGGGGGGGGGGGTTGCCTTAAAGCGGGCGAGCCACGCAGGCCACGCCCCACCCTCAACTTACGCGTGGCAGTCTTGTGGCCTTTTCCAACGTTGGCGTGGGGGGGGGAGAGAGAGAGAGAGCATGCGTAATGACCGTTTTATTTAGGGGGTGTACAAAGGCAGATTGGGGGGAGAGAGAAGATAAATACCGTATAAATAACAATGGGGGGGTCACTTTATATAAATATCAAGTGATCAATATACAAATACAGATATTTGAATTCCATAAGTAGCTTTTGTGTATGAAAACATGCTGGCGGTTTAAGATAATAAATAAAATATAAATGACAATAACATCTTTTACAATCTGTTACTCTTACATCATAATCCTTTAACAACTCATATTTATTTATGTGTTTTAATTGATTCATAATCTGTCCCATGTGCATTAATGCTCTAATCAAAGCATAAAAGGTATCCATCGGTACCATCGGTACCAAAAGGTTTTAATGTTCGGGACCTGAGTTAACCATTTGGAATCGATTGTCCGTCTCATGATTAGTCGGTCGGATTAGGAATTTTCCGCTTAATTACCCCCCCCCCCCCCCCCCCAACTGTACGGCTGCTTGGTTGACGAGGAGACGCGCGTGCATGTGTGCGCATTGAAATGATTTTGGTGCGCAAAGAGCAGGTGTTTGCGTCATTCGGGTCCTTTCATTCTTTTCTTGCATTTGGTTGTCATATTCCACTCCTCGTGAGGGATTGGATGCGCCATTTTGGTTACCAAATCCACGTTTGGGTGGGTTTTATTCCCTGAATGCAAACCCCCCCCCCTGCCCCCCCGTCTGTGACCCCCCCAGCGAAGCCCGTGTTGTTTTTCCCCACTCTCAATATTGAAGAGTTTTCACAGTTTGCGTGGCATAATAAAAGCCCGGCAGCCTCGTGCGTGGCGACCCTCATCCCAGCGGGGTCCCACATTGTCCTCTTGGGGGTCTCGCGCCTTGCACGTGCCCCCGCATTGATCCCATTGTGCGCGCCACTGCGCACAGCTGTGGGAGAGACGAGGCGGGCCAAACTCTGCCGAATCCACGCCGAGCTCTGCCGGATGCGTGTAGAAAAGTTGGGAGGATCACTCCACGGCATCCTCGGCCGGGGAGAGGGGGCTCTCCACCAACGACTTACGGAGAGGACCCTGACAGATGGCGGTGTTGCTGGCGTGGGGGTGGGTGGGGGCGGGGGCATCTGTTGCTTGGATGCTCACGCATCACTCGCTTGTCCGTGGACGATGTCTCGTGCTGAAACAGCATTTATCCATCCACGGACGGTTCTAATCACTGTGGACTTAAAGGCATGTGGACAAAGAGGAGGACGCCTTTGTGTGCGTGTGCGTGTGTGTGTGCGTGTGCGTGTGTGGAGTGGAGGGGGCGTCATAGTGGCAATTTACATGAAAAAAATCATTAAACTTAGTAGTCTGAAACTATTCCGTTTTGGTGAGAATCTGGATAAAAATGTGATGATTGAGGAATTGAATTTTTCTTGTTGGTGTCGTTTTGGTCTTTTTGGTCTTTTTGGAAATCATCGTATAAACCGTAAACACTGACTTGAAATCAGGCAACTATTCCACAATCTCTGCATGCCCCCCCCCCCCCTGTTGCCCCCCACCATTATTGATCTGACAAACTCTTTCTCAAGCCAGAAGCAGCACGTGCTCTCCAGGAAGGTACCTTCATTTTGGGACAAAATGGTGGCGCCCTCACGTCCAGCTTCTGAGCCCCATGGCACCAGCTGTGCTTCTGACAAAGTGTGTCCGACAAAGAGTGCTCCAGATTCTGCAAGCTCTAGTACCTTTTTTGTGCTAGTTATTGTGTGTAGCTGCTCTACAGGAGTCCGCAACTCAATACAAAGGGTCCAAAAATGGTCCCCTTGCCTGTCGTGACAATAATACACCTTAAGGAAGATAAGACAGTCAAAAGGGATCATTTTAACTACCGCAAAGCATGCTGGGGAATGCGACATGGACCCACTCCACAGCTACAAACTCTTCCAGGTTTCCCATCTCAAGCATTGGCATATTATTGTGTTGATTTAGACTAGTGTAGCTTTTGGAGAACGATGATGGTGGTCCATCAACAAGCATTTATCAACAACATGTCAGCCATATGAAATATGTCGCTTATATTTCACCAAGATTGGGTGACCTCCTGCGGCTAGTCAGCGATGGCAGTAAGAAGATCACCCGAAAGGAGGTTGGGCCATGAAGGAAATAGCGCTAACATGCTACATTGAGCAAAACACCAGGAAATTGGTAGGTGCGTTTTAAGACGTCACAAGCCTGAGATGATTCCTGCTTCTTGAGCACGAATGCTAATTGCATACCTGATTGTCTTAACTTCAAGAAATGAAAGAATCGACAAAATGTCTGATACTCATTCATTTGGCAACCGAATCAGTGCCCAATAAAGCATATTAGCTGACTAGCTAGGCTGCTCCTCGCCATACAGACGAGTGCATGTGTGGAGACCAACGTGCCGTGCCCAAGCCCTCCCCAGGTATCCCCTCACATACAGTGCCCCGGGTCCCATGAGCTAGCGTGGCCTCCATCACACCTGCAGCCTGCACAGGGAATAGGACCGTCGTATCGTCTCCCACAATTCCCACATCGCTCTCCCAAATGACTGCCTGTTCAACTGAATGGGAATTGCATCCTGCTCCCATTCAAGCCGTAACACAGATAGCCAACCTTCTGGAAGAGGTCATGTGGCGTGCACGCATCTCAGCTGATATTTATTTACATCCCGTATTATTATATTATTACTGTATCAAGTACAGTAATAAAGAACAACAAGGTAGCTGAAGCTAAACCAACGTGGTAAATAAAAGCCTTCCCTGCCATCACGCCATCATGGAATAGAAGGAAGTTCTGGAGGAAAGGAAGTGAGTGTAGTTGGGCCCCAGGTTACGGCGTTTTGTGGTTACAAATGTTCATGCTTATGTTGTAAGTGCGCTCAAAAATGGTTACATGTATTTTGTATTGAGTTGTGGACTCCTATAGAGCAGCGACACACAATAACCAGTGCACTTAGCTTTCTAGATCTTCTGGAATCCGCACCTATTCAGCTGTATTTCTTTGGATACTTCTACTCAAATTATACTACCTCCATATTGGGGTTCTAATTTTACCTCACTATCGCAATTTTCTATACAAATAAATAATAAAAAAAGAACACAATAAATTGATAAATGGTTGAAAGCATGCATATAGAAATGCAAATTGTTTAGTTGTTTTTTAGCCTAAATTTACCTAACACATACACATACACACACATATATATATATATATATATATATATATATATATATATATATATATATATATATATATATATACTGATGGGATAGAACCATCAGGAGTGAGAATCAGTGCTTCTGATGAATTAGCGTTTAGCTGCAGGGAGTTAGCATTCTATCAACGCTAACGCTGGATGTCATCAGCAAATAAATGATAAGAATCATCACTAAACTTTACGATGAAGTTTTAAACCTGGAAATGTGCTGTTGGCCATAGCACTAATGCTAATGATCTAGCATAGAAATGACCGTGCCTAATTGTTGCATCATCTGATGATGATGATGAAGATACAAAAAGGCACCTTCTCCTGTCCATAAAGATAGTCTTTTTAAAAGCTGCGCTTCCAAGATCAAATGTTTTTGTAGTTAGCCAAAATAAGACGAGTATTGTACCAGCTATGTAAGTTCTGTTGCTGCAAATAATAGGAACAACCCCCCCCCCACCCCCACCCCACCCCCCCCCCCCCCCCCCTCCAAAAAAAAAAACTGCCACAAGTGCGTTGTCTCTCACTCCGGTCCCCAGGGATTCATTTTGGAATGGGAGGGATCCGTGCTCTCTGCTGACAGATGGGTCCTTGTTCCTGTCTTTCTCTTCATCTCCCTCTTTTGCTAAAACACACTCACACACACACACACACACTCACACACACACACACACCGACTGCACCAATACAATAGGAATTAAAGCGCCGCACACATGCACCCTGTACCCTGCACACATGCACACATGCACACATGCACCCTACACACATGCACCCTACACACATGCACCCTACACACATGCACCCCACACACATGCACCCCACACACATGCACCCTGCACCCATGCACCCTGCAGACATGCACCCTGCACCCTGCACCGCTCCTGAAAGCTGAGCCCCTTGTAGGGATCATAAAAGATGGAGTGTGCGTGGATTTGGGAGAGGGGTGGGCCGTGCTATGGGGGGGGGGGGGGGGTGCATGGCACAGAGTGATGAAATGGTATTGTTATGCAGTCAACATAAAAGCTTTGCTGGTGTTTGCATGCATGACAGTTTATCACAGGGCCAACAAATATTAAAGGTTGAAAAGGAAAATGGACTTCCGATCCCTAATTGTGCTTTTTACTGTCATTTCTCCATTTCTATTTCAATGAGTGTTTGAATGTTGATGTTTGATGTTTGAAGTATTTGAATGCGGGCGACGTCAGTCGTATGCTAGCCCAACATTTCATAATGTACGTTTGTAAGATCTTGCGACGATGATCGGGGCATTATTACGAGCAGATTGTTTGCAGCTTATTGGTCCTTGCTCGGGGATAATGGATTTCGAAAACATTCCAGTCTGGCAGATAGCTCCAGAATGGGAATCTGGCTGGAGGGCAGTTCTCACTAAGTGGGGAGAGAGCCATTAAACAAAGGTGCCTGCGGTTTCATATTCAGGATAGTTTACAACCTCCGTCCCAGGACATCAACAGTGTTTTTGGGTGTGCTGTTGGAGGGGGCAGAGGAGGGGGAGGAGGAGCCATCTGCCATCCTGCCGGTCCTGAGGGAGGCGGGCATATCCCTGGGGTGTTTTGGAGAGAGAGAGGGGCTGAAAGGATTACACCCGACCACTAATCAACGGTGGTAATCTGCAGGCCCCCGTTACAAAATCCCCGCCGATCCAAACAACAATTTGGGACAAAACATAAAAGCTGGCTGAATGTGCGACGTGTGACCGATGCCTGACGGCGGGACCGATGGGCGAGCAAATGCACGTACAGGTGCGTTGAAGCTGGCAGACCCCACTGAGGAGGTGCGATTGGCGAGGAGCCAAGGAGGTGCGAGTGTCCCACAAGTGGCCTGGTCTGATTCCCAGTGTGACCATTATGCAAATCCTGCAGGAAGACGAGCACGGCCATCTTTCATGCAGATTGCAGAAGCTTTCTTGCGGTGCGTTTTACAGCATTGGACTCTCTAGAAGGAGGAAATGCAATCCAAAAAATGGCTTTTCCCGACTGGCGATGTCTTAGTCACTGACTTGGGGGGGGGGGGGGGGGGGGGGGCTCCTGGCGGCTCCTGGCGGCTCCTGGCGGCTCCTGGCGGCTCCTGGCGGCTCCTGGCGGCTCCTGGCGGCTCCTGGCGGCTCCTGGCGGCTCCTTCCTTACGTCCTTTCTGCACCTTGGCAGAGTGGTTCTAACGGACGGGATCTGAGCCCGCGAGTGGTGGCTTCAAAGCTCTGCTGGCCTATAGAAGAAGCTACTTAACGATGGTGCCAGTCCTCCAGGGCATAGGGAACCGGAGCACCCCGGCCTTCTCCTATGCTCTACCTCCTGCAGCCTGCCCATTGGCTAGCCCGCCGCTAAGCTCCCTATCCTGTAGCCTCATTGTTTAGCGGCCGCGCTGCCAATCTTAAGCCCGGCTAATGTGATCTGGAGGCAGCTGGAGCAGCCCGATTATTACCATGACACAGCCAACTGAGGGTGTAATATCATTAAAAATAAATCAGGTGCTTTGGAGATTTGCTCCACGAGGGGGGCGAGGCTTTGAATGGCATTAGGTGGGAGGACCGCCATCACTTCATGAGCCAGCAGGGACATCTCACAGGATCTGGTGAAACGTCTCCTTCAAGTTGCACTAATTCAATTCCTGCTCGCACCCAATGATCAAATGAATAAAGAGGATTGGGATGGTAGAATTCCCGGGAAATGAATTGTCCGGCAATTATGAAAATGAACATGCGATATGTCACAAATCACCTGACTATGCTGGCCGTTAACGGGATGAAATGCAATTTCCTAATTGAAAAGCGGCGATATTGTTGATTGGCTTCTCGTGTTGGATTATTGTTGGAGATGATAGGAAAAAACGTGAGGCCTGCTAATCTTCTTAAACTCTGACACTGAGCCGTCTGCTCAGCACTCTCATAATCAGACGCTCAATGGCTGACACAACACAATAACATTTTGGTGCAGCAATGCAAAGCCGCTCCACACAATAATAAAGAGGAGTATCACACTATTGTATTGTATTATTGGTTTTTACATGTATTTTTTACATTTGGTGATGAATAGTTGATGATATTTCGGCTGCATGAATGTGAACCTATTAGAGAGAGTGAATTGTTGACTTGTGACAAGTGCCGTTACTCGCTATTGTTTGAACGTCAACACGCATGAATAAGGCCATTTCACGGCCCATTGAGTACGAGATGGATTGGTAGAGATGGTTATCAGGACACACCCATGAAGCTTTATTGATTTATTTTCACCATCAAGATCGAATGAGTTGAACGGTCGCCAATGTAGTAGCTTGAGAACTGTGGCAACACTGACATCTCGTGGTCAATCTTAAAACTACAATCAAATACACAAAGTACCACATATCGGCATACAGTTTTGTAGTAGAGATCTGCAACATGAATACACAATGTACAGTAGAAGTAAATGTCACACTAGTCGGCCCAAATCCACAAAGGTTGAAGCACTTTCAATGTAGTTTGATGCATGCTCGTATTTATTTACTTGGAAGACTATCAACACAACACAAGGTGGTCTTGAACGCAGCATGCGTGTATATATTTTCTACACCGTTTATCCTCACTAGGGTCGCGGGATTTATCCTGGAGCCTATCCCAGTTGGCGGGGTACACCCTGGACTGAATGTGGGAGGAAACCCACGAACGGGGAGAACACGCCAACTCCACACACAGATGCCCAAGCAGAGATTCGAACCCACACGCTCCCGATTTCCTGACAGCCAAGTCAAATCCAGAGTGTGCAGTATGTATATATGTATTAAATATGTTAAAGATTGAAGTATGCTCACATAGATGGATTATTATAAGAGGAGGTGGTGCCTGTTGTGATAATAGGAGATTAATGTGTCGTACTACTGATAGTGTTGTGACGTTCACGAAAGAACCGGTTCTCTTGAACGGCTCATTAACATGAAGGATGGGAACCGAGTCGCAGCTGGTAACCGTTCTCTGGTCTGCACATACCACACACCACCACTAAGTGACGCTGTTTTGCGGAAATAGGTCAGAAAACAAAGGAGTTTTTGCTCCATAAACATAAACACCTTTCCGACCTAAATATCAGGCATGTACACGTCAGCCTTATTCATTGTATTTCTCTCCTGCTCCTTATTCCGTAGCTCTTCCTACACTTTGACGCCTTTCTTCCCTGTTCCATGTGCCCACCCCTGCGGTCCCTGAGCATCATCGCCCGCTCTTTCCCCTCAACCAACCCCTCCACTGAACTGACACACTTTAATTCACTAAGTCGTCGCTTCCATCAGCTGGAGCTAATTTCAGACACAGGCCGTCCAGAGCCGGCAAAGAATGGCTCCTAAAAGAGAAGCATCTACAAAGAACCCAATTTCACCGGTGACCCGGCCCAGATTGGGGCCCCCTTTCCCCTGCCTGTCAAAAGCAGCCCAGGAGCAGAAACCAAGGATGTCGCCAGCATCGGATTCCCTGTTTGACCCCAGTGCTTTGGAGGTGAGTGGAAAATATCAGGGGTGTTTTGTGACCAAGCTTATGTGGACGTTTCCTCGTGAATCACCTGATGTGTGATTATGTATCGCTGGTAAATCGAGCAAAGGACGAACGAATAGTAGTTTGTTGTCAGATAGCGTAGAGACCTCGTAAACCAATCAGTTTGCTTGAACAAACACGGAATTGAAGATGATTTAGCATGGTAGCACACTTCAGATAAAGATGGCAGCCCCAAGCTGAGAGATTGCTAAGCTAAATAAAGAAATAGGTCACCCACAGTGATGCTGACATTGAGTCTCTTTAGGGAGAAATGCTTCTTTTTGTGTGTGTACTTATGTAGTACAGGCAATTCCAATATATATATTCTTTCTACTTGCTATACTCTTTATGAAAGTGTCAAAGTGGAAGTGTAGTATAGGAAAAATTGCTAAATGAAAAATAATAGCTGGCTTATTCTAGAATCCTGATGTCCATGCAGATTCCTCAATGCACACATGTAAATGTGTACATGCTCTAAATGATGATCTAACCCGAGTATAATTCCAATGTTGAGTATTCCTATAAGACAAATGATAGAACATACCTGTCACATCATTTTAAACACGTGTCACTATATCAATAACAGAACAGACTGAATAGTGTAACAACATGAAACCGTGATGAGATTTGTCGTTTGGGGAAAAGCTACAGTATTTAGCATGAAGCCAATCAGAGCGTGAAGGATGACATCACTGCTATGAATGATAAGAATAAGAATGATATGGAAGCGGGAGTGCCTGAGGCGCTAATGGAGCCGTGCATTAACTGGTGATGCGCATCAACAAACCTTGCAATCCAACCTACTTCGGTGTTCCCAACGGCATGTGGCTGTTTTCTCGGAGTCCAACAGCTTCATGCGTGTTAACGTCCAAGTCGTGTTGGAGATAAAAATGTTCCCACGCCCTAACGAGTCCTCCTGAGCTCCTGACCAAGTCAAAGAGAGTTAGCTCATGTCAAACACATGACGTGAACATAAACAATGCTGAGACATGGAGAAGAGGAAGGACTAATAAGCTCTGCAATCAATCAAAATAACAACTTAAAGACAATCAAGTACTTTATAAACACATTACATGGAGGAGAATTAAATGCAATAGTTAAGGGAGATACATATAGTCTCCTTTCCAAAGCTGCAGTAGGTTCCCACTTCTATATATGGCTCGATCCACAGCACCGTGATGACGTCATGACGGAAAGCTCCAAGCCTTTTCTTGTCACCCCGCCCATCGCATCGAGCAAACGATCTTTTTTACCCTGCCGATATCTCTGTCACAACTTACCCGCCTCAGTCATGGTGAGTGATTCCCTCTAAACTCTACTAACAAATGTGTCGATGTACACGCCGTTTAGCGTTAGTGTAGTTGTTTCGGGAAAGTATGTTGGAATTTAAAAGGCGTTTACGTTCGTTTCAAAATGTCGCTGTGCTGGCCGCTTGCTAGCGGAAGTGCAACTTTTTTGAAGCTAGCGTCAGCCTTCACGGTTAAATATGGAAGCAACACGCACACGTTTACGTGGTTCCATGTTGTAAAACATCTTTAATCATGTGTGCAACAGACATGTTAAAGACTCGTTGCTATATTATGTGAACGACATGTTTAAAAGCAGTAGTTACTCGGAGCTAGCTTAGCACCGAGCCGCCACACAAGCCATGTTCACCCAGCTAAATGTGTCTTTCCACAGTCTGACTTCACGGACGATCAAATCCAGGGTGAGTTTTCACTCTTTCACTCTTCGAATGCATGCTGTCATTGTGGCTTGCTTCAGATTAGCCTTTGTCCCTTCTCACCTTGCCTTTTGGCCGCCTCCTGTCACAGCAGTAGCGCTTTTAATTTCCTCTTTATTTCACACAGTTTCATTCCTTTCCACTTGCAACTGCTTGTTTTTTCACAGATTGGGTTTAACCTGCAACAGATTCATGGTAAGTCGGTAAATGGGCGGCTGACTTCGGAAATAACTGCTGGCTACCTTGGAGTCTTAAGGTTTTGCTTTGCATGAAGAACTAAACGCACCATGTGTTGTGATTGGGGCTTCTAGTCGGTCGTATTCCCATAACATTCCAAAACATGCCAGCTCTGACTGTGTTGCGGTGTGTTGTGTTCAGTCATGCATTTGTACTGCCTGTTATGCTAACCGTAGTAGCCATGCAAAGTTCTTTTGTCCATATATCGTCTCTGGTTTGTGTCAGGCTACGGTAAACTTTGCCTTATCTTCTCCAAGACGCTCGTTGTCCCAAGCTTACCCTTTTTTGGTCCACACAAGGATGGACTTGAGTCATTGTGGACATAATTGGCCATGTTTGTTGCACACTCCTCCTCCTCCACTCCTCTATTACCAAATATGGTGTGGGGAGAAGTCCTGTATTGCCAGAAGGGAAAAGGGAAGAGACACATTCCTTTCACCAGGGGAAAAAAAGCTCCATAACACTGCCCGAGCTACATTGGCAGCATTGTTTGGTGGGGAAGTGTCTTGACAAACATTTATTTACTTACACTAGATTGCCCAATTACAGGCTTAACCAGTGCAAAGATAAATACTTAGATAGTGGACAAACTGAAGCGCTGCGTTGGTATTCCAGAATCCTATTAACTGTTAAGTATTGATCAACTAACGTTATGAAGTTAGTAGTTGGCTTGCTGTGATTTGAAGTTGAATTTATAAGATCAAATGCCAATATATATTGCTTTATTTGTTTGTATTTTCTAGCATGAAATTGCTCACATTGGGAGTTTGCTCATGAAAAATGGAAATGTGTGCCTTGACAATCCCACCACGTTTTTGTAGTTCTGCCCCGTTGCGCCCCCTTCCACTGGCGCTGTTGACAGTGGACTCGCTCATCTTCCTCTTGTTGCGCCGCTGCTGTGTCCTCCAAATATGTTCTTATGTGCCTCCAGCTCTCCAACTAGGATTTCCACCTCCGTTTCGCTTCTCCGTCTTCGGCGTCTCAGCAGCCGTGATTCAGAAGAATGGAGCCAAATGGAGGGGTTTTTTTTAGGTCAAAATATTTTTGTCCTTATGCACATTTGGAGTTTCTGGCGTACGCAGACTTTTAGTCAGATTTCCACATGCGGTTGGATAAATGAGGCCCCGGTTCAATACCCGCCGTGCTAGTGTTGTTTTTGGATACAGGAAGAAGAAACGGGAATGACGTGCATTGCGCCGTTTGACGTTCTCAGTGCATCGAGGCGTTGTCCGTGCGCCACTGTTTTGATGGCGATACCCCAGTTGATTCGAGTTAGCATGTACACAGAAACAACCCCACGTGCTCACACATGTAAACGGGTTATTCCAGATGCTTCAGAATCTACCAGAAGGGCTCAATTGTAGATGAATGACCACAATCGTGTTTCTTTATGATATGTCAGCACCAAATGGTGCACTGCCTGCTTCTTTTACTTTTAGACCGTTTAAGCAAGTCATGACAATTTTAGCTGTTTGCTTTGTGTGCTTGCTCATAGTTTCCACCATTTTCATTCCTCATTCTTCTCTTCTATCGTTTTTTGACCCTGCATGTGAATTATTCTACTCATGTTTTTCTTTTTCGCACAAAATACCATCCCTTCTTGTAATGTGTTGTGTTTTCCAGAGTTTAAGGAGGCGTTCCTGCTGTTTGACAGAACAGGAGATGGGATGATCTGTTACACTCAGTGTGGGGATGTCATGAGGGCCCTTGGACAGAACCCCGTCACCGCTGATGTCCTCAAGGTCCTGGGCAACCCCAAAGCTGAGGGTGAAGCTAACATATTACTACATTGCAGGGCGAGGGGGGGGGGTGCTGCTCATCCAACTTGCTGACTGTGTTGTGTTCTCCACGTGTTTTTAGAAATGAACACTAAGATGTTGGACTTTGAGAAGTTCCTGCCCATGCTCCAGACCATCGCTAAGAATAAAGATCAGGGCTCCATGGAAGACTTTGTTGAGGGACTTCGTGTATTTGACAAGGAAGGCAACGGCACAGTTATGGGTGCAGAGCTACGTCACGTTCTCACCACACTAGGTAAGGCTTGTCTAACGCTTGGATAGATATCTGTGCCACAGTCAGAAAAGATGCGTTGAATACCACTGCTCACATTTTTAACTGTACTTAATAATAATAATAATAATAATATACAGTATTGAAACATATTACCACAGTTGTACATCTGATAAAAAGTGAGTTCAATCTGTTGATTTTTCAGGTGAGAAAATGACAGAAGAAGAAGTGGAGACACTCCTCGCAGGGCACGAAGACGCAAATGGCTGCATCAATTACGAAGGTGAGATTGAGGGGCAAAATGTTGGAAATGCAACTTTTTAACCAAAGTAGGCACTAGTGGAGTCCTTTATATACACGCATTAAATCATGGTTGACATGTAGGATAGAATGAACTGACCAAAAGATAGTGTAGTATTCATTTCATTGCCAACCTTGGAAGCACTGCATCGATGCTGGACAGGCCTGTGCTCAGGTGGGTGGGTGTGGATGTTTTCCAAGACATGCTGACTTGACTGCTTTGACAGAGCCTTCAAAGTCACTCCACTCAAAGTGTGTTAACTGTTCTTCCTCCACAGTGTTTGTGCGCCACATCATGTCAGGCTGAGGGCCGGTACGGGCATTGGGTATACCACCAAGTGGCACGAACAGGCTTTCCTCCTTCCTAGCTTTTTAATAATCATCCACTCACAATAGGCCTCCCTAACACTTCAAAATGTAGTTTGCATTCTGCTCATTGGGAAATGGTGAAAAGATGTGCAGGGTCAAAGTAGTAGAACCTGCCGGGAAAGCCTTGTGGTCCTTCTCTGTTTCAGGCTGAATCCCCGTTCCACCCCTCAGCGCCTCCCCTTTGTCTTACCCCTTAAAACGTAGGCCCAAGGGGAAGAAGCTGCCAAGAAATGGGACATTATCATGACATCACCCGTCACCGCTTGCTGGCTGTGACAACATTTCTTGCAAAGATCTCCAATGGCTTACAAGCAGCACTGTAGCAAGAGTTGTAGCTCCGCCTTCCCCTTTTGTTTCAAGTGTGGTCCCCGACGACGGGGTGTATAGCCAGGGCAAGACAAGGGCCAAGGGGTAGACTTGGGATTCAGCCTTAGTTCTGAGGTTCTGGTGGGTTGTAGCCGCCTGCTGCCCCCCCCCCTGCAGCAGTCTGTCTGGTTCTTGGCTGCAGCATGCCCCTCTGCATGTCGGGCCCCTCCTCAGGTGGGGCACGTGGGGGGGGGCACACTAGGTAGCGACTGGTATCATTCAGGGAAAGCCTGGTGCCCACTGTCACGTCATTGCAGCTGGTGGCTGTGGGGATAACATGGCCGCCCCTCATTTGCATGTCAGGGGCGCTAGTCCATGAAGTTCTTCTGTTGGTGTTAGACGTTGCTCTTTCCCCTCCAAGTAGGCCTTTAGCTTTCCCATCATCTTGTTGCCGGCTTTGGGAGAATGGACCAGCCCCCCACTTTTCTACTAACAAGACAAGTTGCACTTACGCTAATTGTTTTCTCCTCTGTGCTGACGAAAGCCAAATTTGTAGCTGGCCGTTACCTTGATCTTCTCCCTTCTCTGCATCTCGGCTTGAGGAAAGCGTTCAGGGCAGATGGCTTCTCTAACCAGCTCCTGTTGGAATGTAGACCTAGCCAAACGCTTTGGGTCAATAGGGGATAGAGATGACCTCACCTCCTTGAACCCTTCTGTCTTTGTATCTGGGCTCAATATGGGTGATGCGCCTCCACATGCATTTCTCATGTTTCCCTTGTCTCCTCTTTCTTCACAGAACTGGTCAGGATGGTCATGAACGGCTGAAGACCAAAAGAATCCGTCGTGTTCTTTTTTCTACCCTTTCACGTTTGCAATGAGCTTCCTCCATCTCCACTTGCTCTTTTCATGGATTTGTCTAAAGATGAGATATGACCTTTGCTGATCATATACTGTACATGACCAACACGTGCATTCAGGCGTTCAACGCTTTTGTTTGCATTCCATTCCAAAATGCGTCCCTTGACACTTCTCCAATTTGGACATGATGGCATATCGTAATAACTACTGCTGGTAGTGTCATTTTTGGATGGGACTTATTTATAAACATACACATTAACCGATGAAGTATCTGATCTACTCACTTCATTGGCCTTTTGAAGTCACAGCAGACCAGTATAATTACAGCCACCCAAACGGTAGGTGGCGTTTCAAATATTTCCCATGGTTTTAATTCACCTTCTCTTGCGCATATCAATAAATGTTTCCTGGAATATTACTGTGCTTCTGACAACTTTTTTCTCGCCCGACATTCAGCGTAGTCTTCAACCGGTGCCTCAATGAAATGGCATCCGCACTGTCGGCAGGCTGACACAAGGGGGCAGTGTTACACTGATATACTGATACACCGTATGGCTAAAGCTCCGTATGTATAGCATATATATAGCATCATTGGGGAGGTCTTGGTCCTGGGAAGTGCTTTTCATAGAATGCAACTTTTTGTGTAAAACCGCTTAATCTGGATCAACAACCACTAAAAGGCTCAGCTGAGCTTGGACGATTTGAACTATGTGGTGTTTTCCATTCCAACTCATACCTTCCAATAAAATCAAACATTAGCATTGCAATTGTAGCTTAAACGAATGGCTAGCTTTCAATATGAAGGTAGGTGTTCGATCCCCGGTGCGGTTTTTTTCCATACAAAGTGACAGTTTTTGGTGCCTGATGTTTCCCTAGTTTATCAGTGCGTGTATGAATGTATAAACCTAACATTTGTTTTTAGAAAGGCGCTTCATGACGGTAAGCACATACTAGTTTTCATTAGAACCGCCTTGACGGATCCAAAATGGCGGCGACGTTGAGGTACAGTAAGGAACTTCTTCTCTACCGTGTGGCTTCGCTAGCTGACCAGGTTGCGGCGGCCCTGTGGCATAACTGCTACAGCGTCCCAGTGAATTCCAATTAAGCAAGATAGATGACATTGAAGTTGAAAACAATATAATATACTGTTACACGGGAAGTGGATCCCGAGTAAGTCTAGTGTAAAACACACAAAATGCACTAATAGTATTATTCCTAAATGCTAGGCTGAGCACTCGGTAGTTAACAGGACAAATGAGTCCGTCATACTCTTAATGAAGCATACCAATGCAAATACAACAGTTATATAAGCCTTTAAGCAACACAGTAGTTTTCCTCCAGGAACTCAATTCTTACGTGGCGCCATGAACACTGACCTTGAGGTCTAAGTCTTTGGGACCTCTTGGATGAGTCGTCGCTGAGCTTGGGGTCATTTTGGTCGGAAGGTTCACCACTGTTCCATGTTTTTGCCATTTGTTATCAATGATGGCTCACACTGTGGTTTGCTGGAGTCCCAAAGCTTCAGAAATGGCTTTTCTAGACGCAATTACTTTCTTTCTGTAGGGGGCAAACACTTCTTCACAGAGGGCCATGTAAGTTTGGATTTAGTTTTTCCCTTCATGATAAAATAAATAAATAAATAAATAAATATAAATATTTAAAACTGGCAATTTATGTTCAGTTGGGTTGTCATTGACTAATATTTACATTTATGGAAGCACGTGTGACAAAAACAACCAGGCAATATAGTCCTGTATTGTCAATAATGGTAAGCTGCCGTCTATACACTACTGATACCCCCCCCCCCCCCCCCCCCCCCAGGAGGAATTAAACACTGGGAAGTAACTACACAGTAATACTGAATGCCGGCAACACAGTACATGGATTTGACATTGTACGTGTTTTTTTTTCAAATGATAATTATACATGTTAATTGTCGGCATTGAAAGTATACAAATATTGTGTGTAAAATATATTGTATAAAAGGCTATGTGGTACTCCAGTGGATTTTGTTTATGGTGACTAAACACGAGATATGAGCATCTTTTTTCAAATGCAGTGTGGTAGCTTCGTGACCTTTTATTTATTTCTGTGCACAAGCAGCCACTATTTCTTTTCATTAGACACCAAGCCGCTATTTCCCTGACTGTGTGTGTGTGTGTGTGTGTGTGTGTGTGTGTGTGTGTGTGTGTATCAGCTTTGGGAGGGCTGCCCGGGTCCACTGCTGAATAGGTTGCCCACTAATTACTTGGCGTGTGCATGTGTGTTAGTCGGGGCTATTGATTATTTTAATCCTCCTATTTGTGAGTGTGTGATCCTCATGGCTCTGCTTTGACAGGGGAATCGCTAATGGGCCACAGCGCAGCCCGTCTCAGACCTCTCTGCTGCTCCAATTAACTTTCAGCTGGGCTCTGCAAGCAGACTGAGGGGTCCCGCCAAGAAATGCTAAGCATTCATCTTAATGCTCAGAGGTAACGAATCCATCCAATATTGTACTTAAACATCCAAAACGCCATCACGTATCTTGTCTAATAAGATTTGGGTTATACACCATTTCTGGTCACATGATGCCATTTTGCAGGGGTGGTGTAGAAAGGAAGAGCCCTCCAAGCGACCACAGATAGTTTGGGGATAATAACAAATAGACTTTACAAATGAAAAATGTCTCGTAACTGACTGGATTTGCAACAAGTGATTTGGCTTTAAACCCACGATAAACAACGTCCACTCGCTTTAGTTTGTTGCTGCAATTGATTGTGATATTGTTTCATGTGAGATTGGCTGCGTTTTGTGGATCCTGGGTGTATTACAAGTTGAGATCAATATAGCGCTATTAATGTTTGTGCTTTGGACAGTGTCTTAAGACGTATTGGAAATCCATGTCGGAGCAGGCGCCGGGTCTGGTCAGCCACAGGTACTTCGATCTGAGGTTGTAAGTCCACAGCGGTAAGCTCCGTATATCCAACTCTCTGCAGTCGGTGCAATTGTAGGTGGAAGTGAACCGTGTGTGTTTAGGACCCTCAGAAGTCCACGCCTATTCACTTGGATTCACTTGGTCCTGATAAGAATAAGGCAGCCGCACATGATGTAGGCATGGATCATTTAATAGCCATTGTTTACCCAACCTGTCCAACATAACAGGCAGCTGAACATCATTATACTCTATATATTACATAAAGACAAAACGAATAAATAAACACGTTGGTGTAATGAACTGTACAACATTTAATGGGGGTTAAACACTTTGGCGCGTCCTTATATTATATACTGTATCCATTTATACACATAATGTATACATAATGTAAACAATGCACTCATCACACACAGCTCCAGTTATAAAAGATGCTGATTCCTTTTTCCTTTGTGACGTTCCATCCATCCGCTCTCTTTGCTGCTCATCCCCACTTCAGGTGAGAGGAACATAACTTGGATGTTTTTGGAATGCGGGAGGAAACCACACAGAGATCCCAAGTGGAGATTCCGAACCCTGGTCTTTCCGATCTCCTGACTGTGGGGGCTACACGCTAACCACTCATACACCGTGCAGGTTTGTGACATTGGCCAAATAAATAAAAAAAAGGTACACCTGCACAAACAAATGAGGTCCACTACAAGATTTGTCATTGTCATACTCTGAGAGATGGGAATTTAACAACACACGTTACTAATTGTTAAATAATATTATACTCACCAAATATTACAAGCAACCTTCCTTTGGATGCAGTGCAGTTTAACGTGCAGCGACAATGATAAACACATCTGTGACAAACGTTAGCAGGATTGTTTTCTACTTGTATTTTTAATACATGTCTTCTATTGTTGTTGTATGTTTATTCACCGGGGGGGTGTACCTAAAGTTCAGGCCAGGGAATTGATTTGGCACAGAGGAAATGTTGAAACGAACACGGTGTAAGTGAAATGAAAGCAGCTTTGGTCATGATTAATGCCAAGACAATTATTGCATAAATAATACAAAATGAATATGGATCACATTAGAATATTTTGGATTACTGCATTTGAGAGCCACACAACGGAGGTTTAATGTCCCTCATATAAATCACGTCATTGTTACGTTCCCTTTGATTCCCCACTTTATTAGCATTTATTAACCATGTGTGTGTGCGTGTGTTGGCGGGCGCTTGCATGCATGCATGTATGTAAAGACATGATGTGTAGGATTACATGCATGGGTTGCGCATGTTGAGGTCTGTATATTATTGTATTATTATATAATAATGTATATTTTGGAGCCGCTATTCTCAGTCTGGGTAGATGAGGAAGCCAGAGAAGGTGCTGTACTTGTTTGTGTTGCCTCCGTGGACCTTGCCGCCATCCAGCTGCACACACACCTCATCCCCCACGTCCAAGTGCAGGATCACACTATTGGAGGCATAGTCGTAATTCTGATCAGCGTCTTGAGCGATGGCGCTGGCTCTTACCTGTCACCAGGAAAGGACAAACCCATTAACAAGTGGATGTAACTGAGCACGCTTACAAATGTAGTATGACAATGGGCTCTAATTTCGAGGCGCAGCGCTAATTTGGTCCAGCGCACCACTGTGCATAACCAATTTGGTCATTTGGTAGACTGGGCTGCACCGAGATGGGCGTGGCGGCGCAACAGGGGAGGTGCCCACATTTTCAGTTGGTGCAGTGACAATTTCCTGACAAAACAGTGCGCTAAAGGGGGTTCTTGGGGCAGGCGAAGCGCACCCTGCGTAGTGGTAAGTTGGCTGACGGCGCACAGTGCACAGAAGTCCCCAAGGGTTTTTGATGACGTGTGTGCACTGTGACTAGGCGCAGGCGAAGCGCACCCCGCACAGTGGTAAATTGGCTGACGTGTTCACAGTGCACACACGTCACCAAGGGTTTTTGGAACTCAACCTGACGGCAGCTGAAAGTACGATGCCAACCGGGGTGTAGGGACAACGTCCCCCCAAATAAATGGCTCGGTGCCTTGTCTACGAAGTTCGAGCCCATTGTCTCCTTCTGAGATTGACAGTCATGCGCATAAACACACGGATAGCATGGTGACCTGTGACCCCAGAGGTAGAGTGAAAGCACAGCCCCTCTTCCTTCTATTGATTGGCTGTCGTAGGGACTCAGGGCGAAGGCTCGGGGACGGAGATGTGATTGGGTTGCGGAGATAAGCAGCAACGCTGGGAATAAGAGCGGAAGAGAGAAACACCATGGCTTTGCATAGCGGCTATTGACCTGTTGCTCCTGATCCTAGACCAGCTTAATATGCACGATATCGAGTGGCGATGCACAAGCCAGACAGCTTTACATTTGCACGCCGCGTGCGAGCGGGGGTTTATTGACCCGAAGGCAGTGGATCTTTACTTGTTTGTTAACACATTTAATTGAGTTTACTCTTTCTCGATGTTTAAGTACACATGCCGAGATTGAGGACCAAAATTGTCTCGCGTTAAAGCCATTATTAGCCATTATTTGATAAGCCTTGTAGACATGACATAACATCCCTATAGTCACCTTTACGCTCGGGGTTAGTATGTTGGCTGCAGTGGCGTGTTCGAATCCTGGATTTCTGGAGGTGTGAATGTGAGGTTGTCTATATGTGCCCTCCAAAGGGTGTACCCCGCCTCCTGGCCAAAGGTTCCATCCTATGCGTAACCCTAATGAGGACATGCGGTATAGGAAATGATCAGCAATTGCACCAGGCTATTCACTCGGTAAAGGTTAGCTTGCGTGATGTGTTCACTGACAGCCGATATCACATTTGCATCTTTGGCCGCCTCTGACAGTGATGCTGTGAGTGCGACTTCCTGTTGACACCACGCATATGTCATCTTGCTCATTATTTGTGGCCAAGTGGCAGGGGACACCCGCCTCCTTTCACCCATCAGGCCGTGGCAGATTCCACACAGATTCCACTTCATGTGTGTCCGTCCTTACAGGGAAATATTCTTTGCTCGTGTAGGGATGCAACAATTGAATTTGTGCCCCAGCCCATGTGACTCTTGAAGGACTAACACCGGTCACGAGTACCAGACAGACAGGCCTGTGGGAGCCAGAAAGCCAACAAAGGACTTTGATAGGGAAGGGGACACGCACTGATCCGTGAGATCGGGGCTGGGGTCCAAGCATGAGGCTGGCACCCCTGGAGCTTGCCGATGGCAGTCCTGGTCTTCGCCTAGTCCTTCCAAAAGACACCTGCAGCAGTGGAGCCCCCAGGTGAGGTGAAAGGTGAAGGACTCGTCTGCATTGTTGATGTGCACAAAAGCAGAGATGGTCTCAAAGAAAGAAGTAGCAGCGTAACAGACTGATCAAGCCAGGCTATTTTGTGAGACCAGAGAGATGGGGGGGGGGGGGGGGGCGGGGGGGCTATATGAAGTCTTGTTTTCATCTGTGGCGCTGTGCTCCACGGGTAATAAAAGTGACAGGATTCATTCACTGTGATATACTGACCTCTTAGAGCGGAGACAATAGAAAAGTAGCTGTTAAACTTACCTAAGGGACCGCCGCACGTAGGACGACGTTAGGGAAGGACTGGCGCGTGTGCTCCGGTTTACTGTGAGAGTGTGTGTGTGTGTGCGTGCGCGTGCGTGTGTGTGAAGGGCTGAAACCTTGCTGGAGTGGAGCTGGAATATTTATTGAATAGATGGGCCTTCTCCTTTGGGAGCACGGGGCTTTCGACAAGTGTCTATAGCATGGAACTATATCCCAGATTGCTTTTCCCTGCCACTCCATGTTAGGCTTTGTAATAGATGGTAGCATGGTCTAGGGCAGCCTTAACGATACCCAGATGGACACAAACTATAATGGTTATGTCACATTTCATCCGAGTCTGATTGCGTCATTGAAACGCTTTGAATGCAATGAGTTTGACTTTTCGGGCTCTAATTTTGTGGCGCAGCGCAAGGTGGAGGAGGGCGGCGTTGCCCACGCAGTGGTAATTTGGTAGGCTGGGTTGCACCGAGATGGGCGTGGCGGCGCACCTGGGGAGGTGCCCACACTTTCAGCTTGGTGCAGTGACAAAACACTTTTTTGACACATAAGAGTATGAAACGAGTACATTTCGTCATCATCCGTAGTCGTGTTTAAAGGAAATGGGCACCTCCCCCATGCCACGCCTACATAAACAGAGGCCTATCTGTAGATATGACGATATCTAGAACCCTACTTTGGGACTAATTCCATTTCACCAGTGGCTTATTAAGATGTCAGCATTAGAATATTTCTTATCGCTACCAGAAAGGGATGACATTTGAACATTATGGTGTGAAGCAACCTGACCTTTACCTGGGTTATTAAAAGATCACATGACAGGTGAAGAACCTGGCAAAGACTATATTACTGTAGAAGACTACAGAACTTCAGAACATTGTATCCATCAAATATGATTTCTTATTCTGGTCTGAGAGGCGTCTATGCTGGAGCCTATCACACCTGACTCTGTGTGAACATCCTGGACCGATTACCAGTCAATCACAGAACATGTTTTTGTTATTTAATATGAAGTTGAAACGTTAAAGTATGAAATGTAACATAATTGTAAATAACCCAAAGAGAAACATGTAGGCCATGATGGTGAAGGGAGTTGGGGTTATAACGCTTTACAACACATAACAAAGCCTACACCAGATACCAACAGGCATGTTTAATTAAATCTGTCAGAGACGAGTCTCCGGAGGTTCTCTCTCTGGAACCAAGCCACTCCCAAATAGATCTCCTTATCAAAGCCAACAGAAATGTTCAATAACTCCAAAGAACACTTTTGGCCACAAAACAAAGCCATCTGCAGCCAAACGCCTCGCAGACATCAGGAGAACAAGTCTAACATGTGACAGAAAACATAAGAAAAAGCATATGCTACCTCCAGCTACTTTGGTCTGGAAGTCCAATTATGGCTCTTCCTAATTCAAATGGATCGGCCAATAGCGCAACGTTGCATCGTGTCACAGACATGGAAGCCACCGAAGTGAGACCTGTGCTGTTCAATCCCAAATCCCCATACTCGGAAGCCCTGTCAGGCTGCAATGATTTGTGAAAGTTAGATTGGGGTGTGAGCACGTCGGCTTCACACACTGTGGGGATTTAGGGAATGTAATAGGTATTGGATCTATGGCAATCCCATGGAAGCCATGCCGCAGTCAACACATCCTCCTAAGATTACCAAGCTCTTGTTCCACACAGGCGCTTCCTACCTGTGTAGCATTTTGGACCAAAATGATGCACTGTAATTATTCTACAGTGAAATCCATCAAAATACATGAAAATCAATGACACAATGCAGTTAGGTTAGTTCTACCGTACTCGGGATGGGTTGTTGCAGTACTAATCCTGCTAGTTTTTCATGGCGTTTTGGTATAGTTGTTCTAGTTTTACTGGGAATCCGCACGTACTCTTCTATGTCGCTCTCCACACCAGCAGCAGCACATCCTCATTATCCTCAATCACACTCATGGTGTGGTGCTTTCACAGATACCACAATCCCCAATATCAACATGACGACACAAGCCACTTCATGTTGCCCAATTAACGCACGGCTCTTGTATGTACAACTGACGTCTAAGAGTCTAACATCTTCACAATATATCACAATTTCCATTTGTATTTTCATGCAAGTATGCACTGAGTATGCAATGAGTTATAATTTTACTTATATTATTGAAGTATTTGAACTAGGGATGTTCCCATCAGGGTGTTGTGCTCCCGATCTCGATAATCCCTGAGTGAAATCGACCAATACCGATACCAACACCAATCACATGTACTCAACAAAAATATCAACGCTACACATTTGTGTTGCTCCCATTTTTCATGAGATGAACTTAAAGATCTCAAATTCCTTCCAGATAAACAATATTAGCATTTCTCTCAAACATCGTTCCCAAATGTGTCTAAATGTGTGATAGTGAGCACTTCTGCCTTGCTGAGATCATCCATCCCACCTCACTGGTGTGCCACACCAAGATGCTCATCACACTTTCACAGCTTCTCCAGGTTGGTCTCTGGGACACTTTGGCATCTTCCATGTTGCAGGTAGTCTTCCATTCCATCTTTATAGCTCTTCTACAACATCACGTCAGTTTTTAGTTTCCTTGTCAAGGCTTCAAATCTCTTTCAGGCAATTCTTTGGTTATCTGGAAGTTCTGGTGAGTCTTGTTTCCATGGCAACTTCACTTGATATTGCCCCTCTTTGTAACTGACTGATGTGTTGAACTGTTGTTGAGCCTCAGTGTCATCTGTTCCATCCTCAGCCTTGTTGGAAATGCCAAGTGGTTCTATTTCCCAGAAACTTGCTGAGGGTCCTCAATGCAGATCTTCATGCTTGCTATGGATACTGGTCCCTGTACTGTCCAGCCAGACGTGGTTTCTATGGCAACGGCAGAATCTGATAGACTTTCCACCTTGCTAGACACAACCTTCCAGCAGTAATCAGCACCCATCAGCACTGACAGCTCCAGTTCTTCATCACCACCGCTTGAAACATCTGCTGTCGCCCAACCTTTCCCTTCTACGTGCTTCCCCACTTGCTCCCCTGGGACCTGGATAATGCCAAGGCTGACTTGGGGGATTTCCATAGCTTCAATCTCAAGGGCTAGGTCTTGGTAACGGATGTTTTGCAGCGTTAGATTCCCACCATTACCTTCCATTGTAACTGGAGAGCCCCCGCCAAAGGTGAGGCACCTCAATGGTGAACTCCACCTCAATGTTTCTTTTCTCACGGGTGGTAGTCCTTCTAACGCTAACGCTAATTGTTTCCCAAGCACAAACCGTCAGGCGGCGCCCCTTCCTCTTTGTCACCAAGCTTACTCCAACTTTTCTTTTCACGTGCTTTTCTTTTCACGAGTGTTTTCTGCACCTACTTCTGACTTGTACTCTCACTAAATAACCACCCTCGTGGCGCGTCTGAACCGCTGGTGTGGAGTGTGGAGATGTTGCCTTAAAAAATAGTAACCAGAAATTCCCTTTAGTGCCACTATTGTTGAGGCACGATGAACATGCCCGCGTCCTGTTTGACCTTCAGCCCATACTGTAGTTTGAGAAACGCAGCGCTTTTGCAGTTCATGTTGAGCCACAAGCTGCAAACAATTTTGAGCAGAACTAGAAGAATAGAAATGAAATGGTGAGTTTAGCTTGAAAGCTCTCTCGACAAGACCAGTCTCCTGTCTACTGAGTTTCAAATGCCACTTGCTAGGCTCTGCTGGAGAAACTGAAGGACCAAGAGAGGCTTTTTTATTGCCATTTACACGCTGCTGCCTTGGCATACTGTATGAGTCCCAACTAACAAGTGTTGGTTTTAAATACACTTGTTTTGTGAAAGTGGTAGGAGTGCTGAGCTGCATAAGCAAGCATGAGGTGGGATGCCTGATGAACACCGCCTGCCCAAATCCATTTTTGAGATGAACAAGAATGCAGCAGCCACTCATCAATGGACGCTTTTTTGAAAATGCTATTTCTATTCTATTTCTATTTCAGGCCAAAGGAGAGCACAAGAAAAACAACAAAATGGTTCTTCCTACCGCCGGAAGCGTTTCATAGTCCCGAGGTGACTTACTGTCTGTACCACCCTGACAGCACTACATGGGCTACAATAAAAGGCAACCAAAGCAAAATGGTGAGTTGAGTTCAACTTTATTCTACTATTTAAAAATACATTGACACTCAAATGAATCTCCCACAAAGCCATGAAAGTCCTGCCATCAAACATGCCCCGTTCCCGCTCATCATTGTCGGAGTCAGCCTCGTCGTCAGGTGACTGTTCAGCAATGATGCCGGCTTTCGCCAAAACGACACAAGACCAAGTATCGACAATCCATTCGCATTTGGTGGCGTAACTCGCCCGACCCTTCGCTTCCCTTTGACGGCCTGTTTACGCTAATGTCCTTCTTCTTCACGACTTCCTGGTAGATCCTCCTGGAACGGTGGCAAGCTCTTACTTCGTTTGCTTCTCGTGGCAAGATGGGCGTAATGTTGTGTTGCAACGTTAAGCGTACGTACTATACAGTTGGTTCATCGTTGCCAGCGTACGTATTATGGCCAATGGTCCAACACTCGTCTTTTAAGTGCACCTCATAGCGCAGAAAATACGGTACTTCTGCTTCCTTCTACCAATTTCAGTATGAGGCTCCGCTTCTCCTCCCACAGAGACAAAGCGACTGTAAGACGGACAAGTGTCATTCCGTTCAAAGATGGTTGTTTGGCATAGACATGGGATGGACGGAATTCTCAATTTAGCACTTCAGGGTCTAAAACCTTTACTGTTTAGCTTGTTTGTGGAATTTGTTACAGCAGGCTCAATTTCAGTTTCATTGGGAAGACGTTGGACTGATAATACTGGTAGTGTAATACTGGTACTGTAATACTGGTGCTGTATGTAGTACCGGTGTCGTCCTTACATTCAAAAATGTATCCTTGAAAGATGCAGTACGTGTCAGAATCATTGAAGTGTTTGCTTTTGTTTTGTCTTCTCCTGGTCGACCTTGTCCTCGGCTTGTCGGGCCGAAACGTAGAGGGTGGGTGTCCGTTGGTTACTGCTGGTCCCGGCCTTCACTGCTGGCCTCCCTGATGCCTCGTCTACCAGTCCAGCGTCTCCACACCTCCATTAAGTCATCTATCTTCTTCTCGTTCACCCCCCCTGTCGTCTTCCCCCCCTTTTGTTCGCTCCAAGTGGATCTCAGCGTGTCCCTGTCATGTCCAGCCAGGCGCTTGCTTTTCATTCACTGTCACTCTGTCCTGAGTGTGATTGTGTGATTGTGTGTGTGTGATTGTGTATGAACGTTAGAACAGAATACAGGAAAGGTTTTTCCTTTGTTTCAGTGTAGTTTGCCACCAATGAAGTCCAAGCCCCGTTGATGATTTCAAACATAATCAGCCTGTCAATCATCGTCCCATTTAGCCACCGCCCCAGGCTGACTAGCCTCCAGCCCCCAGTCTTGGCTGTATCTCCAAATATCATCAAGTATTCTGCAGCCTCACACCCTTTTTTCCTTCCCCACGAGCAGATCGCTTTCTCTGTTCTCCATTAACCAGCCTGTTTAAATAGTAGGCCACCTGACGGGTGTCAGATGGAGGTTAAACACTTGAATTGAATGAAAATATCATTCATGGAGACTCAATGAAGAACCATTGGAGGGGGGTCAGAGCAGGGGGGGTCAGAGCAGGGGAGTATCGCGGGTGTTTAGGACATCTAATCTAAAATGTTTCAATTATTTATCAGGCAAAGATGACTTGAATGAAAATAATGGACATCAGACGCCCCCCCCCCCCCAAGCTCGTCGCTGTCTCGTCTACTGCAGCCTATCAAAAGGACGGCGAGGACAAATTATTTCAAACATATATTTTATATATGCTCGCGTGAGAATAGTATTGTGTATTGGGGGTCCTGTGATTAGATGGCAGCGATTGATCCAGCCCCCCCCCCCCATCAGTCCCCCTGTCTTTAATTAGCGTTTGGGGAATGCCGGGCCGGATGACTGGACTGTCAATTGAGCATTTATTATTCATTTGTCTGAGGTGCGGAGCGGCCGGTCCACGCCGTGACGGACGTCTCTCCTGTGCTCTTTTGCACTTCTGTTTTGGCGCTAATCAAACTCCGCGTGTGATCCCCGCTAATTGGACTCTTCCATTTTGGCGCGCCTGCCTTCCGCATTCTGCCACTTGTCACTTGGCCAGCGCTCACGTGCAAATGCAAATATGGGTGGGCGCTGACGGCGGCTGTATGAATTCCGCCTTTAATGAGGAGGCAGATTGCACCTTCATTCCTCGTCTGTCATGTGGCCACCTGCTAAGTGGAATGTGCTCGGAATGTGACGAGCTCAATGTCGGAGGTGAGGCGAGTCGGCGGCGGAGAAGCGAGTACGTGTCGGGCGTCGCCGAGCGTGTGTGCGTACATCCACGGGTAAACATTATCGTGCAAACTTTCATGCAGCCACAAACACGTTTTACTAACCAGTCCGTTCTTCTTCAGGTCCGCCCACATGCTGGTGCCGTCCCCGCCCCTCATTAGCACGTGGTAGGTGAAGAAGTAAATGCCGGGCAGCGGGCAGGTGAACTTGCCGGTGCTGGGCTCGTAGTAGTTCCCTACGTTGGTGACCACGTCGTCAAACTTGAGTATTTCGCTGCCCTCGTGCTGCTTGCGGAGCCCGGCGTAAAAGGCGATTTTGGGAGTGTAGAGGGAAGGGGAGTAGCCGCCAGGACCCGGACCCGGGGGACCTTGGGGCCCCGGCTTGCCTGGCTCCCCTGGAGGCCCACGTGCTCCCGGGGGGCCGGGGATCCCCGGTGGGCCCCGTATGCCCGACTTAATCTTCTTCCCAGAATAATCCTGGGGTGGCGGGGACACCGCCGTTAATTCCTGGCCCGGCTGAGAAGTGGCGTAGGGACCGCAAACCATCCTGCAGCTTCCCAGCATTTCATAATGGCTGCCATCGCTTCCTGCCGTCCCCCCTTTGGTTGTGTGCACCAGCAGAGGGATGGCCACCAGCAGGATCAGAACCATGGCGACGCCGACCGCCGCTCCGATCACGCGTTTCCTGCGGCTGAGCCGGGAAGCGGCCAGCGTCAGGAAGTCCTCTTCCCCCTTGACCGGAATGGTGCCCGCCAGGGTGAAACCTCTCAAAGGACCGGTATCTCGTGGGAAGGAGGGGGGGGGGGTGTCCTGGGAGATGAGCCAGGCCAAATGGCGGACTGCCAGACGGACACGAGCAGATGAAAGCGTCCAAGAAAAATGATGCTGATGTCCACGGGAGAAATAATCTAAACGTCTAAGATTGGAAAGATGAAAATGGAAACACTATTGAGTTGAAGGTCATGAATATTTTGGGCTCCGAGGAACTCATGATCTGATGAAATCCTCTTCACTTGGATTTGGGTCTAATGCTTCCGTTCATTTGTTTGCATTAAAAGAAGCTGGTGGTTTCATGCCGCCTCCAAATGGACCTCATGAGAAGCTCGTCCTTTGCTGTTTGCATTTGCAGAAGAGCCCTTAGAAGAAGTTGACCAGCAATCTTCTCCTTGGCATCGTCTTTGTTTTCCAGCCCAATAAAGGATAGATTCCTCCTCTGGGATCTACAGCTGCATTGGAGGTAGATAGCAAAAATATACGTTTAAAAATGCAAGCAGTTATTTCCATTTCCTAACAAGTTTAGTAGCATTGACGCCTACGAAGGCCTACCAAGGTGTTGTTCATGAAGGACAAACATCCTTCCAAGTCTTTAGGCGCTCCAACGTTCACAACTGAGAAAGTAAAAAGCTGCTCACCATCGCTCCGGGTAAATCCCGGGATAATCTTCAGCGCAGGAAGAGCAGCGTGGCGCGAGAGGCTCAATTAACGGCCAGTGTTCCCTTCTGGTGTCCAGGTAGGACGATGATGACGTCAGGTGGAGGTCAGTCCTGAAAGACACTTCACAAAGAGGTCCATCAGAAGGATGCGCACGCTGTGGATGTCCACTCATCCACTGAACAGACCGCCGTGTTGGCAGACACCTGTTAGAGCGGGACTCTCTCTCTCGCTCGCTCTCTCTCTCTCTCTCTCTCCCCCATCTCTCTCTCCCCCCATCTCTCTCTCTCTCCCCATCTCTCTCTCTCCCCATCTCTCTGTCTCCCTCTCCAAACAGTGTGGCTAGAGATACAGATGGCGGAGGTTAACTCCACTTCCCAGCTAGTATTGATGATGATGAATAGAATTGAAAGCATATGTTCTGGAGTAATCCAAATAGATGGAAAGTCCATTATCCAATCCCGGATTTTGGGGGTCAAAGGGAGCGTTCTCTCTGCTGTCTATGTTGCATCATGAATGAAGCCGCTGCAGTCGGACAGGAAACAACTGAAGTATTGATCTTTTTCCACATTGATATTGATCAATACTGATACCAATGTTGGTTTCAATATTATTGATATTTATTGAAAAGGTTTGTGAGGACACCTGATGGCTTCCATCACCAGTCCTGGAATACTTCCAGATCTTCTCAGATATTCTGCTGTTATCCACAATTGGGCATGTAAAGATGCTTTAATGGTGGGAACTTCAGGTTTAGTTCCACTTTTCAGTTGCTAGGAAATGAGGGAAGAATCTATGGGGCAATTATTTATGCATTTTTCCATTTCTGTGGGCCCCTCTTCCACTTCCACACTTCCCAGGCCAACTGTGAGGCATCATCCCTCCGGCGTGTTTTGTGTCTGGACCAGGGCACCCCCCCCCCCCGAATGGGCACCTCAGCAGGGTGGCGAGGAGGCCACATCCGGACGAGGGTATGTTGTGCTTTATTTTGGAATATCCCACTCTGCATTTCCGTGACTGATTGGGCAACATAAGACTACACTTCCTCCCTTTTGGAGTTGATTTCAACCATTTTTTGTTTTCTTTTCCAGCCAAAATGTGTGATGAAGTGTGCTGAAGCAAAAGCGGATGTTTTCATCTTCCTGCGTGTGGAGGCGAGGACAGATGTGGCTGACACTGGTTGCCTCGCAATGATTTGTGAGTAACGGAGGCTAGACTCTAAACATTCTTCCTGTGTGTGTGTGTGTGTGTGTGTGTGTGTGTGTGTGCGTGTGTGTGTGTGTGCGACTTGCATCCGACTGCTGCAAGGCCTCATTAGCCAGACACCCTGTCCTGCACGTTGTGCCGAACCTTTGCCTCACACACAAACACATGATCCACATATCGATACACATATTGGACATGGTTGCCAGGTATACAAAGAGCGTGTTCACCATTAGTGATGCACGCCGTCCACGTCCTCCCCTTTTGTAATGACAAAATATTACACGTACTGAAGTGTATATACTATGTAGGACTATCTAGTTACTATCTAATTACCCCACTTGGTACCGTGTCACATTCACTGCTCATATAACCTTTCATCTTGGGAACATTTTGGGCTCATTGAACTCATCATTTCCTGCTTTTCCCCGCGGTCACCCGTCTGACAGGCTCGATCGTGACTTTAAAGTTTAATGGCGACGCAGTGGGACCAATAGGGACAGGTCTACATACAGTATTGATGACTCCCTTTCATCAAGCACCACCTTGTCCCCCTCAAATACGATGAGCGCTGGCTGGGAATATGGGAATCTGATCCCCGCAGACACGGAGGGCTGGATAATCACTCTCCTGGTCGGGATTTAGCGGGAAATGGTCCGGGAGGATTGGCTTTTCCACTGATGGGACGCGGCATCCGTCCCAGGCCGGTTTAAGAACCAGAGTGTGGTTATCTGAACAAGCTGAAGAGCTGCTGCTCAGCAGGTGGGACATCGGCATGGCCGTCCGTCAGAGGCAATGAGCTCACAATGGATTTTTAAAGGCTGTTCAAATATTACTGAGCTGATGAATATTGAAATATGTGCATGTCTCCCAGCTGTCCGTCTCCCTTTGTGCTCCCTCTTGTCTGATTTGCTCCCTCTTCACTGTCACTGAACATTTCAATAACATCCGCTGTGTTGACGGTTGAAATCCAGGGCTTTGGCTCCATGGCCGCCACAAACTAAAGCCAGAGTCATGTGAGGAGAAGTCCTGCTCCTGTTTGACTTATTGTCTTATTTACAGATGAATGTCTTACAATGAGATGGACCGAGTAAATCTCTGCCTTTGTTTTGCTTTTGCATCATTTTACTTTGCGCTTATCTGTGCTCCGTGTAAACAAGTGGAGAGAGAGAACAGGAACTTATTTATGGACACATTACTCATGGAGATTTTTTCCTCTACTATACAGCCGGCGTATCCGCATGGTTTCCGATACTAATTCTTCAAATCAACCAACCGCAGCAACATTTAAATAACTCCGCACTGTTCATGTGGAACACTCGGGAATTTGCACAGCACAAAATAAGTCAATTGTTTCTTACCATGGAGGTGATCATCAATGCTTTATATGGGCTGTACAGGTATGTCACAGGTTCACAGGTTCAGCTGGACTTTGGGGAGCTGACAGGCCAGTCACACAATACACACAATACACACAATACGCACAATACACACGATACGCACAATACACACGCTGCACGCAATACACACAATACACACAATACACACAATATGCACACTGCACACAATACACACAATACACACAATACACAACATCACAAGGAACGGAGCAACCAACACGTATTGATCATCAGTTTTGAGGGATGATGACACCTTATCCCCGAGAGCGCATCACCGCCACAGGGTCATCACTCCCGGGGGGTGGGTGGGGGGGGGATATATTTCCATTTAACACTGACAGGAATTCAGCTATCAAACTGCCATTCTTTGCTATGGAGATCACTCCCTTGTAAGTACATTCAGGGGCCATGGGGGGGGGGGGGTAAACTGGCATAACGGAGACCTTCTGAGTACTGCAAAAAGAGGAAACATGAAGGTGTAGTACAACAAAAGTACAACATCAATTGCTGCTTAAAAGCCATGCATGCACGGGACAACGCCTGGGCGCTATATATAATATAATAAATATAATTATATAATCATATAATACAGCCTGGGCGCTATATTTAATATAATAAATATAATTATATAATCATATAATACAGCCTGGCTGCTATATATAATATAATAATATAATACAGCCTGGCTGCTATATATAATATAATCATATAATACAGCCTGGCTGCTATATATAATATAATAATATAATACAGCCTGGGCGCTATATATAATATAATAATATAATCATATAATACAGCCTGGGCGCTATATATAAGATAATAATATAATACAGCCTGGGTGTTATATATAATATAATCATATAATACAGCCTGGCCACTATAAATAATATAATAATATAATTATATAATTATATAATACAGCCTGGCCGCTATATAATTATATAATTATATAATACAGCCTGGGCACTATATATAATATATATAATATAATAATATAATACAGCCTGGGCGCTAACCACTCAGTGGGCGTGCAGCCCCAATTATTTCTTTTTTTTTTAAATCATACAAAAGATTTTGTGTTTCAAGTTAAACATTTTCCAGAACTTTCTTTTTGGCACTTAACCAAAAATGGCGGATGAAAACATGCTAGCTTATGTACTGCACTGGCACATGCAAAGGTGCGCATGGGACACCCCGGGGCTGGGGCCTGATTACGGGTCCTGGTTGAGATTGACAGTGTGTAGATTGAGTTCCCCTGCCAGTCTAATAACCATCCACCATGCCACCGTCCAACATTTATTCATCACAATTTGTCATCTTTCCGCTCCCTGACTTGAGCCGTGTTCTCTTTCTTCGCCTCGTCTCTTTCCGTCCCAGCAGGGCCAGTTATCCCACCCCCCCCACCCCCCACTTTAGGCTGAAACGCAGAGAGATGGTCCAGCCTACATCAGGATGTTTTCAGGATGTTGTCATTTCATGAAATTGTGTTTAGCAACAAGCTGCGTTGTGTAGAATGCTGAAGATGGAATTCAGGATTTATAATTTACCATTTATGGCAACAAGTCCGTTTCTCAACCAAACTCAGATTAACTGGGATAGACTCCGGTTTACCCGTGACCCCAATGCAGGGGCGGACTTACCTTTAGGCAAACAGGCAATTGTTTGGGGCCCGAGAAGTCCAGGGGCCCTCCAACGTCTCATAAAAAGTGATTAGACCCCGAGGTACTTAAACCCCTCCACTTGGGGCAGGATCTCATCCCCGACCCGGAGATGGCACGCCACCCTTTTCCCGGAAAGAACCATGGCCTCGGACTTGGAGGTGCTGATATTTGGATGGATTTATTTTGGACCATAGATCTGGTCAGCTCTTCGTTTGATTCCAATACGATGGTGCGTTCATGACCATTGGTGCCAATCCAGTAATTGGTGAAATAGCGCCATGACTGGAGTGCAATCACATCTCTGTCAAGCGGCCTTGACCCTCCTCGAGTGGTGATTTATGAGGCAGACGCTCCCTGAGGTGTTCCTCCTCCACTCGGATACTGTGGCTACATTTATGCTGATGGTTGTGACACTTTACAGATTTTTCATTTACCTTCAAGTCGTGTTTAATCACTGAGCTGGCTCAAGTTGGGCTTTTCCACAAACACGCGTAAAACCACCTCGGTCAGCACATCTCCAAATTTGGAATGGCACCGTTTGACCATGAAAGCTCAGCACGTTCCTTCAGTTGTTTCCTCTAAGCAGAACTGGTGTTTGGGAGGAAGCGAGGCCATTTTCATGTGCAAATGTCAGTGGGTCCGATCCCAGCAATCACAGGCCGGTCTCCTCCAGAGATGGCGGCTTGAGACACAGCCTGAATAATTTAGCAGCTCGGGGCCGCCGTGCTTCGGGGTCGCAACCTTCCAAAGCGATGACAGAAAGATGTTGGCTGATTCCCCCTCCCATCGCTTCCATTACCACTTATTTGCCATCCCTGATTTGGAGGAGCCAAAGCGGGGGCCGCGGGGGGGACAAAAATCATTGGTGCTGAATAAATGATGTCACAAAGTGGAACACAAGCAAACAATGTGGTGATCATCTTTTGTACCCCCAGCCCCCACCCGGGGTGGGATACACGCACACACGGACACGGACCTCAGGAAGGTTAGGAGGCGACGCAGCAGGAACATGATTTCCTAAAGGTAGACCTGAAGGAAAGATCCAAATATTGCAGCCAAGAGTCATGGAGGACATGCCACGCCCACGCGAGCACACATTTTCATTCCGATGGTGCGGCGGTTGGTCTGACGGCGTGGTCATCAGTCGTCTGCGGCGGTACTCTGACAGCAGCAAGACGAGAATGAATGAAGTGTCCAGCTCTCCAGACCGAGACACGTGTTGTTGGGGGAGCCGTCGTCTGTCAATCATCATCACGTCTTCACTTTTGTCTTCGTGTACGACCGACGTGGCTCCCGATAATGAATGGCTAGCGAACGGCCACCTTGAGCAGGCGGCGTCTGGATGAACACGTTATTAAAAGCACTTTAGGGACTATGTCAGCCATTACGCTGCAATCTGGTCCGCCTAGACCACGTTGGTAAGGACTTGGGAGGGTCATGGGCACGTAGTTTGGCCCCCTGTGATGGGAGTACATGACAAGGGCAGGCAGAGCGAAGGGAGGACGTGAGATCCCCCTGAATTATAGTGCGTGATTGTTTGGTGAGTTATGGTGGCCTGCTGTCAGGCCCGGCGTGATAAATGGTGCTCAGTAAGAATTACACTTTCTCATTTCCCTGCTGTCTATTTATCTAACTTTGGCTGCCAGACCCCCCCCGACATCCCCCCGCCACGCAACGCTCATCCCTCTGTGTCCTTTGTGTTAGTGCAGATAGTGACCTTGGGGGGCATGTCCTAGCGAGACCTATAAAGACGGGGGACTGGGTGGAAGCCGCCAGGGGGCAAGAACGAGACCAATATAAGCCAATCATGAGCCTGCCAGTGTGCGATTCCCTGCTACACTAAATATTGTTACCATGAAACAACTGCCTACGAGGGACAAACATCAACTGCTTGTATTGTTTCTTCAATTGGCTCATCCTTGGGCATTGTTCGATTTCCTTACTCAGTCCGTTCCATAGTTTGATTCCACATACTGAAATGCTATGGCTTTTTAATGTAGTCCTAGCATAGAAGTGTTTGAGATGTACTTCTTCCCTGAGATCATATTTCTCTTTCAAAGTATTGGACGACATTTTTAGCTAATTGGTCATTTTTATCCTTATGCATTATTTTAATTAGTTTACTTTAGTTACTCATTAGTTTAGTTTAGTTTGAAGATGAACTATATCAGCAAGTTTAAGTAATTTTAATTAATAAATTAATGATAATTGATTTTGCAGTACTCAAATTATGTTAAATATTATGATTGGACTAACTTGTTTATTTTGAGTACAGAGTACTCAAATGAACTTGAATGAATTAGATGACAGTAACGTATTTATGGTGAGCTTCCACTATTGAAGTCAACTTCATGTCATCTATTACACGATTTAAACGGGAACACCCTTAAAACACATAGTATCCTTCTTTTCAAAGGCAGATGCGTGTAACCAAGTGTAACTTCGTAACGGTATGGACTATATATATATTTGCTGTAAAAAAAAAAGGTTACAGCCAATCTTCCGAGAACAATATAAACATGCAGTTCAACGCGTCTGTCAAAATGTCAGTTATTGTTATTTACAGTTACAGTTATTTTAAACAGCATAGATATTTAATGCTTCGGTCTTTGTTGTACAATTTGCAAACGCTGCTATAGATAGATAGACCATAGATAGACCATAGATAGACCATAGATAGTCCATGCTTCCTCTGGGCAGTAAACGTATTGATTAGCATCTTGGGTATCGGTGCTATCTGTGCCAAGACGCGTTCATGTACATTATTGTGCAAGATGCAAGGAGCGAGGAACACGAACACGAGATTTGGTACGACGGAAAGCGTGGCGGCCCCAATCCTGGGGAATGACTTGCTTGAGTATAAAGCGCTCATGTCACCCTTCAATCACGACGTCACCCATCTCCACTCAACCAGGAGGAGACTTTATTCAAGTGTATTCCCCACTGCCCTGGACACGAAATCCTCCCCTTTCCATTCCTGCCGTGCGCATACCGGAACTATTCTCCCAATTCCTCCTGACATCCGCCATTGCATAATGTTTCTGACTGACTGATCAGGTAGCAGAGATTGAGGTCTTTGTGTAAATGCGGTGTGAATAATTCATACAAGACTGTCAGTGAGAGAGAGAGAGCGAGGGGGGGGGGGGGGGGGGGCATTTTGGAAATCAGCTCGCTAGGCCCCTGACCATGAATAATTGATCTGAACTGATTAAAGTTTGCGGTGATTACCTTTTACCTCCTCAACATATAAAGTGCCACACCTGTGTTGTTGTCTCCGCCTGTCCGTCATATTGTCAACCATCAGCCTACGCTAATGGCGCGTGTGGCGGAATGTACTACCCGGGAATATTGGCTCTAGTCACATGACTACACTGTCAACCAATACCATGCGGCCCAGCCTTTGGCTACCTGGAGTCATCAGGAGCTTCTGTTGTTAAAATCGCTTCTTCCTGGTAAACGGACCAAAACAAATATGCCAGCCAGCCAGGGTGTTATATAACACTGCCATATAATACTACCATATAATACTGCAGATTTAGCAGTATTACTCATCTAAATGTTCTTACATGCTCAACAGATTTGCTCTGCCAGGGAAAAGTGGAAGCCACGCCTTCCCTGTTCTATTCATATAAGTATTATTTGGCTTAATTTGATGGTTTTGTTTTGGAGCGTCTGGACCAAAGCAGGAGGGGATAGAAAAGAAGAAAAAATAAAACAGGGGGGGGCAAGAGAGGGCCAATACAGAGAGAGACAAAAACAACAACAATTGCAAAGACAACAACAGAACAACAGAAAGAAACCAGATCACAATGGAGAAGATAAAGTTGGGACAATTCTAATCAATCCCATCAATGAAATGACCACAGAAAATGCAGATGCATAGGAGGACACAATGTGATTTTTTTTGGGGGGGGGGGGATACAAGCACAGGTAGAATGGGGGCGTAGTTAAGGAGCATAGAAGTGTTTTTCTTGACACGGTTTGACCTCCGCCAATGGAAGCCATCCTGATGAGTAGCACCAGGTAGCATCCCACATGCTGGACCCCTCACGGACTCTGTGATGTTCCAGCAGAGCCGCCTTGATGGGCTTAGCTCTTTTCTCTATGTCTGCACATCAGATGATACTCGGCACCGAGGGCCCATTCAGGGATTGGCATCGCTTTTCTCCGCTCTTAACCTTCAAAGTCCGGCTAAGGATGGAGCTTTGATCTGTAGAAGAAATGTGTGTCAGAAAGGAGGAGCGATGCCGGGAACGGAGGAAGGAGTGACAGTTCCTGACGTGACTACAAGCTGTGACCTTTCCAGCAATCACACGGCCATGACAAGCCGGGCGCAAGGTGACACAACAATGGATTACTTTGGAACAAGCTTTGTTTCTTTGTGCTTTAGCGGCCATGTTGGAGAACCGGTCATGGAGATGGTGTCTGTCAGCTCAATGACACAATCTGCCTAATTCATAAATTCATAGTCCAATGGTAAAATCACCCGGCAGGTTTGAACCCCCAGGGATCAATGCAGCCCCATGCACCACGCCAAACACTAACCCGACTGTTGTTGTACGCAGTTCCGGTTTTTGTTGATGTTTTTTTTGGTGTTTGTCTATTTTTGAGTCTGACGTCAGTCACAGATTATTTTCCATTTTTATTGTTCTTAAGAAAAATCATGGCTCATGGCTCATGTCATCATGGCTTTCAGATTTAGGATGAAAATGTTCCCACTTTTGAGAATTAGCACGGAATGAACACGGGAATTATCATGGGAACGGATGACATTTCCATTCCAGGTTCCTGTTGAAGGTTTTAAGTCGGCAGGGCGCTCCGAGCGTCCTGTCAACTGAACATGGTCCTAAGAAGGAAGAGAAGGAAAAAAGTGTCTGCATCACACACGGCTGGTCGGGGCCTCACCAGCCCACCACTTGTCTGGCCCCCTCGACTCCGCAGAGCCTTCACGAGAAGAGACGGGAGGAATACTAAAGAGAGCAGGCATGGATTTTCTGCCAGGGGGTGGAGGAAGAGCGGGAAGGCTGTTTGAGGGTGCCGGGGTTGACTGCCCACGTCAAACTCCCTCCTTTTCTCTCACCCCTCGCCCCTACCCCCCCACCCCCACCCCCATCTGACTGACTCTGGAGGGACCCTCTGTTTGTCAGCCAGGCAGTGGACCATCACCTTCCAACACTTCCTCATCCCACTTCTGTCCCTCCACCATCCTCATTTGGTTTGCTCAGTCAGGTCTGTTAAACAACCTCTCAAATATGAGAGCCTGCAGATACTCAAGACTTTATTGCAGACCAGGGAAGCCGGGAAAGGATATGGGGATCAAATAAAGGATTGTGGAGAAATATCTAAGCTTGCATTTCCCTTTCTGACCATACGTCATGCCAAGGCTTTCAACCATGGTCCTGGAGGACCCCTATGGGGATGACCCCAGGACTATGGGGTACCGGACTCCTTAATTCACGTGGTTCGATGCTGTCAGTTTTTGGTTGACATTGCCAGATCCTGCCCCAAGTGGAGGACCTTAAGTTCCTCACGGTCTTGTTCATGAGTGAGGGAAGGATGGATTGTGAGATTGACAGGTGGATTGGTCAGGATGTCAATCTCCGTTTCTACCCTTGCCTATAATTTTGGCTTTTTATCATGTCAACAAATTGTAATAATTGTGATTTTAGGAATAGAGGATGATCTCCGTAAGCTGTCTTATCAATCATCTTTTTTGTAGAACACTTAGTGGCTGAAGTCTACATTTCATATCTATGGTAAGACTAGACAATAATAGATTATGGAGTCCTATCTAGCCAGCTATCTAGATAGCTATCTAGCATGTGTGCCAGGATTCCAGGGTCTATCCAGATTTCTCACGTTTGGGCTCAGTTTGCTGTGTTTTTATGTGACTGCTGCTTTGGCCTCGAGGAGAGAGACGACATTGTGAAAGAGATGGAATGATTATGATCCATGCCACATGAATTTCTACGCCATACAATATTATCGCATCTGGAGAGGCCTATTGTTCGGGTGCCATGGGGTAGTCCCTTTTGGGGACTGCTTGAAAACCCACAAGAAGTCGGTTGAGGAAGTGTGTCTGCAGATGCAGCCTGGACCAGGAAGTGCCCTTATATGGTCATCTGTGGCTCCATTATTTTAATGTCTTCCTACTAAATGTTATCTAAATAATTGACTTCCCTGATGAATTGTGACATCACAAAGAGACAGTCTTACCACACCTTCTGAAACCGAGCGTTTTGAGCCATCCCAAAGTTCTTTCAGGGCTCACTTCCAAATACGCTAACCTCATGATCTGAACCTTTGGCATGGTTTAACACCAGAATATATCATTCTAACTACATTTATAGGTCGGAAAAGTGGGGAAAGCATCATAGGTCTCCTTTAATGTAATGTCTCATCAATGCAACATTACTTACACCTAGTGACTAGCGTAGAATTCTACATATGACTTCAATATTATTTTACTATTAATAGGCCATAGTCAGTCACAAAATGGCAATTATCTACCAATTCATTCATTTTTTAAATACGCAATCGAGTGAGGAGCGATGTTCCAACGGTGATGTAGCAAAGGATAACTGTACTAAAAGTTTGGTTTCAAGAAGGTCTTGTGAATATTTTCTCACGTGTCCTTGCTTTGGTATCCAAATCCCTGAGTCGGTGTGACTGCTTGACTCCGATGGAAGCTCATCCTTTCAGGCAGCTGACACAAAAGCATGTCGCCTAGCATTAGCACCCGCGTCTGCTGCCGCATCAACCTGACTCCCTTCACGGGTCTAACAGAGCAAATCATCCTGGACCATTTAGTGCATTAGTGCAAATATGAAGCAGTATGATGATCATTTCTACCAATGCTACATTGGATCCGTGATGTTTTCCATCATACCTGTACAGTACATGTACAGTACATGTACAGTACAGCAAAAAGCAACCCTTCCCTGCAGCTGCACTAATTCACTTTCAATGCATGTCACATTTCATTGTTTTTCACTGTCTTCCTGTCTGATCCATGAAAAATGGATGTGGATTCCTGGCAGCTGGTTCCTTCCCATCTTCTAGCCAACACGCCCTGAATCCACAACCACGTCTATTGAGATATTTCTCCTCTTTCTTCTCTTCTCTGGGAAAGGTGCTGAGGTAAAAGGTGAAGTGAGAAGGTGGTGGCAGCTTCTCCCCCTGCGTTTGTGTCCATCATGTGTCAAGTTTGGCCGTGTCTCCTGCTCCGGCTGTCTCTGTTTCATCAATGGAGATCAGTGTCCCTCAGAGGCAGGAGGTGCACCGTCCTCTGTGTCTGTGTTTCACTTCAGCTCACCTTCGTGACACCGGCTCCTCGGCAGACACCCCCCCCCCCCCCCCCCCCCCCATGGCCCCAGCTGGTGGACAGGCAGCTGTCCATGCAGATAAAGCAGGAGAGGACCAACACTGTACTCCGACTTAACATCACTGCCTGCTTTCCTCACACCTTTGCAGTGGCCAGCTCTGTGATATGGCCGCTTCTCCTGCAGGGATCACATGCCAACTTCAAAAAAAACTATTCAAGTGACAGGTCATCTTCTTCTTGACTCCCAAAATAGCTCACAATAAGTGAAATTTGCAAAGCAGCCAGAACATAAGTGACAAACACGCCTGAAAACAAAGCTCAGTAAACCAGGATTCCGGTTCACTAATTCTCGTGACCATTTGCATAAGTTATGTCATATTTCTGTTTGCTGATGGCCAACGTTTGAGACAGTAAACGGACTGTAAAGGATAAAAACATGAGAAGTCCAAGCCGCCTGCTTACCACGGAGAAGAACGTTTCAGTCACTGGGGCCCGACGCTGGCCAGAGGTTGATGAAGACAAATGTGCAAACACATGTTGGCAGAATTGCTTTTTGGTTGAGTGTGATCGGCTACGCTCAGCAGGGCGGAACCAGGACTTGTGATTTATAGTTTTTTGTGCTGCCACGGACCACCAGTGTCTGCTGCCTCCCACGACTGCCATTACCATGGGTGTCTATTAGGATGGCTCCGACGGGGAGTCGCAGTAGGAGAGAGGAGGAGAGAGGAGGGAAGGAGGAGGGAAGGAGGCAAGACGAATGAGATGAGACAAGATGAGAGCTTCCGAGAGATAGTCTTGTTATTCAAACAGCGTGGTCTACAATAGCATGATACAAGTAGAAAAAGAAACCTCGGATGATGTGATAAAGGTCAAAAGGAACCATTGTAAAAGGTTGAGGGCTCTGAAGAATAAGGACAGAAAAGGATTTCTTCTCATAGGTCATGTGTGACTTCATCTGGATGCCTTGAAGCACACAATAGGCTTCCATCATAACCAAAACAGACGGAAGGTGGACTTTCATTTCCATCTTTCAAGTCAGGGAGGTAAAAATCATCGATATTGTCTTCATTTTAGTCTTTGCTTTTGGTCAAGTTTACATAAGCACGACACGCAGCTTTGGACAGTAATGCTAATGCTGATGCTGGTCCTGGCTGGTCCACCAGACCTCTGACCTAGGTGAGTCCACTGGGCCGGCGCCAGTTGGTGCCAGTTGGTGCTAAAGATTGTGTGATTGGCGTGTAGTGGCTCGCTGTGGCGCCGAATTAATGTTCGCTCGCGTGTTGCCACTTAGCCGTTATTTGGCACCACAGCGAGCCACTAGGTGCCGATCACATAATATTTGGCGTGAACTGGCACCAACTGGCGCCGGCCCAGTGGACTCCCAGCATGCTAATGTGCTTGGTATGAACCAGTGTACCATCAACATGCAACTGGCATGTTTACTTTCATGTCCTTTAGCTAACGAGCTGTCGCTATTTGCTTTATATTGTAGCTTCCGCTATGATTGATAACATATTCAGAGTCCGATAAGCGTTCATTACCAGTCCTCCCATCAATGAAAAAGTCTCTTTGCACTCAGGTCTGCTTTTTAGTTTGCTTTGCCCGGAGCCTTCCAGCATCTCCTAGTGGCAGCAATCGATATTTTCATGGGCCTTCAGCTTGTTTGTTGGCTTGCTTTGCAGGGTTTCTACTCAGGCACTTGCTTTTTATTACAGTTTTAGCCTTTGGAACATTTGGACATCATTCCAATGTATAGAAAATGTACTGAAGCAAGCGCTCCATGATCAAAGTACCCTGACTTAACTCCACATAGTACACATAGTACATTCCAATGTATAGAAAATGTATCGAAGCAAGCGCTCCATGATCAAAGTACCCTGACTTAACTCCACATAGTACACATAGTACATTCCAATGTATAGAAAATGTATCGAAGCAAGCGCTCCATGATCAAAGTACCCTGACTTAACTCCACATAGTACACATAGTACATTCCAATGTATAGAAAATGTATTGAAGCAAGCGCTCCATGATCAAAGTACCCTGACTTAACTCCACATCGTACACATAGTACATTCCAATGTATAGAAAATGTACTGAAGCAAGCGCTCCATGATCAAAGTACCCTGACTTAACTCCACATCGTACAGGACGCCACAATGAAAGGTTAAGATCTGAGTTTATGAGTTTAGACAATGGTAATAGGAACTGGATAATTGAATGGCCGAGTGGTTAGCATGGAGGCCACGCATTCAGGAGGTCGGGAGGACCTGGGTTCGAATCAGTCCAGGGCCTCTCACCCAAAGACAGCTGGGATAGGCTCCAGCTGACCCTAGTGGGGATCAGCGCTGGAAAATGGATGTATGATTGAGGTGAGACCCCACGCTAATTAATATCTGCCTTATTAGAGAAATCACCGTACCTCCAATTGATCTCTGGGACCACAAACTCAAGGGTTTCAGAATGAATTTGTCAGCCATCGATTCCTGCGGCTTATTAAAGGAACGAGTATCTGACCAGACAGGAAAATATGAAAACAGGATTACCAGGAAAGAGTTCAGGAAGGGGGGTATTGATTGGCTCAAGGAGTCAGCTTTATAGATTCCACCACAGAAGCAGGATTTCATATGCAGTGTTGGCTTCAATTTATGGCAAAATATACTGATGAGTTACAAACTCAGTAGTGCAGCAGACTGTGGTGCATTCAGGGGCGCTCCCAAACGCAACATGGGCTCTACCTACTGCCGGGATGAGGCTAGGAAGATGGATTGTCTGTAAGTATGAATGAGTGTACGTCTGGTTCTCTATATGTGCCCTCTTTTATGAAGATAGCTGGGATAGGCTCCATCATACCCACGACCCGAGCGTACAAGCGGTACAGAAAATGGATGGATGGCATGAAAATCCCATGATTCCCCATCCAGACGTTAATGTCAACTATTTTAATGCGAAATGGGAATTTGTGACTTTCTGATCAAATGTTATAAAATAAAATATAACAAATAAAATATGTTGTCACTCGTGCCAATAGAAAAGTTGGATGCATGAAATCGAGGTGTTTACGTATTTCCCCCAGTAGGTGGCAGTGTTTCCGTATTTGACGACAAACCGGAAATAAAAAGTCAAGGAATTGCTTCGTTGTCTAGATTACGTACTACTCAATTTTGTACCGTAAATGCAGTAACTGTAGGAATTCCATGCGACTCTTTTACTAAATATTTTCAATATTTTTATTTTGAAGAGAGCCGCTTTAGTGGCGTGTGTTTTGCCTTTTGTTTAGGGCTACCCCTGGCGGAGCAGCGAGTCCATACAGTACCCATGCTAGCTTTGCTAGCTTTGCTAGCTGACCTGTTCAAAGATCCTTTTTGGTGACTGCATACGACCAGCAGATCTTTCCGTTCGGTGACCAGAATGTCGTTTGGCAGGAGAACATCGTGGGTTTGTCTTATTGCTGCTGCGGCGACTATAGTTTTGCTGAAAGCTGTTGTTGCTCAGGCAAAGGTAAATGGTGCACTTCCTGGTTCTAGCTCAGAAATAGACGTTTTGGTGCTAAACCATAACTAATACACATTCCGTTTATTGACATCAATAGCGTTTAGGGATATTCTTCCATGATTTGTCTTAATAACTTTAGAGGTAGACGGCCTCAAAGAAAATAGCCCAACCTTCCAGTCAGTGGTTATCATCTTGTAAATATTAGCTTCCCAAATAATCTTTTGGATATTCGTGTTCCTGTACTTTAAATTGTCTTTATTTACAGTAGTCACTTTAGGGCTTTTTTGCCAAAGAGAATAGAATAACTAAAGCATTGCAGTAATTGTGTTTTATTTCTGTTATGAAATGCTAGAACTTTGAAGACGTGCGCTGCAAGTGCATCTGCCCACCTTACAGAAACATCACCGGACACATCTATAACCGAAATGTCTCCCAGAAGGATTGGTAATCAAGAGCAATGTCATTGTGGGTCAACGTAATGGGGCTGCATCATCTTGGGCCTGTCATCTCCATAGCAACTGCCTCCATGTGGTGGATCCCATGCCGGTTCCGGGCCACGACGTGGAAGCCTACTGTTTGCTGTGTGAGTGCAAGTACGAGGAGCGAAGCAGCAACACCATCAAGGTCTCACTTCCTGATTGGACGACAAATAGCGCCGATAGTTTAGTCAAGTCAAGTAAAACTGCATTTTGTTTGCAGGTGACAATCATCCTCTACCTGTCTGTGGTGGGCGCACTCTTGCTGTACATGCTCTTTCTCCTTCTGGTTGATCCTCTCATCCGCAAGCGTGATGCCTACACCCAGCCTCTGCACAACGAGGAGGACTCCGAGGTATGTCCTATATGTGTGTTTCTCCCTTCTCCACATGACCTCCTGTTGTCTGGTGCAGGAGATGCGTCCGCAGGTGGACAGCAGCCAGGTGAGAGGAAACACAGTTCTGGAGCGGGTGGAGGGGGCACAGCAGCGCTGGAAGAAGCAGGTGCAGGAACAGCGTAAGACCGTCTTTGACCGCCATAAGATGCTGAGTTAAAGTGATGCTGATGTTGGATCTTCGTTGTCATCTTCTCGCACGACCGCTCTCGTCACCGGCTGCACTTTCTTCATTTCTCTGCATGCTTAGAACCGCTTGCTATATCGCGGCTCCAATATCATTCCCTGACTATTTTGAGGTTTTCCTAAAATGATGACTGTTTTGTTGAGTCCCAAGACATTGAAAGTGGGGTTGTATCCAGCGTTGCGGTCATAAGCAACAGTAATGTTATGAGACGTTAGACTACATTACCTTTCACACCGCATGGGGACTGGCTACTGAGCCACCACAGCTAAGCTGACATGCCGGTAGAGCGGGGGGGAGGTTATCCTCTCATTATGTGTGGAAGTGGTACTTTTTGGGCTTAGTAGTTAGCCTGGTAGCTTGCTATGCTAGTGACGGCCGTCTGTTATGTCTGCAATGATCCTGTTACAAGTCATCGACACGTTTTTTATGCTCAAACTATGAAAATATTCAGTTTATTCATATCCTACTTCTTGGAAATTCACTCATTCTGGTTGGTTGTGTGTTAACAAATGAACAGTGATAAATGAGGGACGACTGTAGTAGTAATTCTATGATGATTATGCCTTTCTCTGATGTTTCTTTGAGCAACGCGTGTACAAAGTGTCTTTGGGTCATTCCCACCCCCCAATTTGAAATACTATCTACGTATTTATTTATCTATACTGTACAGAATGAATGTTGTTTCAAACAGAGTGGATGTTTCAAATGCCTGCTTCTAATGCAGGATGAGGTTGGTGGTATTAAACTTAGCCGGTCCTGTACCCCCATGGCAGAGTCCTGCATCAGCTGCGATGAAAACCACAGCTACACCATTACACTAAAGTCCACATCCACATTTGGTACTAACATGCGATTCATAACTTTCAAAATGAACACACGATGGAGTCTATGATTAAGTTTTAGTAGAGTGCATGTCAATTGACTGTCTTGTATTAAAACAGGAACCGGTCCTGATGTTTTATTTAGGAGTGCAACATTCCAATGCAAAGGGAGACACTGATAAGGAAGCTCTTCCAGAAGAAGTTTTGAATGCTAAAAACTACTGCGCAATGTTCATGGCTAGCTAAAGTCACTGGAATTATAATTCATAAAAACAATCGGCAACAGTGTTTTTCATCTAGCAATTATTTGTGAAATGGTATTGTTCTCGCCACTGTTTTGTATATATACTTATGTCACTGGAAGTGTGCATGTCTGTACATTCATCTTCATGCAAATAAGACTAAAATGGGTGACTGCAAATTGTTGGTGCTTCTACTTCTGTTTGTTTTACCAATGAACTGTTAGTGGATATTAGCGCTAGAGGGCGCCAAAGTACATGGCATGCCTGACCATAGTCATGGTAGCTAAGGTACTTGGTCCCTAAGCAAAATTCACCTTTCCAGCAGCTCTGCAAAAATATCATTCATTCACGATCCTCACGATGGTCCTGGGCGTGCTGGAGCCTATCCCAGCTGTCTTTGGGCGAGAGGCGGGGTCCACCCTGGACTGGTGGCCAGCCAATCCCAGGGCACATATAGACAAACAACCATTCAGTTTTCTCCGGAATACCTGGAGAACATGCAAACTCCACACAGACATGCCTGAGGTGGAATCGAACTGTGTGGCCTGCATGCTAACCACATGCTAAAAATGTCATAATAAACTTGTCTAAACACTGAAAAAAATCTATCAAACAAATCAAGATATAATGTAATAATATTATAATGAATGAAAAAGAAAAAATGTAATATAAATATAATGAGAATAAATATACTATGCTATATTATTCAATAATTGTATGAAAGGTTTATCTTGGTTTAAGCTACTGCATGCTTGTATTATGATGTGTCACTCATATGTTTAGCTATTTTTATTGTCATTCCACTGATTTAGAATCAATGTTGTTATATGAGCACCAATCTGCTATTTGTGTTTAGAATCTAAGGGGCTTCCCTGCGCTTGTATTATATGAATTCAACTCAAGTGTCCAGCCCATCTTGCATATAGTATGTATACTTATATACATGTAGTATATAAGAAAGAAGGTTTTGCTTTCTTCGCCGAGCCGTCTTTTTGGCGTTTTAAGAGACGTGCTTTGAGTCTGTAAGCTAGGGTCTGTGTTCAGAGCCCGGCCATGTCGGAGGTAGTGCTGTTACTTCACCAAGATGGACCCAGACCTGACACCGCTCTTCCACATTCTACCCCCCAAACCGTTTTTACCAACCCCAAGCATGGCTCGCCCCTGGTTGACAGTCTAAAAATAAAATCGAGCAGGGCCAACTGCGCTTCCAGACACTTGGCCTGCGTAGGTTTTCCTGTCAGAGGTCCCCAGGCAGGAGGAGAGGGGCACTGAGGAGCGCGTTCGAGGAGCAGCAGGTCCTCACAACAAGGAGTTCCACTTATCCCCAGGTTGGACATTGTCCTGTCAGAGGACACATTCTCCAGGATTAAGAGCTTCTGTAGGAATCAGGATGGCGACCAACTCCGAGGCCGCCAAGCCGGTCATCATGAATGAAGATGAACTGAAGAGGAAGCAGCGGGAGAAGCTGAAGAAGCTCCAGGCCACGGGGGGCAACCCAAGACCCGCAAGGTCCCTCTTTTTCTTCACTCTTGGAAACCCCTTCCGTAAGGCCTGCATCAACATTGTGGAGTGGAAGTATCCTTTATATTGTTCAGCTCTTCTTGTTCATCCACAATGTGTGAGCTGCTCACAGCATCTTCAAGAGCCGTTAGAAGGTTGTAGAACTTAAGAGCAGCTCCTGGCACGAACGCTGTGAATGTGCTGGCCACATCTCACCAAATGTGTTAATTTGGGATCTGAAGTGCAAAGACTTATTTGTCCGGCAGCTTGTGTCAAAGCCATGGTGGGATCATTTGCTTGGCCTGGGAAACCAAGCCATTGAATGCCTCTCTTCCTTTTCCTTTCATGCGGAAATAATGAGTGTAAATACTCCCACTGTTTGGGGCTTGCAGCACAAGCAGACGCTTGGCCACTGAGTGATAGTCCTGCTTTTATTTTAGCCCCGTCCGCCTTTTCTATATTTTGACTTTACATACACAGATTGTGCTACCAAATTCCCCCCGGCCTCTTTATTGACACCTGTCCTGAACCCAGTCATGGGCTGTTTTTATTGCACTCGTGTAATCACATTGGTATCTCGCTCTCAAGCACACAGAGTCACGTGTAAGAGTAACAAAACATTACAAACATTTATTACAAATATTGTCCACTCTTGTCTGCTGCTAAGAGTAGCAGTAGATACAAGAAGGCAAAATTCAACAAAAAAACAACCCTGCTCATTTGGCCACGTGTGTTGACTGCTTTGGGCATATTCCTGGTCCCTGCAGCTGTCCCGCTGCATCACAGGGAGACGGGATGCTGATCTGGCAGGGGAATTCCCCCACAGAGCCCCCCCTATGGGCAGGAATGGGGGAGCATGGGAGAGAATATTGCATGGACGCTGGCGTACTGATGTGGCACATTGATGGGCTGGTAAAGAGATGATGTTCCACCTGGACAGCATTTGGTGTTGACCATGCAGGTCCTTTGGTCTATGGTGGGGTCTTTGTATTGTATCTGTCTATGGTGGGGTCTTTGTGTTGTATCTGTCTATGGTGGGGTCTTTGTATTGTATCTGTCTATGGTGGGGTCTTTGTGTTGTATCTGTCTATGGTGGGGTCTTTGTGTTGTATCTGTCTATGGTGGGGTCTTTGTGTTGTATCTGTCTATGGTGGGGTCTTTGTGTTGTATCTGTCTATGGTGGGGTCTTTCTATTGTATCTGTCTATGGTGGGGTCTTTGTGTTGTATCTGTCTATGGTGGGGTCTTTGTGTTGTATCTGTCTATGGTGGGGTCTTTGTGTTGTATCTGTCTATGGTGGGGTCTTTGTATTGTATCTGTCTATGGTGGGGTCTTTGTGTTGTATCTGTCTATGGTGGGGTCTTTGTGTTGTATCTGTCTATGGTGGGGTCTTTGTGTTGTATCTGTCTATGGTGGGGTCTTTGTGTTGTATCTGTCTATGGTGGGGTCTTTGTGTTGTATCTGTCTATGGTGGGGTCTTTGTGTTGTATCTGTCTATGGTGGGATCTTTGTATTGTGTCTGTCTATGGTGGGATCTTTGTATTGTATCTGTCTATGGTGGGGTCTTTGTATTGTGTCTATGTTTTTTTTTCTTTTAATCATCAATCATCTTTGAGCAATAATCCTGAGCTTCCTCATCCAGAACCTTTGAGATCATCATTTTACTGACCATCTTTGCCAACTGTGTAGCTCTGGCCGTGTTTCTCCCCATGCCTGAAGAAGACAGCAACAACACCAATTTAAACTTGGTAAGTAAGAGTGATTCCCCATTTGGGACCCCACTGAACGAATCATGTCCTGAACTGAAGGATGAGGGTGGTTGGGAAGTGTTTTATTCCACTTCTCTGGCTTGTCGTCCTGAAAGGGTTTGGGTATACACAGCAACATTTTTATTGTGTGTATTTCATCCAGCTACTCTTACCGACGCTGTAAACCAAATAAGAATACAATACACAAGCCAAGCATGGAAATCAAACAACAGCAAAGCTTAAACTCCTACAGTTAATACAACAAAAACATGTCATATAACATCTCTCACTAAATGATGCTGATATTTCCCGCCTGTTCAATAAGCTCCAATATTGTTTGGCTCCCAGGATATTTGCCTCTCACCGTGGGTGTTTACACACTGCAGGTAGTTTATGTGTGCATGCTGCAAATATTGGATGTTGGTCAGATGATGGTCAGACTGTCCCATGGAAGCCTGGCGGCTAAGCCTCGATATGAAGACATGGCACTGATTGCTCGCCACCGTCACAATACGCAAATGTATATCAACACATGGACGACCTCATCCAGTATTAGTCCTGGGTCCATAACAGCTTGACCCAATTGGCAAAAGTCAACTGGCACTTTGTCACACGTCCGCCGAGGTGAGCAATGTAACAGGAGATGGCCGACTTCACGCTGTGGTTGCTTTTAGGTGATCTGCACACAAACAGCAAAATGACTCGGGGGAAATACTAAGTAACGGCACAGAAATATCAACCATGTCTTATTATTTTCCTTATTTCCATCTTGAAAAGCACAGTGAAAATAGATGAGATAAATAGATGAGATACCAGACGTAGAAGCTTAAGCCTCATTTCTGATTCAGCAACTAAGACAAATGTAGGAACTGAATTTAACTTAAAGAGGACCTATTTTGCTTTTTCCACTTTTCCAACCTATAAATATAGTTGGGCTGTTGTATTCTGGTCTTAAACCATGCCAAAGTTTCACATAAGGAGGTTTGCCCATTTGGAAGTGAGCCCTGAAAGAAGTTTGGGATGGCTCAGAACGCTTGGTTTCAAAAGGCGTGGTGAACCTGCCCCTTTGTGATGTCACAATTGACCAGGGTAGTAAATGATTTTCTATCTAAATGACCTTAGATAACATTTAGTAGTAAGACACCACACACTCTGCAGCAGAGGCGGAGAATTGCAGACCATCTGATGTTTGCTTTACAGTAAATATAGGCAAGGTTTTATCAGAACCATGAATGCAGACCTCAGTGTGACTAACTACTGAACTATCCTTACATTATCTCTACAATGTCATTTCTTAAAACCTCTTTAATTGTTTGTTTTGAAAGGTACCAATTGACTGTGTTTTTCTGCAGGAAAGTCTGGAGTACATATTCTTGATCATCTTCACCTTAGAGTGCTTCCTGAAGATAGTGGCGTACGGGTTTGTGTTCCACGAAGGTGCTTATTTACGAAATTGCTGGAACATATTGGATTTTGTCATCGTCTTCATGGGGTAAGAAGAACTATCATGAGAAAGAAAACGGCAGTTTGCTCAGAGAGCGCTCACGGCTGATGTCCTCCTCCAGTCTGGTCACCTTCGCCTTGGACACCATCAATATGATATCAGGCGTTCCACTGGAGAAAGGAGGAGGCTTTGACATGAAGGCACTGAGAGCCTTCAGGGTCCTGCGGCCCTTAAGGCTCGTCTCTGGAGTCCCCAGTACGAGCCCGTTCCCTCATCCAAGCAAGTTGATTATCTGTGACGCCACAGGAGGAGAACCATGTTGTGTCGTTGTCATGTAGGCCTGCAGGTGGTGATGAACTCCATCCTCAAAGCCATGCTTCCTCTACTGCACATCGCCCTGCTGGTCTTCTTATTGGTCACCATCTATGCCATCATGGGCCTGGAGCTCTTCAAGTGCAAAATGCATAAAACCTGCTACTACACGGGCACAAGTAACCATAGATGCGTACCTGGAATGTTTCCTGAACGTTTATGGTCAATCAAAAGTCACGTGTTCCTCTCCTTGGCCACAGACATCTACTCAACAGCAGAGGGGGCGATGCCAGCGCCCTGTGCTCAGGCGGGCAATGGACGTCGCTGCATCATTAATGGCTCGGAGTGTCGACCTGGCTGGGAAGGTCCCAATAATGGCATCACCCACTTTGATAACATCGGCTTCGCCATGCTGACGGTCTATCAGTGTATCACCATGGAAGGATGGACCAAAGTTCTCTACTGGGTTGGTGATCGCTTACTTTATGTGTTTCATGTGCAAAGGCGCCCCTTGTTGAACACACCAGTAGGCATAGGGCCCCAAAAGTATAAAAATAGCTTTTCTTTGATCTAATATGGGTGGGTGTGGCTCCAATTAAAATTCATCTTAGGGCCCCAGTTCGGCCAAGGGCGGCCCTGTTTATGTGTTGCAGTAAATATAAACTGTATCTGTATAAATATGACATATTCTGTGTATATATATGCATTAACTGTCTTTTAGATCAACGACGCCATCGGGAATGAATGGCCGTGGGTCTACTTTGTTCCCCTAATTCTTCTGGGCTCCTTCTTTGTCCTCAATCTGGTTCTGGGCGTGCTCAGTGGGTACGCTAACTCCATAGATACTTATTCCATACTGTCCACTTCACTCTTTGAAGTAAAGAATATTTTTAAAACGATTCTCCTTTGCCAAGAGAGTTTACCAAAGAACGAGAGAAGGCCAGGTCACGAGGAGAATTCCAGAAGTTGAGGGAGCGTCAACAACTGGATGAGGACCTCCACGGCTACATGGAATGGATCACTCACGCTGAGGTCCTGGATGCTGACAGAGAGGGCAAAGGTCAGTGTTACAAAGCTGGTTACGAGGTGCAGAATGACCCAAAATAAAAGTTAGCTACCTGGAAATTGACATGAAGTGCTATGAACGTTCAGCACTCAAACATAATCAATACTTCAACGCATGGCTGCTATTCTTTGTCAGGTCTCCTACCTCTGACCAGTGGAGATTCTGACACCGACAGCCTGTTCGATGTGGAGGGCAAGAGTCGAGTGATCTACTATTAGTGAGTCCCCCCCCTTGTGCATACGTGCAACAGTAGCTTGGCTCTGTCACCAACATCGTTTGTCCGTCCAGTCGCCTGGCCCGTCGCTGGAACCGATTCTTCAGGATGAAGTGTTTGGTTTATGTGAAAACCAGAGCATTTTACTGGCTGGTGATGTTTCTGGTTCTCCTTAACACACTGACCATCGCAACAGAGTACCACCATCAGCCCCTTTGGCTCACATCCCTTCAAGGTTCTGATGACAACCTTGGACGTTTTACACAAAGCATCTTCATTCAAATGCTTTTCATCTCACCAGATGTGGCAAGCCGCGTCCTCCTGGTGCTCTTTGTCATCGAGATGTTCGTGAAGATGTACGCGCTGGGTCCCAGGGCGTATTTTATGTCGCTCTTCAACCGTTTTGACTTCTTCGTGGTGATGTGCGGCATCCTGGAGATGATCATGCTGTCGGTGGGAGAGGTGACCCCTTTGGGTTTCTCTGTGCTCAGGTGTATTCGCCTTCTGAGGATCCTCAAAGTCACAAAGTGAGTTTCAAAAATATGTTCCTGTCAGCTGAAAGTAATACTGGACTAAACATTACAGCTTATTGTAGTAATTCCTGGATATGCACATATTTCCCAGATGACACTACTGTCATCTACTAGGACAATTAGACATACATCAGTAACATTATTGTCTTACTCACAGAATAAGTCAAAAAATGGAAAATATAAATATTTACAAAGAAAGGAATAGCTTATTTCTTATGTTGGATCCACTAAAGGGGAACTATTAAGGGACCTATTATGCTCACTTTTGGCCCTTTGTATTGAGTTGTGGACTCCTATAGAGCAGCTCCACACAATAACCAGCACAGAAAGCTTTCTAGATCTTCCAGAATCTGTGACATCACCAAGGGACATTTTAACCAGTTTAATCTTTATCTTCCTTTTGTGGAAACTCCTCTGCAGGTATTGGACCTCTCTGAGTAACCTTGTAGCCTCGCTCCTCAACTCTGTTCGCTCCATCGCCTCCTTGCTCCTTCTCCTCTTCCTCTTTATCGTCATCTTCTCCCTGCTCGGCATGCAGGTATTTGGAGGGAAATTCAACTTTCCCGACCACAGGCCCAGACGGAGCAACTTTGACAACTTCCCTCAGGCCCTCATTAGCGTGTTCCAGGTGAGATGTCTCCTTGAAGCTCTTTGAATCGATGGAGCGCCTCTGGTGAAGTCCATTGGTAGAGCATGTTTGGATGTGCTGTCCCACCCTTCGCTGTGTCCCAGATCCTAACAGGGGAGGAATGGACCGCCATCATGAACAACGGCATTATGGCCTACGGAGGACCGGTCTTCCCTGGCATCCTGGTTGCGATATACTTCATTGTCCTCTTCGTCTGCGGGAACTGTATCCTATGGTAGAAACCTCCCTGTGGGATCATCGGGAAAAACACAGTAGAT